>NC_142412.1:7080000-7407262 GCF_059441095.1 Idiotropiscis lumnitzeri
TATCATCAGCTTCTTCTCAGTTGGAAAAATTCAAAATGTGTACAACTTCGAGAAGATAAGATCATCTGAGTCATGTTGCCGCCTGCGGGTGCTCACATGAATGTTGAATCCCACACTTTTCACTACTGGGTGAGTGTTGGATGACCTAGCTTCTCTTGAAAGGCCTGCATTTCCAACGTGCCAGTACCCCAACGTTGTCCGGGTGCTATTTCCGGTCCTGCATATAAATAGATCCGGGCTTTTTTTTCTATTGAAATATTTCGATATTTTTTGGATTAATTTTAGTAAATGTATCCAGGAAAGCAAAACATTCGAAACATGTCAGGTAAAAAATTAACAAACTTTTATAACAGCTAAACCAAACATTCTCACACAACAAAGAAACTTACATTTTTATTTTGCTGCATCGTGTGTGACGTATTTAACGAAGCCCACGGGGAGGACATTAATGGTCTAATTGACACTATTACAGACTATATTAATTTCTGCATGGAGAACACCATACCCACATAATTGTCTGCTTTTGCTGCAAAGGCATGACAAGATATGCGAGCTGTTAATTGCCGAGGCAGTGAAGTGCGGATGGGAGGTGAGAAGGGAAATGAGGATATGCGACGCAGGTAACAGGTTGATGGTGCATATTTTCTTGCTCTGATAAGACAAGGAAAAGGAAAATGGTAATGAGGACATCAGAAATAGCCATCCATACACATTCGCGTTACTAGTGTGTCAACTTCTACCTTCATATTTAGAGGTTATTATACATTTGCCATGACGCAACTTTATTTCAATACATGGTGCACATATCATGTTGCAAATTAGTGGAGTGGACTATGCTTGAGTGTTTACAGTCAGAGTGGAGGTACAGGATTCCCCCTTGAAAAGTTCCTGAAGACGGCTGCCAACTTATTTTTGATCGCAGTGGCGGGTGGAGGACGTGTAGGGGCCGAGCAACTCTGAGGTACAGGCACAAGAATAGACAAATTGACATTTTAACCAAATGTATGTAATGAACTGCCAGTAAGGGAGTTAAACGGGAAAAAATGTTTTACCCCCCCCTCCCCTCTTTTGGAGAATTTTGGAGAGAGATCGAGGGACACTGTGTTTAGCGTCGAGGGACCCCCCCCACCCCCTCCTTCAGCATTTAAGATGGCATCATTTGGATCTGAACCGATTTGAGTCTGTTTCAGTATGACTAAAACAAAAACATTTTTTGTTAACAATAAAATGAAAAGCCTGTAGTGGATATAAAAAGTCTACACACCCCTGTTAAAGTATCAGGTTTTGATATAAAAATAAAATCAGATTACGATAAATCATTTGAAAGTGCTTCCACCATTAATGTGACTTACAAAATTCACTTGTAAAAAAAAAGCCAATTGTTTAAAAAAAAAAGTGGATTAGTAACTTTTTGAAAAAGGATTTAAAAAGTCACCAATCACATTCAAACACCATTTCAAGTGCCTCGGATTAACTTCAAATAAAGTGCAAATGTTCGAGTGGGCTTTTTTTGGTTTCTAGCGGAGAAGTCTGGAGATTTTATGATAACATTGAGTGTCAGTTGGGATTGTTGACAATTCCCTCCAACGTTACTAAGGCCCCGTTTCCAGCAGACGGAAAAACAGCACGCGGAGCATCCCTGTCGAGAGCGGGAGCAAAGCAGCCGAGAGCGTCAAATAAATACAAAAAGAATGGCTGGGGAATAAAAAAATAATACGTTTTAATAATAATTTGTTTTTTTTGTTATAACATGAATTTCACTCTCTCTCTCCCAGTATTGAACAGCTAATGAAACTCATCCCTTCACTTAGCACTTCTGAATCCCCAGCACTTTCCGTCTTCCACTCATGCAGCCAATTGTCCAATTGAATGGTAAGCCACAGCCACTAGGAATATAGGTGTGAAAACTTCGAAGGTGTAAAATTTACATTGGAAACGTTTAGTTTAGCTGTTAATGAAGTTTCGTTTTTTTTAGTGCTGAAAATTCATTGTCTGCTGGCGTGGAAAGTCATTAATTTGATTGTCCAGTGATTCATTTTCTTGTTAAACAATGGTTGAAGCAGCAATGATCACATAGCAAATGTGTACAGTGCGAGCTGATGAGACTGCCAAGTTTGGTGAGTTTTTGTGCATGTTTTAGCATCATTTAACCCTCTTTTAGTGCTTTACTGCCTCTTCCCACACACAACTTTAGTTGATTGACACATCCACCGGCTCGCCTGCCAATCATGCGCACAATCCATTTCCTCAAGCCAATGTGTTTTCTCTCTGTGTTGAATGGTTGCGTGCGTGGTTGCACACCACTTCTATTGCAATATCAACAATGATTCCTAGAAAAGGACAAACTGGATCGATGTTAAATGGCTGCAACTGGCTTATGTTGAGTTAGGTCTGACGGTTGTTTGTAACAGTTTTTTGGTGTGGAATGAAAAACTGATCTCGGTTTTTCTCTATCGCTCAACCGTCATGCATGTCTTCGGAACGTGGGAGTAAACCAGAATACCCAGATGCAGCCCACATGCATGATGAGGCTCTGATCTCTTCTTTTTTGTATTTATTTAATTACTCCGACTTTTACCTGCTGGTACGCCGTCCGGTGTGCCCTGTGAAATGAAAGGTGGCATTCTTTATTTATTTATTCATTTATTCATTCATAACTGACAGCCTCGCGCTCCGCTCGTGCCCGGGCAGAAGAGGTGCTCCAATTTGGCTTAACTGTGACACACGCCCGTCCTCCTCCCCCGGAGCTTCCATTCTGTTAAACTTAGGGGCCGCTTGGCTCCATATTGTTAATTCATTCATAACCAGTCGGGGTTCATGTGCGCATTCATGCTCTTGTCCAAAGATCCATTTTCTTTTTTTACTCGCGTGTCAGCCAGACCTTGGAAGCTCAGCGGGATTCTCGTCCTCGGGCCTCCGAACTGGGACACGGCAGACAAATAAGAGCGTGATGACACAGCTGTATGTACTGCCCGACCGACACAGTCGCATATGAATCATCTGCAGTCTGTCTTATTTGACTCGCATTCAAATGGAGCCTCCTCAAGACGCTATATATAGACTGCAGCCGACATGACTGATGGAACAAATGCAATCTTTTAAAGGACAAAAAAATGGATGAGAGGTGACTAATGCCACTTGATTGAACCCTTGTTAAGACTCAAATTTGAAACACCATGGCAAGCTTGAAATCCTCATTTGAAACCATCAAACTTGCTTGAAATCCTATTTTGAAATGTCAACCTTGGTTCAAACGGTAATTTCCATTGGTTGAAACGAGCCACGAGCCGATTACCGGTTTGATGGTTTACTGTGGTTTTAAAAAAATATATATTTTTTTTAATTTGGAGGGGTTCGAATCCCGCCTCAGAGTTATTTCGCAGATCTTTCTTATTTGCGCTGTTATGTCGCGTTCATACTTCCTAATGGAGCTGCATGTTCAACTATGCATCGTTAAAAGGTTAGGACACTGCCACATTGATGCTATTTCTAAAGCGATTCATGGCATTTTTGTTCGCATTAGGCGGCGCAGACGTGGATTGAAATACAAGAGGTGGAGTTGATAAGGAATAGGTATTAGTTTGATGTGAGCAGAACTGTCACATGTCTTTTCAGGTTTGCACGAAAGCAGCAATTGGGTTAATAGTTTGTACTTTTTGTGAAAATTCCATGTATTTTCTTTTTTTTTCGTCTTCCAAATGTATCCCACTGGTCCCCTCTCACTCGCAGATCCCCCCCGAAACATGCACAACTGGACAATCAAATTAATGACTGTCCAGGCTTCAGGATGTCTTTTTCCATGGCAGAGCGGTCTAAGGCATTGCCTTCAGGTCGCAGTCTCCCCAGGAGGCGTGGGTTCGAATCCCACCTCAGACAGTGCCCATTGAAAGTACCAACAAAGGCAACAAGGTTTTTTTCGGTGAGTTTCGAGACACTCAAAGCGCTCCCAATGGATCCATTTTTCGGGCATCGCATTAGACAACTAGCAACCCTTCATTTTGTCTTCTTATTATTGATATTTGACTGATTCATTAAAAGCAGACAATTATGTTTTAGGTTAATTTTTTACCTGACATGTTTCGGCGAGTCTTTCGCCTTTTAGCGACATCGAACGTTAGTACACTTTCTGCTTTTTTGCCTCATCACACAAACGCCCGTGCCCGGGGAAGGTGCTCCTCTTCGGCTTACTGTGTCGCGAGCATGCCCTCCTCCTCCGGAGCTTCCATTCGGTTACGTCCGTTTCCTTAATCTTTTTTTTAATAATGCCTGTGCCCGGGGAAGGTGCTCCTATTCGGCTTCACTGTCACACAGCATGCACTCCTCCTCCGGAGCTTCCATTTGGGCAAACTTAGGGGCCGCTTGGCACCGCCTGTGCCCGGGGAAGGTGCTCCTATTCGCCTTTGTGGGATTACAGCTCCAGCTCTTGTGACATGTACTATATAAATAAAGTTGTATTGTATTCCGTCACAAGCAGAGCACGAGACGTCGATCCGTCTCTGACTCAATCTCTGAAGCTGGATAATTGGCAACTTGTATTTGTCCCGCATTCTGTGGCAGGAAGTTGTAAAAGACTTCATTCACACTCTGGAGTTAAAGACTGTGGGACAAAGGAGGGCAGCTGATGCTTAAGCACTCAGTCTTGATCCGTTTCTGGATGATTCACTGTGTTTTTGAAGCACATTTCCCTTAGTTTAAGTGTATCTTCCGTTTCTTTTGTTTGCTCAATGTGAATGTGAAATGCATGTTAATTTGAAAGCCGAATGCAGTGATTAAAAGCAAAAGTCCGGTTCTGTACTGTGACCTTCCTTTTGAATCGGAGGTTTAATTACAAAGCCAATTTAGCTGGACATCGTTTTGAATCCTTTAGTTTGTGAATTATCTTTCATTGAATTTGAAATCAATGTGCGAATGGCAGATTTCTGGACACCCACCCAGTGACAATTGTATAATGACTTCATAAGCACTAATATTTACAATACATAAATTAATAAATCGTGGTCCCTATCCAAAAACAAGTTGTTGTTTTTTTTCCCCATCTACATATTTGAGGCATAAATTTCCCTTCTCAGTGGTTGTAATGCAACAAGCAACCAGCCAGCCCCGCTAATTAGTGCCCCTCTTCTGAGCTAATTGGCCGATAAAAAACGGGGAGGGCCTCTTCACCCTGTCTGAGCATTGTGCCCCTTTTTTGGCATTCAGCCAGCGAGAAGTTGGCATGCACGCACTTGTTGCGCTTGGGCCAATTTGAAGGGGGTCACGTGACTCGTCGGCAACGTCGTGCGGCAGTCGCCCAACGATTAAGAGATACTTTTTATCCAAGTTTGCGAGATTTCGCGGGAAGTTTAATTTTCAAAGTTGAAAACTTTCCATGGTAATTAACAAGAATGATGGGGCATTGTCAGGTCCACATACAATGTGAATTCCTCTTTCCACGCTTTCCACGTCTTCGTCAAATTGTTTGAATCCAAAGCCAGAATCGGCGGCGGTCGCAGTCCTTACGTTTTTTTTTGCGACGGTCACGTTACTTAAAGAAACTTGTGATTAGACACTTTGTCATACAAAAAGTCACTCAGGGCAAGAGAAAAAAAATTACTTGCCCACGCCCGTGCGGAAATGCTCATTTATGCTAACCGACGCCTACGGCGGATGAAAAGCGAAGACAATGTCGGGAATCATACTGGTTAAGGGTCGGAGGGGAAATAATGGCCACCCCAACTCGGTCATCATCATCATCATATTATTATAATTATAATTAAAATAATAATAATAACCTTCAAAACATGAACGGACATTCAACGATAAACACAAGAGAGACAGAAAAGTCCCCAGTCTTCAGTGTGTTTTATCAGATATTTTAAACATTTGTTTTTTTGACAGCGCTTTGAAACATTTTTAGTTTTTGTTAATGCTACTAAAACATCGAAGCAGCCTCCTCCACGGCGTAACTTGCTACGCAAAGAGAAGACAGCTGCTTCCTCTTCTGATATCTGACACAATCATTTCATATGCTATCGGTGCGGTGTGTAAAATCCTCTAAGTGCAAGCCAAAAAGTGCATGCTTCTAAGGCATGCTAGTCCTGATGACGCCACAAGATGTCGCTGTTTTGCAAACAGGTAAGAATGTTCAATAACTATTTGCAAAAATAATCTGTAGTGTAAAGTCCAATTGAAATTCCGATGCTTTTGTTCCGTAAAGCAACGTGTTCTAGGTTGTCTCTCTGGAGTTGTGGCGGTTTCTCCAAAAACAGGCACGGTTTTCAGAAGTTTGAATCAGTCTTTCATATAAAAAAAAAAAAAACAAGGTTTAAATCCCGTCCTGCTGCAATTGAAGGTAGTTTACACTAATACGTTTCTTGACCGAAAAGAATTTCGAACTGGTGTCTTGTGGACATTTGTAGAGAAAAAGGAACCATTTTCAGGAAAAAAAAGTCAAATTACATTGAAGAGGAAACGGTATGGCAAACTACGGCCCCCGGGGCCACATCAGTTTGAGTTCCGCACACCAAGAATGTTGAAAATGGGATGGGGTTTTTTTGTTTGAGGATTTTTATTCGCAGGGAGACGATTTGCCGTGAACATTCCCACTTGCAGGTCTAAGTTTTGGCGCAGGTGATATGACGGCAGCAGCGGTTTTCGCTTTTTGTAAGGGGTTCGAATCCCACCTCAGACAGTGCCCATTGAAAGTACCAAGCAAGAACAAAGCAACCACAGTCAAGAGAGCATTACCAGTTGCCAGGATGGTGGAGCGGTCTAAGGCGTTGCGTTCAGGTCTAATTCCCACCTTTATATAGTGTAGAAAGGCATCATGAAGCCTGGAAAGTCATTAATTTGATTGTCCAGTAGTCGTCACTTATTTCCGCATTACAAAAATCTGATGTTTATTCGTAAAATTGCCTAATTTGCAGATACTGGACAATCAAATTAATGACTTTCCAGGCTTCAGGATGCCTTTCTACACTATATAAAGGTGAAAATGCATTTACAGCACTAAAAAACCAAACTTTTATAACAGCTAATAAAAATGTAAGTTGCACAATTTACATGTGTTGCCCTTCAAACTGCAAGAGCATAAGCGCCCCGAACTATTGATTAAACCCATTACACTCATGTCTTTCCCACAGACTGTTACTTTGTCTTTGAACTTCCTGAGTAGTTCAATAAAACGCCGCACAGGAGCGGGAAAGCTTTTCTCTTTGGCAGTCACCATAAATTGTTGGAATTTAGCTTTATATCAATGTTAGAATTTAATTTTAAACCAATGTAAACTCGAATTAGTAATCTGACTCCAATTTGCGACCTTAACCAACTCTCACTCATCCAACAATATGCGCGCTCGTTCTGCAATAGAAGGTATCAGGAAGCCGGCATTTTCACGCACAAGTGGATTTATTCCCAATACTCAGATTTTCTCCATGGCACCTGGGTCTCGGGTCCCTCTCAATACAACTCTACACCTCTCTTGCCACCAGCGAATGTACGTCGCTCTTTTCAAGATGGGTGCTGCATCAGGCTTTATTAGCGCTCAGTCCGTATTTCAATATTTTGCCCTGGTAATCGATTCCAGTCTAGGGAAGGCCGGGGCTGCCAACTTATTTTTGATCGCAGTATCCAAACCTTCACCTGCACGACTGTCCCACCCCGGCACTCCCGAGACAGTTCACCTCCACAAGTACCATGTGCATTGCTATTTTGACTTCACCTGCTGATTAGCGGGGGGGCCGGCGATCGGCTCGGGCGTTAAAATGGCCTCCCGCTAAGATGGAGCAGTCGTCCATCACTGAAACAAGCGGAATTTTTTTTCTTAAGTTGCAAACTGGCAAATTTCACGGACACTTCCCGGGTTGACACAATGCTCTTTATCAAGCTGTCAGGACTGCTTGATCACACTCTTAGGGAGCTGTCTTCAAAAAAAAAAAAAATTTATTTCTCAATAACTAGATCAACTTCATGTTGCCGGAGCTTTTGTTGCCACAGAGTACAATCGGACTTTTCAGCACCTTAATAGCCAGTCGTTTGAATCACATATCAGATAGTCATAATATTTAGTCATCTGGAATCCATGTTGACTGGCCGTTCATATAAAAAATAAAAATTAAGGGGAAAAAGACTTTTCTCAGGCAAAATATATGCCTAGGCTCTGTACAGCCGCGCTCGCGGGTACCCCGCGCCGCCCCCGGACAACGTTGGGGTACTGGCACGTTGGATGAAGCATCTCGAAGCCCATTCGTGTGTGAAGTATTTCCCTGCAGGGCTTGGCTGCTTTATGGGGCTTCATTTTGCCATCACTAGTTTTAGATAGTTTTAATTTTTGAAAGAGCATTTTTGTTTTAGTATTAAGGTAGGCCAGAAATAAGCAAACACAGTCAAGAGAGCATTACCAGTTGCCATCCTGCTTTACTGCTTGTTATAAGCAAAACCAGGGCTTTGCTTTGAAACAAATATTGCCAAACCGTGGCCCAACTTGTGTCCGGGAGAAGGCCGTCCTCTTCGGCCTGACTTTCACGAACGCCGGCCCCAGTCTCCTCCGGAGCCTCCACGCGGTCGAACTTGGGGGCCACTCGGCCCAACTTGTGTCCGGGAGAAGGCCGAAGCTGCTGCGGATATGGGTACGGCCTACGAATTGTGAGTATTTTGCAAGCGTCGTCAACAAGCGCTTCAAAACAGCCGCATTTTGACTGAAAAGGGGCGCATTTTTGGTGACAACATTTAGTCATCCCAATTCGTTATAGTTTTAGTCCAGTTTTAGTCAAGAAAAAATGTGTTGTATTCTTAGGCGTTTTTCTCCAATCAGAATTCAGCTAGCTCGTGTTGCCAGGCAGATTTCATGATACCAGTGACACGCACTTTCATATTTTATACGTTAGTTGTGCAGCTTTTTTGAAATGGCTCGCTGAAAATGCATTTACAGCACTAAAAAACCAAACTTTTATTCACCTTCCACCTAGCACAGCAGCAGCTGTTGCACATATGCTAAAAACATGTAGCCACATGATAAAACTGTTATTTGTCGAGCATCCCGGCCCGAGATGCCTCATGCCCACAGAAGTTATTCTTTTCAGTACAAAATCAATACAATCCAAAGTTGGCAGTGACAGGTAAGTCACGCCCTCATGGAACATCAAGGGCAAAAGTCGGACTTTCAAAAATTCATAACTCACTTCCTGTTCTTTTTTGAACATTTCTCGAGGGCCATGGCGAGCCGACATCTGCTCTCTCAGGGCCGATCCCTGCTCAGGCCAATTTGTCCATCCATCCGAGCTGAAAATGCATTTACAGCACTAGTTTGAAAGTAATTGCTGAAAACGGGCCAAGTTTGAGAACTAAGTTGCGTTGAATCGCAGAGCTACAGCATGAAACTGTTTTTGCATCATTAAGAACACTTGATAAGACGAGATCGCTCTTGTACCAGCCAAGGGAACGGGCTTGGCGGAATGCCTTCAACTGTTTATTGTTCTGGTCTGCATCTTGGGCCTTCTTCATATGCCTCATGACCAAGTGAAATGCACGAAAATGAGGCGTGGGTTCGAATCCCACATCAGACAGAGCCCACCCGTGATCAAGGCCGGTCTGGCGGATGTCCGGGAGGCCAGACCAGCAAGTCCCGTCGGGGCCATTCGGGCAAATTTGTTTTTATTTTAATTTTCACGTACTGATTTTTTCACTGACATGTTTCGGCGACAGTCTGCCGACTTGCAAAGCGATCTTGGAGAGGACTCTGAAAACGATCGCTAAGCTGCTCTGATTCCGGCTCAGCAGCGTGTCGACAATTAAAATATTAATCTGGAGCTGCATGAAAAGTCCGATTGTACGGGCTGCTGATAGTGTGACAGTTACGTCAATGATAAATTAAACATGGCAAACAATTACGGTCAGCAGGGAGTAGGCGGACTTGATGGAACATCCCCTTAATGTCTGCCACAAATAATGTACATAAGACTAATGCTCAATCAGATACCTACTGTATGTTTCCTGCTGTTGTGAAGTGCGCTATAAAGATAAAATCGTTTTGTGTTATTGAATTAATCCCATGCATAGCGACACTTGTGAGGACAAGCAGCTCAGGTACATGATGGCGAATCAAAGAATAATGAAAGCCTAAAATCAAGAGAACCACAGTTGTAAACTTCGGCATACGCTGGAAACCTCACACGAGTGATCCTACGCTCGACGACAAAATGAACCTAATACAAATAAATGAATGCTTAATAACTCCCCTGCACATGTATACACATATATATATATATATATATACAGATATATACATATGTATAAATCACACATGCTTTTACCTCCGATATGATGCCGGCTTACTCCAAACAGTGCTAGCAGACACGTTTGCCCATATAGGGGCACTGTTTCTGAGAGTTACCGGTGAGCAGTGGCAGCCTTCCAACCACCACATGTTGTAGGTTATTAATCCCCATAAAAAAAGGATCTGATGGTGGAAGTCTGCAGTCTTCATGCCTTGTTTGGCATCAGCCACTTTTGCCGCACAATAACTCCATTTGCCCCCAAGATGCTCAGTGCCCAGACAACCTAGCTCCTCGGATCACTGGGACACGCAAAACCCTCCACAATGGTAAGTTGTCGGCACAATGAAGCGGAGTTGCTTCCTTTTTACAATTCAGGTCAAAATATGGAATTTGTGCGCACTTAAATCACATTCGAGATCAGGCGATGTCAGATCTAAACTAAACGTTTCCAATGTATATTTCCACCTTTATATAGTGTAAAAAGACATCCTGAAGCCTGGGCAGTCATTAATTTGATTGTCCAATATTAGCTTTTGTTTGGTTTGGAATTGCCGTTAATCAGCTTCTTTTTCCCCTCTAAAAAAAACAAACAACAATATCTCATGAAGGAAATACTGGACAATCAAATTAATGACTTTCCAGGCTTCAGGATGCCATTGAATAAAGTTGCCTGCTAGGGTTGTTTCTTTGCCCTCAGACAAATTCCACAAGTCTTGTATTCTTATGCGTTTTCTTTTTGATATTTCAGCATCGGGCGTGGGTTCGATCCCGGCTCCGGCCATTCGGCCAATCATGATCAGCGGCCGATATTTCTTATTTGGTTTTTTTAAATGAATATGAGAATGCCATGCCTTACTCATTGACAAGCTAATCGGGACAGCGTTTCCCAGCAGATCATCTTGTCCTGGGTGACTTGCAGAGTCCCCCCAAACACAGAGATCATGAGCATAACGTCGGGAACATCGCTTTATTTGTGACTTGCTTAAAGAGGCGCTCCAGCGGTTAGACGGCCGGCGTGCGCCGAAGAAGAGCGTGGGCGAAGAGGAGATTGGACGAATCCTGAAGCCTGGAAAGTCATTAATTTGATTGTCCAGTATTTCCTTCATGAGATATTGCAACACTTAGAAAAAGTGTACAGCGCCAGCAGACAATGAATTTTCAGCACTAAAAAAACGAAACTTCATTAACAGCTAAACCAAACGTTTCCAATGTAAATTTCCACATTTATAGAGTGTAAAAAGGCATCCTGAAGCCTGGGAAGTCATTAATTTGATTGTCCAGTATTTCCCTTATGAGATAATGCCTCACATAGCAAATGTGTACAGTGCGAGCTGAAAATGCATTTTCAGCACTAAAAAACCAAACTTTTATAACAGCTAAACCAAACGTTTCCAATGTAAATTTCCACCTTTATATAGTGTAAAAAGACATCCTGAAGCCTGGGCAGTCATTAATTTGACTGAAAAAAACTAAGTAAAACACTGGTAAACATTCAATATACAGGTTCCAAATTGATTAATTTAGTTGATATTGGGTGCGGTGCAATGCTGGAATGCACATAAAGGTACTTAAACAGATTAATTTTAATTTACACAGCAACAACTTTCCTAATTAAAACGGAACAGACCGAAGGAAAAATTTTTTAATTAGTGTATTTTCTGAACTATAGAGCGCCCCAAGCCTTTGTGAAATTGTGGAGTCCTAGGATGCAATGCCCGAAGTCTCCTAATATTATAGATTGATGTTGGTATTGTGGGAGGACACTAATTGGCATCCAAATGATTTTTTTTTTTCTCCATCAAGACCTACTTAAACAAGTAGAAATAGATGTGCATCACTCTTGTTCTGCATTTCAAGTGTCCATGTACACCTAAAACATAAATGAAGTGTTCTGGCATGAGCTCCTTCAGGTCATCCAACGTGGGATTCCGAGCAGCAGTGTTCCTCGCGAATCAACGAATCCTTCTACAATGCTTCCAATCCCTTTTTTTTTTTTTTTCCCACTTTCACTGACATTTTGCGCTGGAATGTGGATACTGCCTGAAGACAGCGATATTCAGAACTATAAAAAGCAAACACAAATTTGGGACATTATGCACCTAACCATGGACATAGAGTTTACAATTTATTTTTCGTGAAAGCCGCGTCCTCCGGAGCTTCCATTCGGTTAAACTTAGGGGCCGCAGTCATTTCCAATATGTGTACCGCACACTGGTTACTATAAGTGCTCATTTTAGACATATCTGCTCGGGCCCTAATAATAATTTCTACAAAAACAATAGGGACCTCGCCGCGGTCGCTGCTCGGGCCCCAATAATAATTTCTACACAAAGTCCATTGTGGTGACCCGCCCCCTTTTAAGTAAATTCAAAATGGCCGACTTCCTGTAAAACCTAGCTCATTGCTCCAAGAGTCTTTTTTGTAGGTCTTGGTCTTATACATACAGTGAACCCTCGCTACTTGGCGGTTCACCTTTCGCGGGTTCAGTGCTTCGCGGGTCTAAAAAATATTCGGGGGCATTGTAGTGCCGCCGTTGTACATTATTTAGTGGAACTCAAAGCTGCAGTTTGCCAACTACTCCGTTCGTGTAGTTGGTGTGCTCGCTTGTCTATTTAACTCATTTTACAATTTAATCAGTTCATCACGATAGATTATTGACGGATCACAATTGTTAACTCTTCTCAGTGTCCACCTTTCGTTTTCGCCGTTCCTCATCGGCTGGGCGTTGGGTGGGCAGGGGAGCATGTTGATGAAGGGAAAATACATCAATTTACATTGGAAACGTTTGGTTTAGCTTAAAGTAAGTTGTAGTAGGGATGTGCAATTAATTATTATTTCACTCAATGATTACATACTTGGCATAATCGTAAAAAAAAACATATCAAAAACATTGTTAAAATAGTATTCATTTTACAATATTTGTTGTTCAACCTCTCCTTCTTTGACCATTAGAGTCGTCAGCTTGACAATAAACACAATTACTTTAATTATTATTATATTATTATACCAGTGTACTTTACATTATAATGAATGTTATGATTTATTTTGTGTTAGTAAGAATTCTAGGGGAAGGAGTTGACACAAGCACGCATCCTTGGGGGGAACCGGTGCTCAGCATGAGGGTGGAGGACGTGTAGGGGCCGAGCAACACAGTCTGCGGTCTGTTGGTCAGAAAGTCCTTAATCCAGATGCGTGTGAGGGCAGGGAGGCCGAGAGTGTCCAGTTGGCCGGCGTGCGTGGCAGTTAAGCCGTAGAGGAGCACCTTCCCCGGGCACGGGCGGTGCCAAGCGGCCCCTAAGTTTAACCGAATGGAAGCTCCGGAGGAGGAGGGCATGCTCGCGTCACAGTAAGCCGAAGAGGAGCACCTTCCCCGGGCACGGGCGGTTCCAAGCGGCCCCTAAGTTTAACCGAATGGAAGCTCCGGAGGAGGAGGGCATGCTCGCGTCACAGTAAGCCGAAGAGGAGCACCTTCCCCGGCCACGGGCGGTTCCAAGCGGCCCCTAAGTTTAACCGAATGGAAGCTCCGGAGGAGGAGGGCATGCTCGCGTCACAGTAAGCCGAAGAGGAGCACCTTCCCCGGGCACGGGCGGTGCCAAGCGGCCCCTAAGTTTAACCGAATGGAAGCTCCGGGGGAGGAGGGTGGGCGTGTGTCACAGTTAAGCCGAATTGGAGCACCTCTTCCGCCCGGGCACGAGCGGAGCGCGAAGCTGTCAGTTATGAATGAATAAATGAATAAATAAATAAATAAATAAAGAATGGCACCTTTCATTTCACAGGGCACACCAGACGGCCAATGAGAATGTGCTCGTAAGGAATTGCTTGAACAAGATATAAAAACCAGAAAATGTAAAAAGCCAGGCAGAGGAATGAGTTGCTATCCGAGAAGTTGTCCAACCAGAATGAGCGCTGCAAACAGCTGGAGGAGCAAATCCCACACATTTATGTTGGTTTATTTGTCAGTCTCACTTTAGCTAATCTGTTATTGTTTCACAGAAAATTCAAAACAACTATGGATTGACAAGACTATTCCGCTAAAAAAAATATAATAATAATAATAATAAAGTTTTAACTGTATTAGCAATACCAACAATTATGACTTCAATATGTGAATAGAACATGCAGAGCTGCAACTTTGTTTTTTTTAGAATTTCTTTTTATTGGTTTTTAACAAGGTTGCAGCTCTGCATGTTCTATTCACATATTGAAGTCATAATTGTTGGTATTGCTAATACAGTTAAAACTTTATTATTATTATATTTTTTTTAGCGGAATAGTCTTGTCAATCCATAGTTGTTTTGAATTTTCTGTGAAACAATAACAGATTAGCTAAAGTGAATGAAAGAGAAAGATCTGCACAAAACTGACCACTTCAAAGCCTAGGGCAGGGGCGGGCAAACTTTTTGATTGGAGGACTCACGTACTGCACGGTGCCCTTTTGACGAATCCGACTGAAAATTAGTCAGAAAAGACTCAAGACATCGGCCCTGAAAAAATCCATCCATCATCTGTACCGCTTCTCCTCACTAGGGTCGCGGGCCTGGAAAGTCATTAATTTGATTGTCCAGTATTTCCTTCATGAGATATTGCAACACTTTTTCAAAAATTAATAACTCACTTCCTGTTCATATTAGACGTTACAGCATGGCCCGATCGCCCACCCCTGGCTGCTCTCGCTCGTGACATGACTGCACGGTGCATAATTTGCCGATCCTGGAACGGTTTTTAATTTCTTTATTGTCATTCAACTCCAACTACGAGCTTAAAACTGGCCGATGTTACGAATTTCGTATTGTGACATCCTCATGGCGGGCGCGTTCTCCTTGGCCAGGCGGAAGACGTCGCGCACCATGCGGGGGCGAGCTATAGTTCAGAAAATACGCGGGCAAAGTGGATCCATTGAGATGTTGCGGTCTTGCCTTAAACGTCCAACTCAATTGTTCTGATACTCGTTTAGAATCTGTCATGTAGCAGCTAATGCTAATGCTAATGAAAATCCACTCGTGTTTCCAATAAACTGTGGTGTATTATTATGTGTATATCTATTATGTAATTAGCTTCAGTGGTCGACGCCCCCCCCCCCCACACACACACACACGCACACAAAAGCATAAGCTTTTCTGCATTCCTCACACAATGGAAGTTTTTAAGCAGGGTGCATCATATAAGACTTGTTTTGCTTGCTTATTCATTAAAACTTGATTTAGCAAAGTCATTATTAGAAAGTGGAGAGAGCCACGCCTCCCGCCTCAGACAGAGCCCATTGAAAGTACCAAGCAAGAACAACCATTCCAATGTGTTTTAAGATCAATGTCTTGAGTCTTTTCTAGCCAATTTTCAATCAGATTCGTGTTTGCTTTGTTCTTGACTTTCTCCGCTGCCAAAACCACAAGAACATTCGTTTCGGGGGTCAAAAATGCGATCGAACAATCGAGCTTTTTAGAACTTTTTCCTCTGCATCCTACGACAGGAACATACTTTGGCATACTGGATGACATGCAGTAGCGAAGGGCACTCAAGTTCTTATACAAAATCGAATCCCACCTCAGACAGTGCCCATTGAAAGCTGCTGATGAGACCAGGTACCCAGGCGATGAAGCAGCAATGCTCAGTTTTTCACTTAAAAATATTTGGCATGCGGATGCCATGGCGAGACCAGTGATGAACAGATGTGACACTTTCCACTTTGCTATAAGCTTATAAAAATATTTGATCAGCTTCACATTAAGATCGTGGCTTTTGGGTCGGGCATCAATCAGGAAATCTCAAATTTCTTTACCAAACACATCCTGACTGGTCGTAAAAAAAATTTCTACCCATTTTGAGTATGCGTCAATAATAAGCGGCACCGCCTGTGCCCGGGGAAGGTGCTCCTATTCGGCTTCACTGTCACACAGCATGCACTCCTCCTCCGGAATCTCGTGGTGCCAATGACTGACAATTTATTTTTTTTTTAACCGGGATGCAGACACACAAACAAGCAGACACACATCCTGAAGCCTGGGAAGTCATTAATTTGATTGTCCAGTATTTCCCTTATGAGATAATGCCTCACATAGCAAATGTGAATATACAAATTATACTTCGGCAAACTGCCAAATATATATATATATATATATATATATATATATATATATATATATATATATATATATATATATATATATATATATATATATATATATATAGTCTTGACGGGCTCCATTTTGTCGCTCACTTTGGCGCGGCACAGTGGTTAGCCATTACACAATAGTGACATTTACAACATATTGCACTTACATCAAGTGCAACTGGCCGTTGTCTGACATTGGACCCTTTTTATGTGTGCGCCTCGCAGCGCTTCGAGGACATCATTGAGCCGGAGCCCGTTGCGACCGTGCCCGTTTCCGAATCATCCACGGCGTTGATGTTTGTGGAGAGTCCTGTGTCACCCAGTGAGTCTCTAAAAATAGAAGCTGCACACCACAATGCGACCGACTTTTTTGCGATAGCGGCTTGATGGGATGTCTGTGTGGTGTGCGCTGTTCCGCCCCCCCCGCACCGTCGCGCCGCGGACGACCCTCGCGGGGCCCGCCAAACGCGCCGGCCGGCAACCACCCCCCCCTCTAGAATTGCACCTAAAAACCTTGCGTTTTTCATCTTATTTTTTTTTTTCCAACAAACAAACAAAAACAGTCGAACGTTGTGCCTGTAAAATCACCAGAACCTGGCCCAGGAGCAGCGGAAACGGAAAGAGCAGACGTTTGGTTGAGATGTTTGTTCTCCAGGTGATCTGCGGCTTGGGGTTGGAAGCAAGAGTTCAAAAGATGATCCTACATAATAATGAGTAGAAAGTGCTTGCATGTGGTCCGGATTATGCATGATTGTTGTTTTCTGGCTTTGAACAAATAATGAGGAAATAAAACAACTTTCAAATTCAGTACTTTTTATTGACTACATGGACGAAAGATTGAGCAAGACCTCAGTACCCTTACCTACGTCTGATGCTGTGCCATCATTGTGTAATGTTTTCCACTGCTCACCATTGTGCGGATGAGATTGACTTGGAGTGCTGCTTTGGGTGCCTTGATGGTAGAAAGGTGCTGAAGGATGTTATTGAAAAGCTTCAATTAATAATGTTTTTTTTTTTACAAAGTTAATGAGAACAAAACACAGAGATTCATGGTTAGTGCTATGATAATTGCAGCTAGTAAAAGTGAGAGGCACTTGACAGGGTGCCATCCTGCAATATACATTATGCATATCGTCTGATCATTAAAGGTAGCTTGAGGCCATCGTCACCTTAAAATACAGAAGGTGCAATCGAGCCTGCCTGTCCTTGCCAACAATCTTTCACGCCGAATACTGTTCAAATGTGCATAGTGTTACAGTGGCCTAATGTATTTTTTTTGTTTTTGTTTTTTAATCCAGCTCAGTTGTATTTCACTTTTGCACAATACATTTGCAATTAAAACCATAATTTATATTATTTAGAAATTCCACTTCACATTTATATGTCATTCATTTTAATTAAATACTTATTGAAGTACGTTTTTATTTACCTATATCAACAGAAGAGGAGTGTTAATGGTCGAACTGCATAATGTTACAGTGGCTGTCAATAATCCATTACTGTATTTTGACGTTGGTCACTTTGGAAGTACTTTCCAAGTTTGGTCTAAAAGCGTGCTATTCACATGTGTGGTACGGTGACAGGGAGGGCAGCTTAACGAAGCACAAAATAAACACAGTCATAAGAGCATTACGAGGTGCCAGGATGGCAGAGCGGTCTAAGGCGTTGCGAATCCGCACAGGGCAGCCAACAAGCCGGGTGTCAATTCATAGAGAAAAATAGAATTTAATTTTAAACCAATGTAAACTCAAATTAATAATCTGACTCCAATTTGTGATTTTACCCAACTCTCACTCATCCAACAATATGCGCGCTCGTTCTATCGTCTTGATTTTTATGTTTTTTGTTAAAAGTGGAGCAACGGAGTCTAATGTTGATTTTAAAACCCTGTTAAAATTATCAACAATAAAATCACAAGGTGCAGGTAAAATGTCAGCAGGAATGCTCTTTAAAATCTCAATAAAATTTTTCAGTTGGCCAAATTTCATGCGACTAAAATGAACGTTTGCAAAATGTTCTTAAGCTTCCGGCGACTCCAGAATGGTACAACAAGGCATACGGGCACCTGTGTGCCAACCATGCGCAGCGGATCCGAGCCTCGTTCCTTAGTGCAGTAGAAACCGGCCAGTAGAACCAGACGTCTTTTAATGCAATGGCGCCCTCTACCAAAGACGTATAAGTACGTTTCCTGTCACTTTTTTGTAGGTCTTGGTCTTATACATACAGGCTTTCTGCAGACAAATACGCAACGCCTTAGACCGCTCCAAGGCACCTGGTGGAGCCCAGACGTGCTCGGCGGGCAACTTCAACCTCTTCCTTCAACAATTTTCTTCGCAATAGTATGTTCTATGTGTCTCTTAGTCTAGTCTAAACACAAACTTATGATTAATATTGTGTTTATTAAATATTAATGAACATGAACATTACAAATCAGCAATCACTGACCACCGCAGTCTCCACAGGAGGCGTGGGTTCGAATCCCACCTCAGACAGAGCCCATTGAATGTACCAAGCTTTGTTACAGCTCCGGCTGTTGTGTAAATGCGCTATATATGCGCGTCTTCATACTAAAGATCGAGGCCCCCATTGTTGTTGAATACTCTGTGCGTCCGCCCCAGGTTCACGTTCAGGCGGAGCACGTCACAACGTCCGACTGCCGATACATTTACAAGTGCTAAAGCATATGGATACGTGAAAAATGATGGTATGAAGATATGTGATAGGAATTACAGCTTGTTTTTTCAAATAACCTGACATGAAATCTTCACACAGTGTGGCTGGATAAAAAAAAAATATATAAATATAATGGAATAAAACAAAAGTACCATATATTTCATTCATTCTTCTAAAAACCAATGAAACTTATATTTATTTATTTATTTTATTATTATTATTTAATTAATTAACCATTACAAAAATATTAATATATATATATTAATATAAATATATAATATATATATATTAATATAAATATATATAATATAAATATTGTTTGGGTCAAATTTGACATTTCAAAACATTTGCTATACGCTGATGCGCCATGTTTGCTTTGGAAGCATACAGTCGTCCGATGTGTCATTTTAATAAAAAAAATAAGTCAAGTTTAAAAAATAAAGTCAAACCTAAATAAAACTAAGTATAAACCCCCCTCGGCCGAAATGGGCTTGCGGGACCGCCGAGGGCACACCGGAGGGTAAGAGTAAGCGGGGGTGATAAAATGGAGATAATTAAGTTTTTTTACATTGCATTGATTATGTAGACCAATTTAATCACAGACAAAAGTTGTTTTCGAAGATTGCTATTCACAGAAGTATGCTTTTGTTTGGTGGCATGATGAAAAATACGCGCCTTGGCTTACAGTGTAATATCTTTACACAAAATGTTCCTGTGCGGCAATGACATTGCTAAAAGCTCTTCTGTAAACACATCTGGATGACGTGGCCCCGCCCTTGCCCACCGTGGCATACGCTTGCGAGTTTGCGTCCCTATGTTTTTGCCTCAGGGGTGTTTTAACCAAATCTTGTGCAAGGTTCTGTGAGCACATAGCCCGATGACAGATCATCACAGGTCGCTGGACTCTTTGGAAATCACACGCATTCCTACGTCTCTCACCAAGAAAGTGATTTTTAACGACACTCTCCGCAAGCGACTATAAATAATGGGCAAGGAGAGCGCCACTGCCAACTACTGGAGTGGATCTGCAATTACACTTTATTCTACTACAGCGGAATTGTGTAGTGGACTACATCAAGTTCTGCATGGAAACTGTCCCGTTCGCGACCGATCAGAACGAAAACCTTGCCTGATTTATTTCTGATTTTCAGCCACCTTCAGTAAGTTATTTCAGTCTAAAAAAGGCGTCAGGGCATTTAAACCTGACAGGATCAAGCTCTGAAGCAGCCCCACCTGCCTCTGGACAGTCAGCCGACAAGTCAAATACGATGGAAAAGAGAAAGGCTTCCTGTCCATATTGCAATAATGACAAACACCTACCACATACACACTGCTTAGTTTCTCTGCCTTCGTGGTACCCGGGAAGGTAGCAAAACCAGGGAGTGTGCATAAAAGTCGGAGTAATTAAATAAATACAAAAAGAATGGCTGGGGAATAAAAAAATAATACGTTTTAATAATAATTTGGTTTTTTTGTTATAACATGAATTTCACTCTCTCTCTCGCATGGTGGGCGACTTGTTAGCACGATGGTCTGCGCATTCTTGTTCGGCGTGTGACCGGGACCCGCAGGATTTGACAATGATTCGTCAGAATTGAAATATAACTGAACTGTCCAGGACTGCTGCTGTTGCCTGTGAATGTTTTAGTTGCTCAATTTGAACTCCAAAACTGACCTCAACAAGGGTAAACAATCCTAGCACTGAATAGATCTACCAACTTATAATTTGTCAAGTAAAACAGCATGTTAACTCGTTGGAACCGGTGCTCAGCATGCAGGTGGAGGACGTGTAGGGGCCGACAACCAATTATATAAGTGTTAATCGCATCCTCGTAGCCATTAAGTGCATCTCGTCCCTTAGACCGCTCTGCCATCCTGGCAACTGGTAATGCTCTCTTGACTGTGTTTGCTTTGTTCTTGCTTGGTACTTTCAATGGGCTCCGGCGGCGCGCTAACCAAGTCAAGGCGTGAGAAGTCTTCACGCAGCTATGTGATCCTTTCAAAACAGTGGATGCCGTCAAAGATACTTTTATAACAGCTAAACTAAACGTTTCCAATGTAAGAAGCTACAAATCGGACATAGCTTGCTTTTCCAAATTTTCTAAAATGGGGATATTAGGTAGTAAAATAAAACCCAGGGATACGTTCGAGTTAATGAAAGCTGCACTGGTGGAACGGTGGTCGACTGGTTAGCACGTCCGCCTCACGGGTTTGATTCCAGCTCCCGTATAGCGCCAACTACAGGCAAGGAGCACTTCAACTACGTCAGATTTTCTCCAATTCGGCTTTACTGTGACACACGCCCGCCCTCCTGCCCCGGAGCTTCCATTCGGTTAAACTTAGGGGCCGCTTGGCAACGCCTTAGACCACTCGGTGTCGTGGCATAGACGAAGCCTCAAATTATGAAAATGTGATACTGTAAAATGCTGAGAGTGTGTCCAACCAAAATGGCCGATGACCGGTTAAACGGACGATTAGTTAAGAAAAATATTATGACAGAATAAATCGTTTATTGTTCCTCTTACAACTGATGCACAATTAATTCAGTAATTCTTTTGTTAACCACTAGAGGGAGCCCGCACACCTCGAGTGTGTGTGCGGCTCAAAGTGCTGTACAATAAAAACATCCAAATTACAACGAAAAACTAAAACCCATTCCACCCACTCAACATAAACACAAGACACATCTCTCTGCCAGAACTCCGGTAGCCTCACGGTAGCGGTGACGGCTGCAGACTTGCGAGTCGTCCGCGGCAGGACTGTAGCAAACGTCACCTCTAAGAACACAGCCAATCAAAAGGTCCCGTTTTTACAGGTCGCCCATCTATACGGATTATTGTCCGCATTTATGTGCCAACAAATCATTGTACACATTTGCTGATATTTGTCACAAGCCGCCCTGAAAACTAATCAACACTAAATAAATGAGCAAATGAAAAGGCTATTGTCAAAATATTTTGGGGGAAAATCCTGTCCTGCTGAGTGCAGCTTTAATAAATAATCCCTTCGGGTCCAGAAGTCCCTATTGTTTTTGTAGAAATTATTATTATTATTTTTCCGATTGTTCTTGTGTGGGTCCACAGTAGATACAATATGTTTTTATAGCGCCCCCCTGGCAACAAGCTTTTGCCACAAACTGAGCAGGAAAAGGGTTTTTCTCCACTGTGCGTTCTTGTGTGGCTTCGTAAGTTCGGACAGCTCGTCGTTTAAACTCCTGCGTCTGCGCTTGTAGTGCAAATGTCTTCAGGTACCGACTCTTTATGTACATGTGAAGTTTTGGATTTTTAGCAGCATGTGCAAGAGAGTTATTAAGCATTTTGTCCATTGCGGCGAAGGAAATCTTAAGTGAAAACTTCAAAGCCCCGCCCCCGTCATATAGTATTTCGGAAACAAAAAGTTTTAGCCCCAGTGTTTGTCCCAGGTCTTAAGATGCTACAGACAGAATTTTAAGGCAATCAGATGAAGCCTTTAGGATCAGGGTGCAAAAGAAGCGCCCCCTGGCCCGCCGGCAGCTGGTACTGCAGCGTGTTGTAATGCTTCTCCTTCAGGACGCTTCCCGGGAACGTCCGTGCCACAAAGTCCTCACATGCTGGTGAAACTCTGGGAGTACAGTCTTTAAATATATATATATATATATATATATATATATATATATATGTAGTGCTACCAACTGGTTAAAACAAATACAAATTATTTTCGTTGATGTTTTTCTCCGGGCAGGTGAACAAAATCTACCTTATATTTGCTCGCATGGAGGTGTTGCAAGAGGCAGCTCTGCTCTTCTCCATTCAAATCCTCTTTGGAGTTGACAAGCGAAACGCTCATAATGCTGCAAAAGGTAGCCTGTCCAAGATGGGAAGTGTTCTCAACGCGCATTTTTTTCTCCCATATCATGTCAGCCACTCAAGAGAAAAACACCAGTGAAAAAAAAAAAAAGTCAAAATGCAATCATGGACATCGTAAAACTGTAATTAGAATAACACATATGAAGAAGTGAAATAGAAAAAAAAAACTCTCATGCTAGGCAAGCAGGACGCACGTTACGTATGCGGATGGTCCATTTAACGTTTTACAAATATTTGGAAAGTTCATAGACTTTCTTTAAATTGTCAATCGCAGTGTTACTTTGGAATTTGAACACGATGAATATTGCATAACTTTAAATTTGGCCTAAAATCAAAGACAAAACTTTTGTTGGAAAAAAAAAAAACGGTTACTCCAGTTTCCTCCCACATTCCAAAAACATGCATTCATTAAAAAAGGATTGGCTCTTTGGTGGGAAGTGTTGAAAATGAAAGTTTCAAGACAGGGTGAAGTTTTGAAGTCGGGTTTCAATTCTTGCCCCACCAAAGCCAAAACGTTTTTCAAAATAGTCAAGCGATAGCTGCGCGATCAACGCAATCGTCCGTCAAGATTGTCAACGTCTTTTTTGTCAATAAAGGTCTCCAACATTTTTCCCTTGACGGCTTTGTGAATGCCATTTTTTTTTTCACAATGTTTCCAAAAAGGTTCAAATTTGCTAGCCAACATTATGAGTGACAGACTCTGCATTTACATTTCCGATCCAGTAGGGAAAACCCCACCCCGCCCCTGATTAATATTTACTCGGTCGGGGTTGAGGGAGGGAAGACAATTAATAGTGCAGTGATTCCTTGATGGAAAAAAAAAAAAAAGAGAGAAAGTTGCACAGGAACCCTTGTTCGGATTTTATTTTATTTTTTTTTGCATCGAGTTGGTAGCAACACAGCAAAAGCGCAAAAGCAACACATCATGCAAACTGCTGTAAGCCAATGTTGAAGTGGGTCCTGACAGGGAAAAACGCCTACGAGTCGCAACGAGATTCGAAGAGCTGCTCGTCTTCTTTTTCGAAGAAGGTTGGGTGGCCTCTACACCCTCCTCTTAGTATTATTATTAACTAGTAATTAGTCAGTTATTGAAATTTTATTCTTCCAATTATGGGAATCTGCATCTAAACTAATGGGCTCTGTCTGAGGTGGCCGGTTTGTGAGGTAGTTGTGAATCCATGTGATGAGGTGGTGGGCCACTCCCGCCTGCTCCAGCTTGTCTCCCAATAAGGCGAAATTCGCCTACATGCCCATATTTGGCATTTATCCTTCGTTATTTGCTGGAAAAACGCATATTTGCAGTTCTTGTGGCTATCGCTAATATAAAAAATATATATATCAAATATATGGCAACATCTGCCGGCCAAGTGGAGCCAAGTAAATACTGCAATGTTGAATCAAGGGGAGGAGCTTCATGTAGTGTACCTCCAGCGTCTCTCGGCCTCTGAGGAGATTATTTTCAAATTATCAGCCCAAATTTTTATTTGGGGAAAAATATGTCATTGGGAGGTTTGCTTAAAAACATTCAAAATTTTTTATTCCACTTGGCGGCGCTGTGTGTATAACAAAATAATAACATTAATGCTGTGAGTGCGCAGGCGGGTGGAGGTTTGGAGGCTGCTGAGGTGCATAAGCTGCGGCATAAGGTGTAGCCCTATCATTCACGTTATTGCAAGCAACAAACATCACATGTTTAGACAACAGACTGAAAAAAAAAACACCGCCCAAAGCGCATCACTCACATCTCTGTAACCAGACGTGGGTTCGAATCCCACCTCAGACAGAGCCCAGCCGACTTATTGACTTTTTCTGTTACAGCTGCAACAATTCTTTGTCCAAATAATGCCTTCTCCTAAATATAGGCTACCTCAAAAAATAAAATGCCAAAGAAAACAAGGACTTGAGTTTCATGAGTCCTTGACAAAAAGCACCAATATTCCATTTTTCAAGAAGCCCTGTTGGACCTGCACGTCCTATGGGCATGGATATACAATTTGTAGTGGTACATAGATAGAACGTACCATATCATTGGGCGCAAACAGAACCGAGGAACCGAGCAGTCGTTCTGGCTGCTCAGTCGCGCTAGCGTGTTTTTAAAATGGCGGTGGTACTTTATTTTAGCTTGCAAACATCCATCCATCAGTAAATGCCCACTGCTCGGGCCCTAATAATATTAATAATAATAATTTCCACAAAAACAATGGGGACCTCGTAGCGGTCGCTGCTCGGGCCCACCCCCGGACGCCTAAGTGGCCCACCCCTGGTCGCCTAAGTGGCCCACCCCTGGTCACCTAAACGTCCAACCCCGATGAGAGGCATTATCTCATAAGGGAAATATTGGACAATCAAATTACATATTGGTTTTAACTGCAACCACCCACCAGTCCCCACGCTCTCTTGGAGACCATCCTCTGGTGACGCCTCCTCCCTGCGGCCCACGTTAGAAAATGAATGAGTACTGCATTTAAGTAGCAAGATGCTCCGGATGGGCGTCTCTACGGCATCGCAGGGCCTCAGGAGCAGCGGGAATCTCCTGGGCCGAGATCGTTCGCAAACTATGGACACATCAAAATGGGAGGGACTGTGTCAGTCCACATTGTAACCATACAACTCATACAAGATGGGAAACCCTCCATGATGACTGTGGGGACAAAATTGAGGAAGATGTGGTTACAGTCCGTACACAATCGCTATAACTCCAACAGTGGGCACATTTGTGGAGCGGAAGAAAGAAGAAGGAGATGTAAACAAGTCCGTCATCATTCACAGCAACCACCCTAAAAGGCCCAGTCCAAGCTCCAAGTCAACAGCATGGTTGTGTTGGAGGTGATGGAAAAAAAAAAAAGGTTGGACGCTCTGTTTTGGTGCTTACTTCAGGCGATAATCACCGCGGACTGTGGACACGAACACACACATACATACAACGCCCTCCATAATTAGTGGCAATGCTAACGCAACAGCGACCAACCTCGGATAGCTCTTCCTATTCAGCTCACGATTTTATGCAATTTTTTACTCAGAAGATAGAATGTATTCGTGGTGAGATTAAAGACACTGTTCTTAAAATTCCGTCGAATTCCGCGATAAATGGTGTTAATAGGGACATTAGGGCTGATAACTGTCCGATAACCTTATGTCAATTTTTGACCGCTCTGCCATCCTGGCAACTGGTAATGCTCTCTTGACTGTGTTTGCTTTTTTCTTGCTTGGTACTTTGGGATGGGATCCAACTCCTCCTTCGCGGGTCTAAAAAATATTCGGGGGCATTGTAGTTTCGCCGAGCGGCACGACGGGGCGGACCCGGGTCATGGGAAGTGCCGTGTGGCGGTGGTGGGAATATGCCACTGTAGTTCTGGCATGCTCCTGTCTCCTCTTGGTTTCTAGTTCCCCCATATATTTCAAGAAATTAAATAATTATTTATAATTTTGAAGATAATACATTAAAATTTCATCATTTTCATAGTTAAAATAAAAAAAAAAAACAACAGCAACGAAGCACTCACCTATCTGACACTGTTTCCCACTATAGCCTTGCTCACAGTCGCACACGTAAGACTCTCCGTGGTTGCGACACGTTCCGCCGTTGACGCACGGCTCAGATGAGCATTCATTAAGTTCTGGAGGATGGATATAAGCATCGCCGTTCTTTGGACTGAGCATCTCTTCCAACCCATGCGTGTGCGGCTTTATTTGAATTTGATTATTTTCAGCGGACGGGGCCCACAAAGATGCATGGTGCGCGAACACATTACGTCGCTTTTCTGCAAGGTAAGGGTAGTTGAGTGTGAGAGTCCAGCTGCACAAAATAATTACAACCACAGAATTAAATAATTCCCGTTGGGCCTTAAATTGTAAGAGACAAACAAACAAAAGACGAGAGGGAGATGAGTCGCCGTTAGGAGTTGACATGTTCTGCCAATGCTACGGTGGAAAATTCGTGCTCCGCCTGAACGTGAACTAGGGACGGACGCCGGACGGGCTCCGCGTGCTCTTTTATTTTATTTTCACACCATCCGTCACCGCTCACGCTCTCAAAATGTACCAGTTGGTGGCGCTACTACTACGATGAAAAATAAGATCTTTACTGTTTGGTGAAAACAGGGCTTCAGTAGCTACGTTAGCTACATGGTGACCTCAATTCCGGTCTGCAAAATTTAAAGACTGAAGAGGATTTTGCATGCCCCTGGAGGCATTTATTTAAATTAGTACACGTTTCCCAATCAGAGGTTGGGGGAGACCTCTTATTTACGCCATGACTCTTTTTCCTGTGAGTGACCACTTCTCGACAGCCCGGAAAAGCAGTTATTTGTCAGCGTTCACACACATTTTTCCCACAAATTCATACAAATTATTTCCTTAATTTTAGCCACAGTCTTGGTTCTGAAGTTCCGATGTAACCAGATACTGCCCTGAGAGAAAATAGGCCTGAGCATTGTTTGTGCAAAATTGGAAATGTTTAAAAAAAATAAAAACTCAAAGGACAATTTGTGATTTTTCATTTAAAAGACCGTTGCTTTTATGACACCGCCGAGGTTGAATGAATTCTAATCATAGTGAATGAAATTGAATGATTTGAATGACAGTTAATAATAGTGAACTCTATCTACCCGGGACGGCGGCTGCTGTCATACTTTTTAACAAGAACGTTAGGTCAGGCCTACAAACGGGTGGGCATTTGTGAAATTGTGCAGTCCAAGGATGCAATACACACTACTATTGTGACCTGAGAAAAAAAAATACATTTATGAAGCCCCGCCCCCGTCATATAGTATTTCGGAAACAAAAGATTTTTTTTTTTTTCCCCAAAAAAACCATTTCTATATACTTTTTTTTAAGCCTTACTATACACTGTCTTTTTTTTATAAAGCTTTACTATACACTTTTTTTTCCCCAAAAAAAAAACAAACAGAAATGTTTTTTTTTTTGAAAAACAAACAAAAAAAAACACCGTGTATAGTAAAGCTTAAAGAAAAGACCATGTATAGTAAGGCTTAAAAAAAATGTGTATAGAAATGTTTTTTTTGGGGGAAAAAAAGTGTATAGTAAAGCTATATAAAAAGACAGTGTATACTAAGGCTTAAAAAAGTGTATAGAAATATTTTTTTGAAAAAAAATAAATAAATAAAAAAATGACCGCGTGTAAAAGTAAAAAAAAAACAAAAAAAACGTGAACAGAAATGTTTAAAAAAAACTAAAAAAAAACTGTGGATAGTAAAACTTAAAAAAAAAAGACCATGTATAGTAAGGCTTTAAAAAAAAAAAAGACGGTGTATAGTAAATCTTTAAAAAAACAAAGGCTTTAGTAAAGCTTTAGAAAAAACAACAAAAAAACGACAGTGTGTAGTAAAGCTTTAAAAAAAAAAGTGTATAGAAATGTTTTTTTGGGGAAAAAAAAGTGTATAGTAAAGCTTTATAAAAAAAGACCGTGTACAGTAAGGCTTAAAAAAAAAAGTGTATAGAAATGGGGTTTTTTTGGGAAAAAAAAAATATTTAAAAAAAAACGTGAACAGAAATGTTTTTTTGGAAAAAACAAACAAAAAAAACAGTGCATAGTAAAGCTTAAAAAAGAAGACCATGTATAGTAAGGCTTTAAAAAAAAAAATAAAAAAAACAAACAAAAACAATAGTATAGTAAGGCTTTCTTTTCTTTTTTTAAACACAACCATGTATGGTAATAAGGCGTTTTTAAAAAAATAAAAAGATGAACATGTATAGTAAGACGACCATGTATATGAAGGCATTTTTTTTCTTTCTTTTAAAGACGACCATGTATATATATATATATATATATATATATATACACACCTTTTGTCAAAGCCTTTGAGGAGGGACTGGACCTATTTTAATCATGTACAGCCGAAAGGTAAGTATTTATTTATTAATTTTTTACAGCGTAGTGAGTCGAAACATTTATTGACGCACACGTTTCGAAAATTCCAAATATATTTGTTAAACATTGCGCAATCGGCTCGCTATGCGAATCAATCAAGAATTTATTTATAATTAAATGTCTTTTTTTCGGGACGGTGCTTCTCTTCGGCTTACTGTGACGCGAGCATGCCCTCCTCCTCGGATGATCATTCAGCTCTGGAGGCCACCTCCGAGTCTCCAGTAAAACCACAACCGTCGCTCGTTCCTTTTTTGGGCGCGCGGTAAGACAGTCGCCATGGGAGTTGTAGAAAAGCCGGCATCGGATGGCAGCACCAATGCGCAGACACAAATCATTTCGATCTTCACATCTCGGTTGTCCCACGCCTCAATGGGGACCGAGACCACCCGCGAAAACTGAAAATCCGCGACACGCCCTTCGAAGGAAAGTCACAAAAATTGGAACAACAGCGGAGCTATGCAAGGATGCTCTTTGTGGACTACAGCTCGGCATGCCGGGGCTCGACCGCCCTGCGCTACTCCCCCTCCCTCAGCCCCGCAGCCGTCGGTGTCAGCGGGGCCTGGCCGCCCTCGGAACCAAAAAAACCAAGTCGCCGGGCTCGCGTCCGGGGGAAGGCCGTCCTCTTCGGCCTGACTTTCACGGACGCCGGCCCACCCCTGGTCGCCTAAGTGGCCCACCCCTGGTCGCCTAAGTGGCCCACCCCGAAGTTGTACACATTTGAGGATACTTCAACCCTGAAGACATCTACCAACTTGATAAACCTTGTATATGTTTTATTTTCTAAATATTATTATAATAATGTTGTAATGCTTTTGTTCACGTTTATTTAATATTTAATGTTTTTTTTTGCGGGCCAGAATAAAACGTTTAACAGGCTACATACGGGGAGAGAGAGAGTGAAATTCATGTTATAACAAAAAAAACAAATTATTATTAAAACGTATTATTTTTTTATTCCCCAGCCATTCTTTTTGTATTTATTTAATTACTCCGACTTTTACCTGCTGGTACGCCGTCCGGTGTGCCCTGTGAAATGAAAGGTGGCATTTTCAAAAAAATGAAAAATCAGAGCAGTCAAAGAACAAGCACAACATGAACATTACAAATCAGCAATCACTGACCACTGCAAAAGGGAAAACCACATCATGGACCGGGACCTGAGAAACATTTTAAGTCAATGTTCTAAATTTGAAATAGAATAAGACGGGGGAACGTGCTCTTCTTCGTCCACTCTCCTCTTCGCCCACGCTCTTCTTCGGCGCACGCCGGCCGTCTAACCGCTCCAGCGCCCGTCGTGCCGCTCGGCGAAACTACAATGCCCCCCAGATGTCTTACAGACAACTCCACGCATGAGTGGGGCGAGTGGTGCAATGGATACCGCATCTGATAATGGTTCAGGACATTCTAGGTTTGACTCCCAGCTAGCTCGTCTTACATTTTGTGCTAAACCTGTGCATATATAAATACATATATATATATATATATATATATCCTCTTCGGCTTACTGTGACGCGAGCATGCCCTCCTCCTCCGGAGCTTCCATTCGGTTAAACTTAGGGGCCGCTTCGGGCACGGGCGGGGAGCGAGCGCCCCCCAGCTCCATCGCTCGCACCTCCTCTTTGGTACTACATGACTTGAGGGGTTGGGATGCTAAATAAAAACACAATACAGAGACTGCCCTTGACAAGATTTTAAATTATTTCGAGTAACATAATGTCGCTTACAAAAAACTTGTCCATTAGGCCACTGGGACAAAAATTGTCTCAGTATGTTTTCAGACAATCCACCAGTTCCAATCGAGGGAAGGCGCAAAGGTCAGAGTCTGGCCAGAGCCTTGTAAATCTTCTCTGTGTCCGCAGAGTCCATGGTCATGAGCCTCCGCCGCACGCAGCACCCTGACCGTCAAGCTGCTCAAGTTCTCCAGAGAGAAGAAAGCTGCCAAGACGCTGGGCGTGGTGGTGGGCATGTTCATCCTGTGCTGGCTTGGAAACCGGAAGAGTCCAAAAGAGCGCGTGGCCGAGTCACAGTTTGAATATGCTGCCTTCAAAAGAATCTGTAATTTTGACAACTCCAACTTGAATCTACAAAAATCAAGCAATAAGGTAGAAATAACTTCAAATATACTTTGAATAAAGATCTTTCACAACATAAAGAATTAATAAAATAACATTAATTAATAATGTTGACTTTGTTTATTATTTTCAACTTTGAATGGTAGCTTGCTGCATTCTTAATTACCCTTTCATTAAACCAACTTAAGTAGATCTTCTGTTCTTTGAGGCTTTGACTTGAAATCGCTCAATAATTTCCCCCAATTCTTTAGGTCATCCTTTTTAGGATCACAACTGGGATGGTGCTGTAAATGTGAATTGAAAGAGCTGAATGTTGCTAACTTTTCTTCGAATGGATTCTGGACCGTGGACACCCATACTGGAACTATCATGGATGTGTTATCAAAAGGCGCACTACACCCTGAACTGGTCATAGATTTGCTCATTGCTGAGCTCCCTTGGCCTCGCTGTAAGTGGATCCTTTAGTTAGGTTTGAGCTGATTGTCATCTTTGGTTTAAAAATCAATTTGAAACTGTAATACAGTCCGCTCAAGTTTGAAATCAATCCCAATTAAAAACAAACACATAGTGCATGTAAGCACACCACCTTGCCTCTCAGTTAGAGAACCAAATGTTGAATGATGCAATTTGTCTCAAGCTTTGTGGGACGTGATTGGTCTTTTGCTGATCCTTGGGTACCTGTATGATCCGTCGCAAGGAACTCCCCAATCTTGGGAAAGATTTTGAAATCTGTTACTTTTAATGCCATTTATTTTTTACCTGACATGTTTCGGCGAGTCTTTCGCCTTCTTCAGTGTGTCGTATGAGCAAATATACATATGAAGGAGAATGATTATTTTCTTCAACGTCTCTGGATTAGTGAGATGTGATGCGGCTTATGCCAACGAACAATGACGCCACCGAGAGCTTCCCGCTGGGTCCGTAGGCGGTCGAGGTCGGAACATTCTGTCAGGGGGTGCTCGCCGGTCGGCGAGGAGGAGGTGGACCCAGCTGGGAGTGTAAAAAGGCATCCTGAAGCCTGGGAAGTCGGCAGTGGTAATCCTCAGGGTGAGTTTGGGGTCATTATCTTGTTGGAACACTGCCCTGCGTCTCACTCTCAGAAAGGAGGAGCTCAGCATTTGAGAGGAACTACGTAAGTAACTAATGTGGAAAAATTGTGACTTCTTTGTGTACTTTTATTTTGAATATTTCACTTCTCATACTCAAGCTGAAAGTACATTTGACGCAGAACAATATGAAATTATTATTAGGGCCCGAGCAGCAAGAAAGAGGTCACGGATACATTTTCTTGCATGTTGAATTAAGGACGTGTTTTGAGAAACTGTTAATCTTCTTAATAAGGATTTTGGTGTTCGTTCGTATATTAGAGCAGTTGTCGACGACAAAAACAAAAGACATCGACACATACATAACCATACACACATGCACGGCGAGAGAGGAATTGTATTTCAACAACTGAATGAAAGGAGGAAACCCTCCACATGTGCCTCAGTGAGTTTATTGCCATTCCTCCCTCCTCTGTGTCTGGCCTGAATGAAAATTCCATTTACCCGTTCCAGCTTACCCGCCCAACAAAAAAAAAATTGTGACCCTACACATGGATCAACTTCATAAAAATATTTTGTTTGGTTTAAATCGTCCCCTGGAAATCAAAAGAAAAATCTTTAAATGCCTCTCATAGCAAATGTGTACAGCGCGCAAAAAGCCCAACTTGCGTTCATCTTTGTTTCAGGGAAAACAATGTATTGCATTATTCAGAAAACCTCAAGGTATTAAGCCAGGTTTTGATTGGTTTTTTTCCCACCTTGTAGAAAAAATACGTAGATGACTTTTTGAAGGACAAAGAGACATCTGATTGCCTTAAAATTCTGTCTGTAGCATCTGAAGACCTGGGACAAACACTGGGGCTAAAATTTTTTGTTTCCGAAATACTATATGACGGGGGCGGGGCTTCAAAGTTTTCACTTAAGATTTCCTTCGCCGCAATGGACAAAATTGGAAAAGTATGGATTTAATTGCAGATACACTTGCGAGGCCATTCCAAGACGGACCTTTCAAGAGAAGCTAGTTCGTCCAACAACCGCTTGGCACCGTCTGTGCCCGGGGCCATCTCCATACTGAACTCTCACACACACACCTCTTCCCGGATTGTACGTCCAATCTGGGCCTGTCGTTCCTGTCCCGGCATCGGGCATCGATTGAGAGATGGTGGTGCTCATGACGCCGGCCACTGAAAGGGAAATGGTTAGTGTGGTTTTTCAAAGACAAGCTTTTGTTCACTTTCATGCCACGTCCAGTTAACGAACGATTCGGTGAGTGAATGTGCTGCCATTTCCCGCTCACGTACGATTCGGTGAAATAGTTTTCTTTGCTTTGGTGTTTTGCTAGACTTTGCAGAGGTACAATTGGGCGTATTGGGGCATTTGCAGCTTTGTGCGCAATAGTATCATGGAAGAAGTCCTTTGTATCTGCAAGCAATATTTTGGGGTGCCACAACTATCGTATGACATAATTGAATCCCAAACAACATAGAACGATTGTCAAGGTCGAAGTGCCGGCAAGAAAGGGTATGTATGTAGTTCGGTAATTTCGTGGGCTCTCACTGAGTGCATCACAGGAAAATATTGTCAAAAAACACATTTTAATTTCATGAGCAGCCTATTAAAATGACTTTTTCCAATAACCTCTTGCAAACACCTTTTCTTGCACTGTTCAAAAGTCATCCGAGCATATATGAGGGCGCCTTCGAAATTGGAGAAATGAACGGTTGCGAGGTACGCGTTGGTCATAAATCAACCGGCAATGGAAGAATAAAGTCGCAATTGTGATCTTTGTTCGCTCTGACCCCTGACTACCAATTCAGACAAAGTAGTTCCTGGATTCATTTCGCACTCTCATCTTGCCATGGTTGGCCACAAATAAATGGCAGCTGGGCGGTAAATGTTAAAACCATAGCCGCTGGGAGGCGTCGTCCATAAACTTATACTTCGGATTCGACAGTTTCCTGTCTGTGCATCATGGATGCCACTGTGGAGCGGTGCTGCGGGGTGGGAGGGGGGAATTGGAGAAAAAGAAAGTTCACACATTTACACATCTAACAAGGCTGTTAAAAAGATCTTAAAATAGCGAGACGTGGGTTGTGCTTCCTAAGTGTACAGCGCCAGCAGACAATGAATTTTCAGCACTAAAAAAACGAAACTTCATTAACAGCTAAACCAAACGTTTCCAATGTAAATTTCCACATTTACATCTGTGTTTCCTTTGTTCTTGGGATTCGAACCCACGCCTCCAGCCTTTTTACACTCTATAAATGTTGGCACCTGGTAATGCTCTCTTGAATGTGTTTGCCTCATCTTCCTCACAAGCCACGGGGGAGGGGGGTTTCTGTCAGTGCTGCCCGTTAAAGTAAAAGCTGCCAAAGGTGACTGTGTGATCTTAACATATGCATTCTTGGATCCAGCCAAGGCACACACATCAGAAGGAGCAAAGGGGCTGGAACTAATGAATTGCATTTCCATTCATTTCAATGGGGAAAGATAATTTGGGATATGAGTGTATAAAATGTGTGCGCGGTCACTGAAACAATTCCACTCATAAGCCAAGGCACCACATTATTTTCACTTTTTACCTCTTTTATTGAAGGGAAAAGTAGGATCGAGCACTTCCTGTCTCTTACGGCAGTTGTTTCTTTAATTTTTTTTTTTTTTTTACGATTATTTCTGCAGGACACATTGATCATTGACACTTCGAACGCACCTTGCGGCCCCGGGAGCAATGAGATCTGTTTCCAATCTGAATTTGATGTCATTGTGAGGCTCAAGTTAAATTCAGTGTGTCAAAGTCTTCCTGTGACGCTAAATCTCTTTCATTGGCTGAGGAATAAAAACGATCTGAAAATTCATTGTCTGCTGGCGCTGTAGAGGGGGGCATTGTGCTAGGAGTGGATGTGCAATTACGAGATGTGAGGGTGTCAACTCGTAAAACTTTACACACACATCAGGCCGAGCAAATTTATCAATATTTTATACATTAGGTACTTTCAATGGGCTCTGTCTGAGGCGGGATTCAAACCCACGCCTCCAATGCGTGTGTTTTGAGTTATGAGCATGCTCAAGGAATGAATATAGAAAAGGGACTTCTACGCATCAAGCTATCGTGGGCTCATTGAAATCATAACTACATCGACATTTCACTTCCTCATCTCCTTCTCTGACAGAGTTTACATCATCAAAACAATAAATTGCTCAACCCTATCGTTGGAAAAATTCTTCGCACACCGATCGCGGCCTGGAAAGGGGTCTTAGAAGACCATCCCCCTCAATTACGCACTCTGTCTCCTTGGAAGAGCGAGAATTTTGCGATCATAGCAAAATTCCTCTGTGATGCTTGTGAAGCCAACCAAAACTTAGTGCAGCTCTGCTTACCTGGATTAAAAGCTTGCCTTTAAGACATTAAATCATCTCCACACCGCCCCAAAAACATATTTTTAAACTTTATATCATACGGTGCCGCAGAGTCCGCCAAGTGGGGCTAGTAAACATGGCACTGCATTGAGCAGCTACAACAATGCACACAATTCTACTTCAGACGCACCTTTCGCCAAGTGGAATCATTTATATGCGGTTTTTGACATCACGCTTACATTGTTGTGGCTTGTACGCGGTATTACACATTACGTACACGCGAAATTAATTTTTGTAAGCGGTATTTGACATTACGCTTACGTAATTGTGGCAGGGACGTGAAGGCCGGGAACATCCTGCTGACGGAGCCCGGAACTGAAGGGAGATGTAATAATTTTCCCAGTGGCAGACATCAGGCGAAATAGTCCATGAATGAAAAAATGCTAATCGGCTGAGAACATGACAGAGATCTATGGCGGGCTCTCTGTACTTTTAACATACACATTGATCACTTGAGCAGCATTAGTACACAACGTTTAGGAAGGAATGAACACAAAATAAATAAATACATGAGCAATCTGCATCTCTCCGATAAAATTCTATACGTATCTCAAGACACGGACGGTTTATTTGAAAGTGGAACGATTTAATTCGGTTTGATTCAGACGGATTCTGATGTTGTACGGCTCAGTTTGAGAGGGGATGACACAAATGAGATTCTAATTGTACAATATGAAGGAACTTGTCAGTATAGTTACTGTAAATGTTGCATTTCCTTCAAAGATAATATTTTTTACATGGTGAAAGGGGGGTTGTTTGTGAGCTCTACGCAATAAAGAGAAAAATAATTAAATGGTGAAATAATTCACTGGGTATACTTGGTGTATGTGTTCCGCAATTTGAATTGAACAGTAGTAAAATAAATGTCATTTTCTATTTTCTAATTTATTGTGAGAAGTATTTAGGTTGCACATTCTGATATATTTACACTGCGTTGCACCGTTTAAATGTCTTTCTGCTTTTAAGATAAATGAAAATACTAAAGGACGTTATCTCCTTGCAATTCCATGTTTTTGGCAGATATTGGACCGCAATCCGACACGAATATCGGACAGATGCTACAGACAGAATTTTAAGGCAATCAGATGACTTAGAAGTTATCAGATGGCGGTGGCACGATATCAGCATTTGCCGGGCGTGAGACCTCGGGCCCGCTATGGATCGCCGCGCAGGTTGAATGAACTTTCTTCTTATTGTACGGCAGAAAATATTTTGTTTGGAGTTCACAAAGGTGACACTGTGAAAATCCTCTGGCTGGTACCTATCTCAACATTATGAGCGCATTATGAATGAATGTAATAAAAGTGAATTTAGGCAAGACACTGCTGATCCAGAGCGCTTTGGGTGAATTTTACAAATTTCTTCTAAGTCCCCTTTCCAGCGCAACTGCTGTTTTTTTTCCCACATGTGTGTCAACAGGGGGAAGTATGATATGAAATTGTTCCCACATATAGACTTTTCAACAAAAAAAATCTGCCTGTACTTCCTCAAAAAACACTGCACCTATAAAGGTAATGAACACTAAAATATTGCGAACTCCTCACAGGAAGGCCGGAGCCGGATTTTTTTTTCTCCGGTGAGGTGAGCTTACCAAAACTTCGTATCGCTAGAACGCGCAAGAGTAATTGTCTATTCTGAAAGTCATGATCAAATATTCATGTCGTTCGTTAATCGATTGAGTCATGCTGGTGAGTAAGGGCGCCACGGGTCAACCAGTTAATAGGGCTTTTTTTCTAAAGATAATTGATATTTGAGACACAAAAATTATACAAGAATATAAATGTCTTATGTTAAACTGTTCGACAGGGGTGGGTGTCTTAAGATTTTTGTGGTTAATACAGAATCGTTAGAAAATGTTTCATCGGCGTGGCCTGACATGGGAAGATTCGAATCCAGAACCTCTCCGATATGAGTCAGATATGCTAACCACTACCTATTATATTGGAAAAATTATATTCACATAAAAAAAAAAAATAGAGCCATGGACTAAGTATTTCAAACAGTAATAAGTTTTGCTGCAGTGTGGCAGCAAACCACTGCGCCTGAACACCAAACGGTTGAGCAAAGTCTCCCAAGCCTTTTTGATTGCTCAGTAGAAGAAAGTCCATCGCAGCAAAATTGCTCACCTAGGGGATGAAGCGCCACATTGTGCTCATCACCGCCTCACGTGCCGCACAATAACACGGCCAGGTTATAAAAAGGGGGGGATAATTGTCATCCCTGACAGGAACTCTCACTTGAATTGTGGGGGCCGGCGGGGGTGACAAGAGAGGGGGGGGGCGGGCGGGGGGCAACTATCGAGAGGGTCACACCACGCAGGGTCCATAAGATGATTGTTTGTTCACACACGAACAAGGGGGGGGGTCACATGGGGGTACCTCAGCCTTGATTGGACGCTCGAAGGATGCCGATGCGCTGTCCGCCCATTGCATCCTACGTGCTGTTAGGGCTTGCCGGTGCCCTCAATCAGGTTTCTTTCCTGAGGCCCGTCCCATCCGTGTTCAACGCAACGCAAACGAGACGCCGCACCATTTGACTCCAACAGGAGTCCGTGAAGGACGTCTTTTAATGCAATGGCGCCCTCTACCAAAGACGTATAAGTACGTTTCCTGTCTTTTTTACGTCATAGGACAACATCGGCAAAAGAGCTGACGCGGAATGTTGTTCACTGCAAACGGGTGAGCTTATTGCGATTTTCCTGGGAAGTCATTAATTTGATTGTCCAGTAGAAAAAAGCTGGACAATCAAATTAATGACTTTCCAGGCTCCAGGATGCCTTTCTACACTATATAAAGGTGGAAATTTACATTGGAAACGTTTGGTTTAGCTGTTATAAAAGTTTGGTTTTTTAGTGCTGTAAATGCATTTTCAGCTCGCGCTGTACACATTTGCTATGAGAGGCATTATCTCATAAGGGAAATATTGGACAATCAAATTAATGACTGCCCAGGCTTCAGGATGTCTTTTTACACTATATAAAGGTGGAAATTTACATTGGAAACGTTTAGTTTAGCTGTTAATGAAGTTTCGTTTTTTTAGTGCTGAAAATTCATTGTCTACTGGCGCTGTACACTTTTTCTAAGTGTTGCAATATCTCATGAAGGAAATACTGGACAATCAAATTAATGACTTTCCAGGCAACAAAGTATGACTTTAGTCCACTCAAACTTTTGGGATACATCCAAGTTTTTTTCCCCTCCAACTTTTGTTCTTGACTTTTTTTCCTGAAAATATTTTTCTTCTTTTTAATTGAAAATTCTTTCCCAGAAATTAGGAAACTTTTTTTTTTAAATGTCTTTCAAAAACAGATTTGAAACTCTATTCCTGAAATATTAAACTTTTTTCCTTGACTTTTGACTCAAATATAAAATGAAGAATATTGTACTATTATAAAAAAAGAATTAGATTATTGTGATAAAATAAAATAAAATAAACATTCAATATTCATGGAGAAAAATATTAAACTTAAAAAAAAAATAATCTTTAAAAACATTCCATTTAAAAAAAGAACAGTTTTCAAATCTTAATTTGTTTTTAAAACAATTAAGATTTGTTCTGCTAAAAAAAATAAAAACAAAACATTTGTTTAAAAAAACTATTAAATATTCTTCTGTCATCTGAAAATGTTCAAATTTCATTTTTATATTGCCACATTAACTATACTTCCCTTTATTGCATTCAGTCCACACACACAAGTTCCTCGGAGTACAGATCTGACGAATCCGACTGAAAATTAGTCAGAAAAGACTCAATATGTAAACCATGTTGCCGACGTACCCCCTGAGCCTTCAAACCCCTGGGTGGTCGGTATGGCCTACCGCCTACTGCCAGAAGATAGCTGGGATAGGGGCGCCGCCCGGTCCCCGCGCCCGGCTCCCCGCGCCCGGCTCCCCGCTCAGCTCCGGTTCCAATTTCTCACGGGTAAATTTTTGACTATTCTCAGTCTTCCCCCTCACCACCCAGCTAGTATTTAACACGCGCGCGCTGGTGTTTTTTTGGTTGAAGACGAAACCCCTTTTGCTCATTCTTAAATCCAAAGAAGACTCATGTTAACCAATATAAAGAGTTTTATATGAAAATTCAGGCCTCCAGACTAACATTTTTTTGGCAGAGCGGTATAAGGCATTGCGTTCAGGTCGCGCAGTGTAATTAAATACTCTTCCACTAGATTGCAACAGGTAGCTACGGTAATTATGTTGAATTTAGCTAGCGGCAGAATTGCTCGTCCGCCGCCAGTTCAGTGTAGCGCAACTTCTTACGCTCCGTCAATCACAGGCCACGTAATAGACAAACAAGCATTCACACTCGATGGATCGTTTAGAGTCCTCAGTGAACCTAATGATTTTGCATTAATTCCGTGATATGATTTGAGTAAATATCTGTTACAAGCGTCACAAAAAAATAGTAGTAGAATACTTCCCCGGGCACAGACGGTGCCAAGCGGCCCCTAAGTTTGCCCTAATGGAAGCTCCGGAGGAGGAGTGCATGCTGCCTTTATTTTATTGCAGTCAAAGATCAGATATCAATGAGGATTCACGATAAAAGCCCGCAGGGCTCAGAGATGGATTCAAAGAGGAAAGATTGCCTGTCACACAGCATGCACTCCTCCTCCGGAGCTTAGGGGGAAGGGCTCGGAGGGTTTTCAGATTTTCCAACGGCGACGGATTGGATGGTCAAATGTTTTCCGCTCACAAGACAGATGAAAAGGTCTAAAGTCGTTGTCTTCTACATTATACAGGCCATGCACCAAGTGACACCTGGGCGAAAGCCTTCAAACTCCTTGTGGTGAGGAGCGAGGACTGAGAAGTGACAAAGAACAAAGATCAAGCAATGAGACGTGAAAGAGGAAGGATGTAATTACGCCGCAGTTGATCAACTTACCACGAGGGTCAGTAGGACACTGAAAAACGTATGAGGTGTCCCTGTCGTCACTGTCGGGGACCACGAGGAAGTCCAAACCGTACAATTTGTTCTTGCTTGGTACTTTCAATGGGCTCTGTCAGAGGCGGGATTCGAACCCACGCCTCTTTTTTTTCTTTTTCTGACCAGATGTTTAGCGTAGGACGGGTCAGCCAGCTGCTCCTCGCTGTTAATGTTCAGTTTGTCCCTCAGTGGCGTACGCGCGGGCGTCAGACCGGGCGTGGTCGGCCCGCGTGGGGTCAACGCCTCGCCGGCTTGCGGGGTCATGCCTTCTGACCCTTGGCCCTGCCCAGGCGTTCTGCAGAGGATAACGCAGCCAACATTCTCACACACGTCCGCACAGGGTGGGTGGAGGCGCGCTAGCCGCCGGTTACCTGAAGGGGGTGCTGAGCACGGTGTTGGGCGTCTGCACCTGCTGCCGCTGTGGCGTCACACCGCTGAAGTCGCTCTCGTGTAGTGGCGTGTTCAGGCCGCCCTTCAGCGGCGTGTCAATGTTGGTCAGCGCCATCAGATTCTGAGCTTCCTGAGAAAAAAAATTAAAAGAGAAAATGCAAAACAAGACAACAAATTTTGACAGAGGCCCTGTCAAAATTGATTTTCGTTTTTAATATTACGCTTTTGTTATTTTATGTCAAGTTTGGGTTTCGAGTCTTGTTTAGAGTTTCAATCCAGCATTCGGATGTCCAATTTGTTTTTTAAAGTTTGGCTTGCGGTTTCAAAATAGGGTTGGAAGGCAGGTGCGGGATTCAAATTGGGCTTTCAAGCAAGTGTCTGGGTTTGAATTCTGAGTTTAAGATTCAAATGAAGGTTTCATGTATAGTCAAAGGTTTCAAATGAGGGTTAGTAGTAAATGCCGTAAATGACAACCTAATAGTCTGTCTGGGATAAAAGAACCAACGACTGAATATAAATAAGAGACAGAATGAACTTTATTCAATCAGTTAACTGTTTCTAAAAAACATTCAAATTTCATTTTTTTTTTTTTTTTATAAATCGGGGTAAGGATTCAAATTATGGTTTCAAGACTAGTCTAAAGTTTCGAACAAGGTTCGGGATTTCCATTCTGGCTATAAGGATTACAAGCCTAGGCTGACATTTCAAACCGGGATTGTGGTTTCAAACCTGCCTAAGTGATTCAAAATAAGATTTGAAGCCAGTGTTAGGGTTTCAAGCAACACTTGGGTTTTCAAATTAGGGTATCAAACAAGCGTTAAGGTTTGGAATAAGGGCTCTAAGACAAGGTTAGGGAGTCAAGGGACGAGTGAATGAGTGTTTGATGGTGGGTTTGTGTTTTGAAGCTTTGAAGCGAGCTGACCTGCATAATCCTGTCCTGAGCGGCGGGCGTGCGAGGCGTGCGCAGTCCAGTGCTCATGTTGTTGGTGACGCTGTACTCGGAGAGCAGCGCCGAGGAGGCGCCGTTGGCGCTCTCGCTCTCCTCGGCCGCCTGTCGGGCCACCTCGCTGGCCACGCCCATCTTCACCACCTCCTCCAGTTCGGCGTCGCTGATCTGCCAGACAAGACCAATATGCAGTGATTACTGCCGCTTGTAAAAGTCACATGACCAAACCCAGAAAACAAGTGAGCCATGATTGGTTGTGGAAAAAGTGATAAAAACAGGTTTATTTTTCCGCTTAATTTATATTCATCAGAACAGACTAAGAGGGGGACCTGTTTTGAGGAGGAAACTATTGTAGCACAAATACTAAAACATCTCTATACTCCAATCTGAACAAAACAAGAGTACAGTCCTCACGATATCATATTTTGTTTTGCGGTCTCATTGGACAACGCTAAATAAATGACACTTTACTACTTTGCTTCTCAAATAGTGGGACGGTGTGAACATGCTTTTTTTCCTCCGTTCTACAATAAAGTGTAATTGCACATCCACTCCAGTAGTTGGCAGTGGCGCTCTCCTTGCCCATGTTGTGCAGCGAATATTAACTCTACACTGTAGGTTTGTTTTAAAACGAAAATGCTGTTATTTATAGTTGAAGCGGAGAGTGGGTGGTGGTGGTTGGGGGGCGCAAATTGTTTTCTTCTTGCTAGGGCGGGGGGGTTAACGGAAAATAATTAAGTAGCACTTGTGCATGCGCACCGCGTGTTGCGTTTATGGAGTCGGAAATTGGAACCTGTTCTTCTTCGTCCACTCTCTTCTGTAGTTTCGCCGAGCGGCACGACGGGCGCTGGAGCGGTTTTCACACTGCGACTGCAAAGCACGGACGCTTTGCAGCATGCGTGTCTTCAGGGCTGAAGTATCCGATTTTGGTTTTAGCGCGGTCACTTTCAAAACTGACTCGAAATGAGTGGATGGTGATTTGGTGGAGGCGCTGAGGGAGAGTACGAGTGGTCTAAGGCGTTGCTTCAAGTCTTCACATTTTCACAGATAAAAAAACAACGATGTAATCACAGAATTGTCCAAAACAACGAGGAGGCGGGCATGCTCGCGTCACAGTAAGCCGAAGAGGAGCACCTTCCCCGGGCAGAAATGGCTCGCCATGGCCCTCGAGAAATGAGGCTGAAGCTGTCCTCGGAAGAAGTGTGCATGGTGATATCCTCCACTAATCTGTCAATTTTAGCAACTGTATTTGTGATCTTCTCCCTGGGAAGAGGAAACAAATCCAATGAGTCCAAATGAATAATGTGGCCAGTGCGGTAGTGTGGCCCGCGGGGACGGCTGTAACAGGGAAGGGGAGTGGGGATTGCGGGGGCTGCACGCGGCGCGAGTCGCGTGCAGTTATCCGTTTAACCCCCAGAAGGAAACCCGGGCTGCGCGCGGGGCAAGCCGCGCGCAGATATCCGATTCCTTTTCCCCCGGGACGGACGTCATCCACAGCGACATGTAAAATACTATTCATGCTCTGGTTTCATTGAGAAAATCCCCTGCTCCTCTGTTAGACAAATTAAGTCTAAAAAAAAAAAAGCCGTCGCTGCTCGGGCCCCAATAATAATTTCTACACAAAGTCCATTGTGAAACTACTAGCGGACACTTTCACAGCTGCCAGAGAGGCAGTCCTCTGCGGCCAGGCAGCCTTCTCAGCCCCGGCTGTGCTGTTGATGATGGTCTGAAGCATGGGCAGGAAACCCTCAAACGTAACTCTCTTGTTGGCCGCAGCCCCGCCCTTGTTCATGTTCATGTTCATGTTCATGTTCATGTTCATGTTCTCGTTCTCGTTCTCCTTCCCGTTCCCGTTCAAGTCCGATTCCTACCCTAAAATAATTACGTTTTTTTTTTTTTTCATCTGTAATATTCATATAAGTTAAAAAAAACATTCAAAGCAATTTACAAAGAAAATAATTTAAGTAATAATGATAATAATTTCAGGCCTCATATTCGAAAGTCAGCCGCCAATAAAATCTTTATATCCTTTTTCCTGTCCATTTTACTCCTAAATCTAAATCACAAAATGTATCTGGAAGATGCCTCCTGGGGAGACTGCGACCTGAACGGAGCGGTCTGGCTCGCCATGGCCCTCGAGAAATGTTCAAAAAAGCAGCCGAGATGCGTTGTGGTCAGCGGCAGGCTTCGGGGCCCGAAGTCTCTCAGTCTTGCACGCCATTCGGCCGGACTCACCAAATTTGGCAGTCTCATCGGGCATGGCGAAAAATTTGATATTTTAACGTCTAATATCATTCTTTTGCACCCTGATCCTAAAGGCTTCATCCGATTGCCTTAAAATTCTGTCTGTAGCATCTGAAGACCTGGGACAAACACTGGGGCTAAAATTTTTTGTTTCCGAAATACTATATGACGGGGGCATTGTAGTTTCGCCGAGCGGCACGACGGGGCGCTGGAGCGGTTAGACGGCCGGCGTGCGCCGGGGCCGCTTGGAACCGCCCGTGCTACATCCTGATGAGGTTTGTGAGGCATTATCTCATAAGGGAAATACTGGACAATCAAATTAATGACTTCCCAGGCTTCAGGAGTGCTGGAGAACCAGCCTCTCGAAGCACTTCATAATGACTGGTGAATTTCCTTGTTTCACTCCTTAGGGCCACAGTCGCCCCAAAAATACTGGTTGGATGGTTGAGCCATCCCCATCTCCTGCCAGGAAAGGGTCACAGACAGCGCTATCGCCTTTCTACACTATATAAAGGTGGGAATTTACATTGGAACCAAACGTTTCCAATGTTTTTTTTTCTCCTAAACAGTTGTTGTAAAGTCGGACATACACATGGACAGAACATTTAAAATGACAGTTCATATAATTCCACCTTTGTTTTAGAAAAAATTGTTTTATTTGGCCGCATGTGGGCGCTCGCTGCTCCTCCTTCTGGAGATAGCGCAGCTCACGTAGCTCCATACTGGACAATCAAATTAATGACTTTCCAGGCTTCAGGATGCCTTTCTAGAACCGCGCGAAACGTCGCCACCGATCGTCAAATTATTATTAAAACGTATTCATCAGGCAGAGCAAATTTATCAATATTTTATCCGTTAGTTGTGCAGCTTTTTTGAAATGGCGTGAAGGATCGCCAATCGGCCTTTCCAAAGTTCCACCTCCTTTTTGAATTATTTTGGAGAGAAAAAAAAACAGGTGTCCTTGGATTGTTATACCAAAATCAAGCCCTGTTAAAAAAACATTTAATGTAGTTTTCCACCAAAACATCGATCACATTAAAAATTCACATTTTGATGTTTAGTCGAGCAAAATAATTTTTTCCTGAGATAATCTGGAAAATATTCACTGTCACGCAGCATGCACTCCTCCTCCGTTGCTTCCATTTGGGCAAATTTAGGGGCCGCTTGGCAGCCTGGGAAGCTCGGGAAGCACTGGCCAGGCAGAGCCAGGGCTGGACCGTTCTGTCCCTGCGACAATGGGACCTCGTAGCGGTCGCTGCTCGGGCCCGAACAATGCCACTCCCACAACTTTTCATGAAAAAGGACGAATTTCGTATTGTGGCTGTAACTCGAGCATCCCTTTCACAATCGAAGGACGGAGGCAAACATGCTGTCTGTACTGACTACAATTTTGGTGCACCAATGAGATGTCACTGTATCATGATCTGCGATTTGCTGTCCGGTGTGCCCTGTGAAATGAAAGGGGATACCACGTTTGCAAGCTCCCCGCTGGAATGGGGACTTAGAAGAAATGAGGGGAAAATTCCCCCGGAGCTCCGTGCCTGAGGGCGGGCTGTGAGCCGCGCCGCGTCCGCCAACAGCCTTCCATGGTCGGACACCATTGTTCGCAAGTTGCCCGCTGGAATGGGCACATAGAAGAAATTTCGAGGATAAAATCCTCCAGAGCGCCAAATGTGGACAGCAAACCTTCAAACAGTATATGAAGAGTCACTGCGTACAAGAATGCAAAAGAATAGAGCATGTGGGGAAGAAAAAAACTGAATTGGAAAATCCCCCAAACAACTTAAAAATGTTTGCCACCCTGTCACAAAGTTTAAGATTGCCATATGCACACACTTTAATCTGATTTATCGGCTTAAAGCAGATTAGCGCCAAACAGCCCCACACCACACTGCCAACTTTGCATCTCCATTACATCAGGAGTGGATTGGCGCGGATCAACTTAACTGTGCAATCCTCCCGCAGCAAGTGGGGTTCTGCCGAGCCGGGGCGTTTGGAAGCGGCCTGTGTTTTCATGCCAGCGAGTCGACGTTCCGGTCAGCCCTCGGCGGACCTTCCACACTCATCATCTTCCAGCAGAGTGGTCAGTTTGTAGGCCCAAATCCCCTCCGGCACAAAGGGCACAATGGGGCCTTTCGGGGGCGGCTAAGCTTTCGTGCTCAAACAGCAGATGGCGAGCTGTCCTTGCTGGCGTTTGTACCACTATATGTCAAATTGGCGAACCTGACAATTGACTTTTTCAGGGAGTGTGGGATGGTTAAACTAAGAAAGATGGTTAATACTGAATTATTTATTGTGCAAAATACCCCAGATAAATATTCTCAAACAGGCTGATTTTTATGTGCATAACACTGTTTGTCATCCCCCCGGCCGGGCGCACTTCCCCTGCCTTGCGGCAGTCATCCGAGCATATATGAGGGCGACCTTGTTGAGTTGCACGGAGAAAAACATCCAAGAAAATAACTTGTATTAGCTTTTACCAGTTGGTGGCGCTACTACTACGATGAAAAATAAGTCGGTAGATGTCTTCAGGGCTGAAGTATCCTCAAATGTGTACAACTTCGAGAAGATAGGATCATCTGAGTCATGTTGCCGGAGCTTTTGTTGCCACAGAGTACAATCGGACTTTTCAGCACCGTAATAGCCACGCCTTTTGCCAAAACTTCACAAAATTCGGCAGAGAGTAAGATCATTGTCTTGAGTCTTTTCTGACTAATTTTCAGTCGGATTCGTCAAAAGGGCACCGTGCAGAACGTGAAAATTAAAATAAAAACAAATTTTTGATTCCACTTGGCGGCGCTGTGTGTATAACAAAATAATAACATTACCCTCAGGAAATGCAGACGCTGGTGGACCTTCTTTATCACTGCTGTGGTGTTGTGTGTCCAGGAAAGGTCATCGGAGCGCTGTACTCCCAGGAACTTGAATGTGTGGAGAGGCTCCAAACATTTTTTATGAGGGCGTGGGCGATATAAATCACAAATATTTTGGTAATATCTGAAATCACGTTTTTTTTTGTACAAGACCAAAACATGATTCAACTAAACCTGGGAAACAATTAGTGGAAATTTACATCCTGAAGCCTGGGCAGTCATTAATTTGATTGTCCAGTATTTCCCTTATGAGATAATGCCTCACATAGCAAATGTGTACAGTGCGAGCTGAAAATGGATTTTCAGCACTAAAAAACCTTGAATGCCTTGTTTTAACTCAAATGGACTTAAACCCATCCATCCATCCATCCGTTATAGAGGTGGGTTATCGGGGGAGCTTTCTCCTCATCCAGCTCAGGGCCAAATAAATCCTTGAGGAGAGGAAATGTTTAACAGTTTGTTTTCCCCGCCACCAGTAGTGCACAGTTTGACTCTTATTGCCGTCATTTGTCCTGCTGTCGGCGGTTGAGGGAGGTGTGTGAGGAATATATATTATATTCAAATAATTGACTGACGTATGGACTTGGCGTATGTTATTGATTCTGGGAGGAGAAATTGGTGTTTGACCCACCCCCTGGACGGGTCACGGGTAACGAAGCCCCTTTTCTCAATATGAGCTCAACCAAAACCAACAAGGCCGCTCCAGAACAGGAACGCTCTTTGCTCACTACTCCTATATGTTTCCTCTGGAAAACAGCGTGTATGATTAATAAAAAGGCTCCAATATTCAAAGTACTGCACGGTGCCCTTTTAACGAATCCGATTGAAAATTGGCTAGAAAATTTTTTTCCATTATGATTGTATTTCATTTTCTAATATTTACAGCTCTTGGACCATTCTCATATTCTTAAATATTTTCCATAATGCCTTTGTTACAATATTTATATATATTTCATTGTAGGGAAAATGACTTTTTTTATGGGAAGTCAAGTTTAGAAAAAAAAAAAGAAAAGTTCAAATGAAATTGGACCAGTTTGTCAACACCTAGGGTGTTCTAAAGATTTTACACTTCCGTGATATGACTAATTCCACTGAATCAAGTTCAATAGCGAAAGCACGACACTGGACATTTTATGTGAGTCACGGAGGATGAATTATTCAAATAGGCTTTGATGTGGAAGAAATACTTTGGACTTGGAATGAGGCTCTAAACTGGCAGGAGTGATAACCTGGAGGAGCAAGCATCGGCACAACACTTCTTTCAACTGATTGAATTAAACTTCAAAAATCAAGTCTTTGATCTCTGCCTGCAAAGCAAACCTCGGCCAAGGTTGTACCCTGAAAAATCAAGTCTTTGATCTCCGCCTGGAAACCAAACCTCGGCCAAGGTCGTACCCTCAAAAATGATGGTCAAACGTTTTATCGCGTTTGACCTTTATACCATTTAGTAGCTAAAGTTGACTTAGCTGAGAAATTTGAGGAATGTAATGCTACGTGTTAATGCCTTTTGACCCAAACCCACTGTAGATGTACAATGTAGAGTCAAATGATATTTGAGACATTTTAAATGAGAATGAAAAAGAGTGTAATGCAGGACATGTACAATTTGGATAACGTTTTTAATGTGATTACTCCTCAACTGAATTAATTTCGACGGAAAGACCTTAAAAATAGCACACAATACCAGAAATAGATTTATCACCCAACAGGATTGTTCAAAGAAAGTGTCCAAAAAAAATCCCAGTGATACAAATATTAGGTGCGATATATAGGCTGGCAAGAAAAAAAAAAAAAACTTGTCTGACAGAAGTTTTAAGTTCTTAAAAAAAAAAAAAAAAGACATAATAGTAATATACTCTATCCGTTCGATTTAATGCTAACATGCTATCAATTAGCAAAAGGCTAACATATTATCAATTAATATGAAAAAAATAATGAAATAATATTAATGATAAAATTGCAGGCCATTTTGTGAGAGAACCTTTTTCCTGTTACAGTCATCCGCTGAATCTTCACAAAACGATGACACTAAAAAAACAAACTTTTATAACAGCTAAACCAAACGTTTCCAATGTAAATTTCCACCTTTGTGTTTCCTGCTTTTAGTGGTTACAGGGAAAGTAACAGAGGTGATCCCGCCTCAGACAGAGCCCATTGAAAGCCCACAACTTTTCACGAAAAAGGATGAATTTCGTATTGTGACATCCTCATGGCCGAAACAGTCCTCCGACCTCGGTTTGCATAACCTTTGTGGTGATTTCCTACATTTCCCAGAACTGGTTAGTACTTGGATGGGAGACCGCCTGGGAATACCAGGTGCTGTAAGCTTTTGCACCGCAGCGCCAGCAGACAATGAATTTTCAGTTCTAAAAAAACGAAACTTCATTAACAGCTAAACTAAACGTTTCCAATGTAAATTTCCACCTTTATATAGTGTAAAAAGACATCCTGAAGCCTGGGCAGCCATTAATTTGATTGTCCAATATTTCCCTTATGAGATAATGCCTCTCATAGCAAATGTGTACATGAGGATTCATTGTTGTTCTTGTTAAGTCCAAGTGTGACCTTAACAGCTAAACCAAACGTTTCCAATGTAAATTTCCACCTTTGTCACTCTCCTGTCTCCTTCTCCATCTTCTCCAGTGTGCATCTTTTTACCCCTTCCTCTCCTTCGGACCCACATTAACTCGTAGTAAACAAATTTTGTTCAAGTGCTCAGCCCTCGAGGAGCGGGACATGCCTGGATTAGATCTTAAATAACTTAAATGAATTTGCGATGTCGTTTAGGTCCACCAACATCAAGGCTCGAAAATGAAAAAAAAAAGTGAAGCACTGTGAATAGAGATGGAAAGAGTTTACATAGTTTTTAAGTTTGGGAATTTTTCAAAATGGGGAAAAAAAGAGCAAAGTATTGAGAGCGTGTGCTCTTCCGGGGGCGGTCTATGTTCTGGAAGGATAAGCGTAGACGGGCTCTTGAGCGAGAATCTCTTTGACGTGAAAAAGCTCGAGGCGGCCGCTCGAATCCTTTGATGATGCTTTGATTTTTATTTATTTTTTTAAGCCGCTTTTCCATTTCTTTGCTTTCTGTGACTCCGCCGTGACTTCACCCCTCATGGTCACTTCATTAGGGACACCACCTTTCACAAACTAAATAGATGAAAGTCTAACAGTTTTGTGGTTAAATAAACGTTTTCATTAATTGATTGAATTGAATGGTCGAATTCTGAAATTTCATTGAAACATTAAAAGTGAAACTTTTTTTCAACACATGGTAATCAGACGGATATGTTTAGATTTTTTTTGTGGGACAAAATAATTCAAATGTTTACCATTTATTTTTTTATGTAATTCTTTGTTTTTAATGAGAATTTGGCGTTTTTACTTTTTATTTTAGTTTTAAAAAATATAGACTGGGCAGTCATTGATGACCCTTCCGGAGAAGGAAGATTTTTACCACAGGCTTTTCGGGGGTCAAAAATGCGATCGAACAATCGGAAAAATAATAATAATAATAATTTCTGTGATTCACCCGATAAAATTTCTTTTTTTTAAATTTTTTTTTACATACGCTAAAAATGGCCTTGAACGTTAAAAAAAGAAGACAGATGCCCAGCTGTGGTCTGGGATGGGGAACCCCCGGATCTTCCAGTGGCACCCGAAATTATAATATGCCGCCTCCGTCACATGTTAACCCCCCCCCCCCCCCCCCCTTTGAATTCATCTGGCCTGCCTGTGATGTCAGTTAGCTATGATGTGGTCTCCTGTGGGCGCTGGACGAGGAAATGTTGACGCCCGCGTCCAGCGAGGGTGCCTGAAATATTACTGTAAGGCAACACCATGTTGTCTATAACAGCTAAACCAAACGTTTCCAATGTAAATTTCCACCTTTATATAGTGTAGAAAGGCATCCTGAAGCCTGGAAAGTCATTAATTTGACGGAGGAGACAGGCCGGCATCCGTGAAAGTCAGGCCGAAGAGGACGGCCTTCCCCCGGACGCGAGGTGGGCCAAGTGGCCCCTAAGTTCAACCGCGTGGAGGCTCCGGAACATTTTACATACACAGTAAGCATAATGGCATGTTAACATATGCCCGCCATATACAAGATGAGTTGGGATTAAGAATTCTGCATTGTGTGGACTTGATGTGAAGCGTAGTCTAGTATTTTGGACATGTTATGCTTGCGAATTAAGACATTTGGTCGCTACATTTAGCGATTTTCATGAATATCATCAGCAATATGAGTTTTTTAGGGGGAGGTTATAAACGTACATTATATTACCTTCCTGAAAACAGAACACATAAGGGCGGCCGGAAACCCCCACCGCACTGGAGGGGGCGGCCGGGCTCGCCCGTACGGACTCGGGTCGACGCGGCCGAGGCCAACGCCCCGCCGCGCCCGGCCGCGCCGGAGGGCCGCGGCGCGCGGACTGCGCGATGGTGGAACGGGTGTCCCTCCGCCGGCAGCCGCGCTGCTCTGCGAAACAGCCATTCTTTTTGTATTTATTTAATTACGACAATGCCGGAATTTGCATTTCCTGCAACTACAGTTTGGTGTTTGTACTCTGTGGTCGACGCACTCAGGTCTACTGGTGTTATGCTTCATGAATTGGATTTTGATTGCTTCACTGGCTTTGGATTCGAGACAGAATCGTATCAATGTCTTGAGTCTTTTCTAGCCAATTTTCAATCAGATTCGTTAAAAGGGCAATCAGAATGTTATGTATACAAGCACAATCACAAGAAATTAGATGCAAGAGGTGAAAAGGGGATTTTTGTGGGGTACAGTAAAAACAGCCGCCGGTTCCGCCAACTCGGATGCTTTCGAGTGCCTCTACGACTTCGCCGGAACAAACATTCACTTAAAGCTACAGCAAGTCCAAGAGATGTTTAAAAAAAAAAAAAGACCAACAGAGGGAGTCAGCATAAAAAGCTTGATAGGTTGTCAGACAGCGCTGGTGGCGCTACCACTGCGATCAAAAATAGGAGCGTAACATAAAATAATTGAGAAGCAACTGCTTTTAGGGCCACTTAAAAACGGCGTGCCAGCAGGTAAAAGTCGGAGTAAAATGATATCTGATGATGTGATTATTTCATGATGATGTTAAAACAGTTGGAAAAAGTGTTGTGTAATCGAATTATCCTGACATTTGGTTTTTTATACCGTCCTCCATTCAAGGGTGCCCGGCGGTTATGAGGCTCGAGAAAGCCATTCCCCAAATGAAAGTAAGGAGGATATCTCGTCTGGCCTACAGCGGCCTGCCTCAAAGCTTCCAGCTCAGCATAGATGAGTCCTGTTAGTACTTGCATTCTGTTGTGAATATCAGCCTTGATTCACATTTGCTATGTGAGGCATTATCTCATAAGGGAAATACTGGACAATCAAATGAATGACTGCCCAGGCTTCAGGATGTCTTTATCAGTGTGTGTATGTGTGGGGGGGGGTTGTATATGTTCTGCACTACACATTGGTGCACATTGTACTGAACGAACACTTTTTAAAAACATTGTATTTTTTTCAAAGTTTGACTCTTGTGTGATGAGAATAGATGATTCCACGCTTTCTATGTGGGTTGATGCTAAATTCAGTGTGCAGTCTCCAGCGCCCCCGGACACGAACGAGTTTTTAGGCTAAATTTATATGTACAGCAAGGGGGCGGTAGCGGAGACAGTCGGCTCCTTTTGACACTCATGGAAAAGTATCAGAATCGTAGTTTAGTTTTGCGACAATGTGTGTTGCAACAGTCTCATGCTGGCTTTTATTGGCATAGGTGGATGTTTTTGTTGAAAAGTCTATATGTGGGAACAATTTCATATCATACTTCCCCCTGTTGACACACATGTGTCACAGCGGACTTCTTGCAGCTATTACAAAATTAGCGCCGACGACAAAAACTGCCTCTGTCTCTTAGGTGGTCAGGTCGGGGCACCACAACAAAAGCCTAAGTGTTGCAATATCTCATGAAGGAAATACTGGACAATCAAATTAATGACTTTCCATATATGCTCGGATGACTGTTTCGGCCATGAGGATGTCACAATACGAAATAATTCCAAATTACTCTATTTTAATTAATATACCGTTCCAGGCGGTTCCAGTTATTGCTTTGATGACATCTTCTCCTGACTTTGCTACGCTAAGCTATGCAGATGTGTCTCAGTTAGACAGCATCAATCAACTTTGTAGGCGACATCAGTGCGGCGAGTTGTATTCAAGTCATCACCTTGCTGGTCACTGGCCTGGCCCTGGGGGGATATACTGCATTATGTGTGGTGGTACGGTGGACTCACAGTGCAGAGGTCGTGGATTCGATTACGGCTCCGGCCTTCCCCACAAGGCAATCGTTATTTATTTATTTTTCACTCCATCGTGCCCGGGGAAGGTGCTCCTCTTCGGCTTACTGTGACGCGAGCATGCCCTCCTCCTCCCATGAATATTGTGCGAACAGAAACCAAAATCATTAATATACACAATAAATAAAAGGGGGCCCAGAATGGATCCCTGGGGAACTCCAAGCTTGCTGTTCTTTGTGTGTGGTATTCATGCAGGATGGTGGAGTTCAAGTTCAATCTGGAATTTTTCAACAGAAGTGATACATAATTTTCCAAATTTGAATTCAGAATTCATATTTCATTCTCTGCTCGGATGACTGTGAGGGATTCGAACCCACGCCTCCAGGGGAGACTGCGACCTGAACGCATCGCCTTAGACCGCTCTGCCATCCTGGCAGCTGGTAATGCTCTATGCACTGTGATCAACACTGATTTAAAAGAAAAATCTTTAAAAAATATCCTCAAACTATCGTGATACCAAACCAGGACTGGGGATACTAGACCACACCAGCTGTAAGAGGAGTAGCAGCAGTGTGAGCCAAAAATCACCAGCAATAGTTTTTATTGATTCACATGGAACTAAGACGGCCCAGGTACATTGAAGAGAGTGGTCAGGTGGAAGGGCAGCCAGAAATCAGGTCAGCGGATGTTCTACAGGGTGTGGTGCTTAGGGACCAAGCAGAACAAGGAGGAAACAATCAGCCAGTAAATAAAACTGCTTTTACATTACATGATGTAAGTGAACATGAGAGCTGCTCCTGCGGCTTTAGAGTAGGCTGGGTGTGGTCCAGTGGTCTTTCCCACAGCTACAGTCTGGGAGAATGTTTGTGGATTGACACCGACCTCGGTACGAGTTGGACAGAAGTTGCCCTGCTTGAAATTCCCTCCAGTCTGGTGCTGCCCGCTTCAGCAGAGCCATTCAGATTGACTTATATAGCCGTAAGAGCTATACAATATTTCCCATTCCCCCCTCCTTCCTTCGCTGCGAGGTCCCTATTGTTTTTCTAGAAATTGACACATTTGTATGGCTTAATCATTCAGGTTAGGGCTAAAGCAAAGTGTATTTCATCTTACTAAGGGATCACATTCATTATGAATGGCGGCCTATAGGTAGGCGCAATTAGAATCAGGAATGTAATGGGACTGGGGTTCCTAAAACAGTCAGCGACCGCTACGAGGTCCCCATTGTTTTTGTGGAAATTATTATTATTATTATTATTAGGGCCCGAGCAGTGAAGACACTTCAAATATCATAAAACAAGATGACCTTCTAACATGGCCTTTTTCATCAACTCTCAGATCAATACTGCTTTTCAACCTGATTTATTTGCTTCTCTTTCCTGCATTTTCTCATGAGATTAAGAAAAAGCCGCTCAGTACTATTTCCTGAACCTCTGCCCCATTCATTTCAAAAGTCCTAGATAATTTCCTTTTCTTTTTCTTTGCACCGAAATGGACTAAGCTAAGTTACTAGGGGTAAGCAACACGGAAGTGGAATCTCTCGTTCCGTCACAAATAATTTGCGTTATTTTGCAATAAAAAAAAAATTTGATTGTCCAGTATTTCCCTTATGAGATAATGCCTCACATAGCAAATGTGTACAGTGCGAGCTGAAAAATGACTTTCCAGGCTTCAGGATGCCTTTCTACACTATATAAAGGTGGAAATTTACATGTGCATTTTTTAGATAAACAAGTTCACTCATCCACTGTGCTGCACTAGGAACTCAATACAAAGTCTTGATTCCTTTAATCAAAACGATCTGTTCCAATACTTTTTGCTCCCCTAAAAATGTAGTTTCCTTAAAAAAAAAAAAAATACTTTTTCCTAGGTTGTGTATTAGATCCAGATACAACTACACGGTGCTTTGACTTACGAGTTCAATTCCATGACGATGTTCTTAACTCCAAATCACTTGTATCTCAAAAAGAACTTTCCCCATTGAGTTGAATGGAATTGATCCCTCTGCACCCAAAAAGTGGAACATCTTTTCGAATAATAAACTCAGCGCTTTACAGTAATGCACGTATAATAACATACAAGAATAAAAATGGCATGCAAAGTATTCAACGGTTTATGTGACATGCTTCTTCTAGTGTGTGCACATTCACAATTTAAATAGATTTTATGATGAAACACGAAGACGACGGCCAGAAACGAGATCAATGTTAGTTTTATTAGCCCATCTCTGGCATTTTTATGATCATCAAGCTAATGAACTTTCATAAGACAATGCAAGGTTTCATCTCTTAACAAGTGACAATTTGCAGTATATTAAAAACAAGAAATGGATTCAACTTACATGTTGTCGTGACGGCTCACCAGGGTGATAATCTTGGCGCGCTTCTGACTAATTTTCAGTCGGATTCGTCAAAAGGGCACCGTGCAGTACGTGAAAATTAAAATAAAAAAAATTTTTTGATTATCGTGTTTACAGATCTGAGGTGTTGCATGTGACTTGGGTAATGGATGGATGTATCTATTATGTTTGCTTTGCTGGATTCGTACAGGAAACAGGTTGTGATTGACGGAGAAACCTGCCTGCTGGACAATTGCGTAACAAAACTGTGCCTCAGAAAAAAAAACGGTCAAGAATCAACCTAACAGCGTGTGTGTGTGTTACCATGTAGGTGAAGTTGTACCGCCACATCAGTCCGGAGCACCTGCTGCATGTATGCTCCAGGGTGTGCCCTCTGCTGGAGCGGGACGTCTCGCGGCCCAATGGGGTCTTGATCTCGACGGTGAAGCACACCAAGGAGTCCGGTGATAAGATGCAACTGCTCTTCATCTCCTGGTGGGTGTCCGCGTGCTAACGTGCTAATGCTAACCTCACAGCATCTGTCTCAACAGGGGATTATGATCTAATTCCAAGATGGCAAAAATATGTTCGCACATTCCCGCACAGTAATTCTTCTTCAATGCCTGGTTGGATGTGCACTCATCAGACCACAGCACATGCAATGAGTCGGTGAACAAGGTCTAAGGCGTTGCGTTCAGGTCGCAGTCTCCCCAGGTGGCAGGACTACACAGCACCGCAAAAATTCAAAAGATCTCATATCAACCACCCCGGTCGCATCAAATTTACCACATTTGCTATGAGAGGCATTATCTCATAAGGGAAATATTGGACAAAGAGAACATTACCAGTTGCCAGGACCCATCGTAGATTTACATTCTTCCAAGTAGGTACCTTTTGCCCGGATAACAGCTTTTGTTATATTCTCAGTCAGCTTCATGAGATGGCCACAATAGGTTCTAAAATTATCTCTGCGGGGGCCGACACTGGCGTGCTGACGCGAGCATGCCCTCCTCCTCCGGAGCTTCCATTCGGTTAAACTTAGGGGCCCAGTTCTGCCACCCTCTGTGGCAAAGCAAATGTGCATCAGAGAGGCCATTGAGATCTGCATTCTTCTTCTGTGTACAGATTACTTCTTGGCACTGTCAAAAGAAGGTTTTCGCTTCTGATCTCTGGACTTTTTTTAATTTTTTTTTTAGGTTTTACGTAAACTAATCTGTGAAGAATTCTTGCACTTAATGTTGGGGTCAGCAGTTTTTGTGCTTTCTCTGGTTTGCTTCAAAGTTGTAGGGCTCTGTCTGGGCACTCGACCGCTTTATGAAGACTTGAGGATGGATTGTGCCTCGAGTTGAAGCCGACACTGGGCGACCACCCTAACCTTGCAAAACAGCATTGTGGTGTTCTTTCTTGGTACTTTCAATGGGCTCTGTCTGAGGCGGGATTCGAATCCAACATTTATTGCTCAGGTCTCAACAGTCCAAACGTTAAACTTAGGGGCGACCTTGTTGAGTTGCGAGCTTTCGGAGGGCCATTTTTGCTTTTTTTATGTTCCAAAAAGGCAAAGTGAAATGCAGTTTTTAGTCATCAATATCAAAGTAAATTTTTTTTTCCACATTTATTTATTTATTTTTTTTATTGAAAAGCCCATTACTCATTCAATTGTAAAAAGATTCAGTTTGGTTTGGCATACATTATAATTTTTTTTTCCATTCGAAAGAGGTACCAAAATATTCAAATCCTTAGATTGTTCGCTTATGTAGGGTGAAGATGATCGCGCTAGACAGCGAATTTCCACTTCCATTCTTAAATGGAATGTAGGAGTGGAAAAGGAAGGAAAAACATAAAAACAAAAAGTGCAACCCAAAAAAAAATAATCTTTGAAGCCTGAAATGTGGCAAAAGGCCAAAACGTTCAATAGGGCTGAACACTTTAGCAAGCCATTGTAACATACAGAATCCTATCCAAAAGGATGACACTTAAGATGAAAATGAGACGGGAGACCGGTGTTTGATTTGATCTTTCAGGTCAAAACATTTGGAATCATTTACAGTGTTTCCTTTTAAACATTCCTTAGGTACAGTTTGTATTTAACCTTTATGTGCAATGCATGGGCAGGCCCCCCCTGGGGGGGGGGCGGTGCGATGCTGAGGGGGACACGTATGACCCTGAGGAACATGTTTTTTTTCCACCGTACGACAATAAAGTGTAATTGCACATCCACTCCACTAGTTGGCAGTGGTGCTCTCATTGCAAGTTGTGCGCACGAGTATTAACTCTATGGTGTAGGTTTGTTTTGCAACCAAAATGCTATTATTTATGGTAACGGCGGAGAGTGGGTAGTCAGGTCGCAAATTGTTTTCTTCTTGCTAGGGGTGAGGGTAACAGAGAACAAATGAGAAGCACTGAGAGCAGGAAAATCCGCCATGTTGTCCATCTTTGCCATGCTGGTCTCCACCCTGTTCCCCCGCACTTCCTCCGACTCCTCCTCGGACTCCTCCCGCTCCTCCAGCATCTCCGCCCTTGCTCCCAGGCTTTGGTGGAGGCATGGGGCCCCCTGCCCCAAACATCATGCCTCCATAATGCAGTTTACTGGTATCCTTGCTGAGGAGATACCCTCCCAGGTGTATCGTCTGGCTGCCCATCTGACCGCCCACCGTTGGCACAAACTTTTGCAACTCGTCCTAAAAGCAAGATCAAAGTCACCGCTGTCATATGTTGATAAACCCTCTCCGGGTTGGACCATTTGTTGTAGGCTACCATGGAGTCGCCGCAGAAGATGTCGGGGTTGTTCTCGTAGATGTATAAAAAATGAGGACATGGCATCCTGTCTTGTGCAAATTTAATAATGAATATGTATTACATCAGACAGTCCGAAATGTTGTTGCAGCTTGCTCAGCATCATCGGAATATCACCATCAGTCTGACTTACAACTTCACTTGCACATTACTCTGAGTTAGTTTTTTGTAGTTACAGTAAAAAATATATTTTTAATATGCCTGGCGGAAACATTTGTCCTCAGCTAAATTGATATAAATTCACGCATCCGAGGGTTGCTCAAATTTGCAATTCGGTTATTCAGAGTGGAACTAAAACGGAGTTCCAATGCGGCCTGAGCTCCCAGCTGCCCGCTCAGGCGCTGGCGCAGGCCGGCACGTCTCATAACTTTATTTAATTTGACTCAAAAAATAATTAATTGGACAGATTTTTTTAATTTAGCCAGCCGAATGACCAAAATCAGTGAACCCTCGGTTATCGCGGTTAACGGGGACCGAGACCACCCGCAAAAACTGAAAATCCGCGAAGTAGCGGCGCACCTTCAAAAATGCTTAAAAAAAATGAGCAGTGACAACTGGTAATGCTCTCTTGAATGTGTTTGCTTTGTTCTTGCTTGGTACTTTCAATGGGCTCTGTCTGAGGTGGGAGGTGGAAATTTACATTGGAAACGTTTGGTTTAGCTGTTATAAAAGTTTGGTTTTTTAGTGCTGTAAATGCATTTTCAGCTCGCAGTAAGCCGAAGAGGAGCACCTTCCGCCCGGGCACGAGCGCGGCGACATTTCGGCAAACCCTCCAAACAAGACCAAAAGACGAAAAGCAGCTCACCACCAATGCAGTCGTGACATCGTCGCCACCGATCGTGTCCGGGGATACACCAGAGCGATTACTCTGTACAGCGGCCTTGAGTGTCCTAAAAGATGCTTCCAAAAAAAAAAAAAAAAAAATATATATATATATATATATTTTTATGACATCACGCGAACGAGCATGCCCTCCAGTTGCAACCCTCGGCGATGGCTCTTTATTCAATTTGAGAGCTTTGTGATCAGCCAATAGCAGTACTATAGTGAAATCATAAGAGTCTACAAGTTAACATCGAGTGCTTCACTAGTAGGGAACAAGCGAATGGTTCATCCGTCCTTCTGTGATGTGGTGATTCTCTTGCGGTGAAAGCCGGAGTGTGCCGTGTAGACTTTGCAACCAGGTAAGCTGATTATTACATTCACACACACACACACACACACGCACACACACACACACACACCCACCCCCACTCATACACAGTCTGTCCTATTTGTTCACGGCTTTAAAAAAAAACAAACGTGAGCTGTTTTTGCTTGTTTTTAACGAGTTTGAGCAATCTGACGCATATATTTGATTGGCTTCTTGTCTTTTTAAAACACAAATAAAATCAAAATCGCAATATCTGTCAGAAAACTAATTGGAGTATGCTCTGTTAACCCCGGGGGTGTCGGTCAGCACTTGGGGGCAAAGAGGCGATAGAAGTCTCCGGAACAATCAACCCAAATCAGGCGCTACAAGGGCCAGGCCACTCATGTTATTTCCAATGAAGACTCTAAATTCCTCTTAGGTGTCAACATGTGATGCACCTTATAGTCAGTGTGGCATCAAATTTATTTGAAGTTGGACTTTGTTATTGCTTGGTAATTTCAATGGGCTCTGTCTGAGGCGGGATTCGAACCCACGCCTCCTGGGGAGACTGCGACCTGAACGCAACGCCTTAGACCGCTCTAGAAAGTGTTTGAGAACCAAGGTCGGCTTGAAAATATGAGAAAAAAATTCACCTGGCAAACATCCTTAGTGTGTATTCATCACCTTTGTATAACGTATGCTGTATCCCTCGGCCGCCTTTAATTTGTCTGTAGCATCTTAAGACCTGGGACAAACACTGGATTTTTTACGTCAAGGGTAGTAAATGAGTTAACATTTGACGACAACATCGGAAATGTCTCGAAAGTCAAAGGTGGGAAGGGAACATTTGAATTAAAGTCGTTCTGTGACATTAATATCAACTTAAAAAATGTTCGGCGTGTGCGCCGCGGGAAGGGGATTTGGCCGAACCTGCCGGCCCCCCACATTCCCGTGCAGCTCAGCGCTCTTGTCACCCCGACTCCCGCCCCAAAACTGAGGGCCCAGCTGGACCCGGGACGGACTACCCTTCTCCGGAAACTACGCCACTTGAACTCAATTTCCCCCGGTACCTTGTTGCACAAAAAAGCCCGGCAAGATCTGCATTTTTTAATTTTTTTTTTTACATTGTTCAGGTAATAAGAGGGGTGCCATAAATCATACTGAATGAGGAAAAAGCTGCACAACTAACGTATAAAATATTGATAAATTTGCTCGGCCTGATGTGTGTGTAAAGTTTCACGAGTTGTCGTTCATATTTAGAACCTCATAATCAGCGTTGTTTTATTGCCGAACAGTGCAATGCCACTCCCACAACTTTTCACGAAAAAGGACTAATTTCGTATTGTGACATCCTCATGGCCGAAACAGTCATCCGAGCATATATGAGGGCGACCTTGTTGAGTTGCACTGAGAAAAACATCCAAGAAAATAACTTGTATTAGCTTTTACCAGTTGGTGGCGCTACTACTACGATGTAAAATAAGTTGGTAGATGTCTTCAGGGCGACCTTGTTGAGTTGCACGGAGAAAAACATCCAAGAAAATAACTTGTATTAGCTTTTACCAGTTGGTGGCGCTACTACTACGATGAAAAATAAGTCGGTAGATGTCTTCAGGGCTGAAGTATCCTCAAATGTGTACAACTTCGAGAAGATAGGATCATCTGAGTCATGTTGCCGGAGCTTTTGTTGCCACAGAGTACAATCGGACTTTTCAGCACCTTAATAGCCACGCCTTTTGCCAAAACGTCACAAAATTCGGCAGAGAGTAAGATCATTGTCTTGAGTCTTTTCTGACTAATTTTCAGTCGGATTCGTCAAAAGGGCACCGTGCAGTACGTGAAAATTAAAATAAAAACAAATTTTTGATTCCACTTGGCGGCGCTGTGTGTATAACAAAATAATAACATTAAGATGTCTTCAGGTCGGGACGTTTTATTTACAGGTGAAGGTTTGGATTTTTAGGAGCATGTGCAGGGGAGTTATTAAGCATTCATTTATTTGTATTAGGTTCATTTTGTCTTCTTATTATTGATATTTGACTGATTCATTAAAAGCAGACAATTATGTTTTAGGTTAATTTTTTCACTGACATGTTTCGGCGAGTCTTTCGCCTTCTTCAGAGTGTCGCATGATGGTGTCTTGAGCTGATGTTCCATGAGGGTGTGACTTACCTGTCAAAAAAATGAAAAAAATCAGAGCAGTAAAAGAACAAGCACAACATGAACATTACAAATCAGCAATCACTGACCACTGCAAAAGGGAAAACCACATCATGGACCGGGAGAAGGGCAGGGTCATCCGCACAGAAGAGAACAAACAACAGCGCTGGATCAGAGAGGCCATTGAGATCTGCAAGCGAGGCATAAAAACCATGAACAGAGACAAGGGAGCCTTCATCCTCTCTACCACCTGGACCAGCATCTTGGCGGAGTGAACGGACAGCGGGGGGCGTGACTAAAATACTGTAAGTCTTTGAGCAAGTTGTTTTATTAATTCTGTATGCTGTGAAAGATCTTTATTCAAAGTATATTTGAAGTTATTTCTACCTTATTGCTTGATTTTTGTAGATTCAAGTTGGAGTTGTCAAAATTACAAAAAAAAAATATGGCTGGCTTCCCGTCAGCGTTCAGTCATTGCAAACACTCATAGGCCCAAAAAAAAAAAAAAAAATCAAGCCAAAGAGGAGCCTGTCAGCTTGTGATTAAGACCTACATGCAAGAGCGCCCCGTCGTGCCGCTCGGCGAAACTACAATGCCCCCGAATATTTTGACACATCACACTGTGGCCTCGGTCTTGCAAGTGGACGCCTTTCCTATTGTTGAGATACCGGGGCTTTATCTCAAAGCTGACCTTATGCTCCCTGGGCCACACGCCCTCATGGAACATCAGCTGATAAAGACGGGTCACAAGACGCCACCAAAACCTGAAGCAAACGCTACTCTTCCTGCCGTTACAGAGATTTTCACCTTTATATAGTGTAAAAAGACATCCTGAAGTCTCGTCAATTCCATAATAGGGCGACACAGCGATGGCGTGATCCAATTTGGAGGCATACGATAGTATTGTATTGTACTACACACCAGTGAGTAGCATCACTCACAAGAAGAGTACACTCATTTGAAGCATGCATGTTCTTAGTCTGTCTTCTATGTCAGAGTGTGTTTGTTGTCTAGACTGTTTTTTCATTGACAAGTTTTCTACTGCTGAGTCTTCAATACCTTTGCCAAATGTCAAACTTAATTGCTTCTATTCGACAAAAACCTACTCTGACATAGAAGACAGACTAAACATAACTATGTGTGTGGTTTTTTTTTTCTAGGGGGCGATAGCGAGCCATTTTTAAACCATTGCTTCAGGCCTGAGATCCATGGATACAGCGTGGGGGGGACGGTGAAGAAAAGTCTTATATAGTGTAAAAAGACATCCTGAAGCCTGGGCAGTCATTAATTTGATTGTCCAATATTTCCCTTATGAGATAAATTGATATATTTATTATATATATTGTATTTTTTTTTAAGCATTTTTGAAGGTGCGCCGCTACTTATTGCATGATTTAGGAATGATTTAAGCGCCCTCGTGGTTCAGCGCCAAAACGCGTTCATCACCCTCAGCATAAGGCCACCGAAAATAAACGTCGTTGAGTTTGACAGTAAACTTGAACTCACGGAGTGACTGGCAATGTTGTCACCAACAATAAACACGCAAAGCAAAGAGACCTTTTCTATAAATCATTCTTACATCGAATGTCGTAAAGTGGAGCTCATGGATGCTTGAGCTTCTTCTTCTCTGACCTTGTTATGCGATTTCCAAACATTGTTGGGTCCGCGGGGATGTTGCGATATTTCCAAACACGCTGCTCTGCGCTTACACAAAGTCAACAATGAGCTTTTCAGGTAAAAAGCGTCCAACAAACCATTAACATCATTTTACGCTCCTCATTCCAAATCAGCCTTTTTTTTTCTCATGTCATGTTTGCCAAAAACGATTTGAGTTGATTCTGCACACTTGGCTGTGAAATGTCTTTTTATCCTTTACATGAATTGTAAGCCATGTAATACGACGATAGCAACTTTTTTTTTACGTGCTTGGAATTTTTTGCTTTTCCCGAAAGGTTGGTCTGGATTCGGCGCTCTCACCGCCGCGGCGTTACCCTTGGTGAGTGTATTCTAAATAATGTTGTCTTAAAATACAACTTCAGCAGAAAACATCTGGGTGCGGGATAACTGAAACCTAATTTTTAATGATTTTTCGAATTCAGGTGTAAAGGTCAAATTTTGAGATTTATTCCGCATTTTATTTTGAAATTCCACATGAAATTTTGATGAAAGTACTTTGGTTGGATACCTGGGGTGGTCTAGTGTGGCGGCTGCTACAGCAGTGAGCATGCGGCGTCACATTTATAGAGTGTAAAAAGGCATCCTGAAGCCTGGGAAGTCATTAATTTGATTGTCCAGTATTTCCCTTATGAGATAATGCCTCACATAGCAAATGTGTACAGTGCAAGCTGAAAATGCCCCTGGTCGCCTAAACGCTACCCCTGGTCGCCTAAACGCTACCCCTGGTCGCCTAAACGCTACCGGCCTTCCCCCGGACGCGCGCCTAGAAAACTCCATGACCTTTATATAGTGTAAAAAGACATCCTGAAGCCTGGGCAGTCATTAATTTGATTGTCCACTGAAGTATCCTCAAATGTGTACAACTTCGACAATTTTATTGTACAGGCAGACAGATTCTGGACTGAAATGACTACGATTAAGACTAACCCTTGACTGTTTGACTTCGTGCACACACGCACGCTCACACACACGCGCCTCATGTCAGAGGGGAGAGAGTGAGAGAGAGAGAGAGAGAAAGAGAGGGGGGAACAGAGAGAGAGGGGGGGAGAGAGAGAGAGAGACAGAGAGCGAGAGAGGGAGAGAGAGAGAGAGAGAGAAAGAGAGGGGGGAACAGAGAGAGAGGGGAGAGAGAGAGAGAGAGAGACAGAGAGCGAGAGAGAGAGAGAGAGACAGAGAGTGAGAGAGAGAAAGAGAGAGAGAGAAGTGCGCTGCAGTGAGACAAAATGAACAAGCTAGCCTTTAAATTAAAAAAAAAAAAAAGGCCAATGCGATACCCCGCAAAATGGCAAATATCAGTCAAACACTACCACATAGCTCCTACAAAATTCAAAAACTTGTAAAAGAAGTATGCAAGCAGGCATGACTGAATTGCCAGTAAATCTTTTAAAGCTTTCACCTGATGTGAACCTCTGAATGTGCCTCCAGGCTAAAGTCGACATTCCCGAACAAATTCCCGAAGCGTTTACACTGCTCGGCTTATTACCGCGGCGGCCGTCATTAATCGAGTGTTTGAACACTTACACCCACTGAGGTGAGTTGTTTACTTTTGTCTGTTTCTCAGAAGTTAATTTACCTGCGAGGGGGTTGTGTGAAGGGAGGGAGTTAGCATATATAAATTTGTCGCTGGTTAACATTAAACAATGGGTGGATTACCCAAGTTGTCATTATTGTGCAGCATGTGAAAACGTTTTAAGAAAGATCATAAAAGGAAAACGGCTATCGAGTCACAACATTACAGAGGACGTTATGAGCGGAAAAACGATGTTCCGCAGCCGAGTCGCCGCTTGCTAGCGAACACGCTAAACCAAAGTGAAAGACTGTCACCATAAAGCAGCGTGACACCGATGGCTTCAGACGACATTGTCACGGACCGATTGAAGTGGAGCGGAATGCGCTGCTCCACTTTCGCGGTGGGGTGGGGAGGCCCATGAAATAATCATGTGCTCGCAAAGCGCCGAACAAAAGTTAACCAAGTGGCCAAATACAGGCAAAGTGCGGCGACTTTGTTAAACTTCTACTCGTTACAACAATCTTGTCATTTCCCGACAAGACGAGCAGGCAAGTTGGGAAACAACAGTTAAAAAAAATATATCAATTGGACACCATCGGGATTTACAGATTCTGTCTGTGTGTGGTGATGTGTGGTCGATGATATACGCATGCTAGCTCGCGCATGCTAGCTCGCGCATGTTAGCCCGCGCATGCTAGCTCGCGCATGCTAGCTCGCACATTTAGAGGCCGGCAGTGAGTGACTAGGGGTGATTTATTTTATTTTTTTTTAAGTGCCCAAAAGAAAGTTGTTACTATCATTCTCTTATACAAGCGAGGTATGGCAAATGACAGCTTGGTAACAATAATTGGTTAATATAAGAAAATGCATATCCAACCCCCCCACCCCCCGGCGACTCTTCTTGCGACTTTTCTTGCCACTCCTGTCGGACCCGAGTCATGGGAAGTGCCGTGTGGCGCTGACAGTGAAATGAAGAAACCAAAATGAAGACACAAGCTGCGCTGGTGCGCCTGAATATCCTCAAATGTGAAAAATTTCGAGATTCACAACGCCCCGGCAGTTTAAAATGCAATGTATGGAAGAAATTCGAATTTTGCCAGGATGGCGGAGCGGTCTAAGGCGGTTGCATTCAAATTGTCAAGTTGACTTGCTGTGAGTGTGTGTGTGAGGGTGTGTGTGTGTGTGTGTGTGTGTATGTGTGATCAGAGGGTTAAATTCTCGCGAGTGCGGCTGATGCCGATTTTATTCCTGACATAGTCACAGACGTTTCTGGAAGCGAGCTGAAGTTAGCACACACAGGGCAAAAGAATGACGTGAAAATTAAAATCACGCCTCCTGGGGAGGCTGCGTCCTGAAATTTACATTGGAAATGATGCTCACACCTGATCGTTTAAATAATGGGGAGTTGTTTTTGAACCCTCGATAACGACAGCTAAGATTGTCATCTATGAACTAGGCAAGGTCACAAAAGGCTCTTTTTGACCCCCGAAACGCTCTTAATCACACTCTAAGTGGAATATTTGGCGTCTTCGATATCACATTGTACATGTGATCACAAACATGATTTGGGAGATGCCAACATTATTGACTGTTAAACACACACATAAAAATAAAACGTGTTAAAAAATTCGGCAGAGAGTAAGATCATTGTCTTGAGTCTTTTCTGACTAATTTTCAGTCGGATTCGTCAAAAGGGCACCGTGCAGTACGTGAAAATTAAAATGGCAAGTGCCACTAAATAAGCTTAGATTTTGTGTACCTCAAGACTTTGTCTCTTTATTTGAGATAATGCCTCACATAGCAAATGTGTACAGTGTTCCCATGACCCGCCGGGCAGCGCCCGGGAAACCACCAAGTCTTTGGGTTCCGGGGGGAGTATGGTTGCAAAGCTGAAACTTAAAGGAATTGACGGAAGGGCACCACACTCCTCCTTCTCTATCTTATGTGGAGATCTCTCATTTCCTGCAGGACCCAATGTTGTTCGGCGCACACCGGCCGTCTAACCGCTCCAGCGGATGGTTTTACAACGGGTCCCCTTTCTTCTTCGAATTCGACCTTCTTGTCCGTCAAGCCGGGAGGCTTGTTGTATTTTCTGTTTGCATTTATGCCGATCTGGTTGATACCCAAACAACCACATTCTTGTTTCACTCCGTTTGCCTTTGCGCAGGAATGCCTCGACAGGCTTCCCGACACCGATTCGGCGTGCTAGGGGCGTCGTGCTTCTACCCCAAGCTGCTTCACGACCTGCTGGCCGAGGCGCACGTGGTGAGAGGAAAACAGCGTCAGAAAACAAGGGAATGAGAAGCAGGAAGATTTATGCAAGTCTTACTTCGACAGGGACGGCTGTTGGAGGCACAGGAGTGTACTGGGGAATGTAGGTCCCTTGCATGCAAATGTAAGGTAGATTTTGAGCCGCGACCGCGGCGAGGTCCCTATTGTTTATGTAGAAATTATTATTAGGGCCCGAGCAGCGACCGCTACGAGGTCCCCATTGTTTTTGTGGAAATTATTATTATTATTATTATTAAAATGGTTTATAAATAATTAAAATATTTTTAATAATGTATTCTAAATTGACTTGCACTGCCCATTCGCTGACAATAAATCCGATCGCTCCACCGTTACTTGGATAACTGTGGCAATTCTAGAGCTAATACATGCAAACGAGCGCCGACCCGTCCAGGTCGCAGTCTCCCCAGGTGGCGTGGGTTGAGTTTATTTTCTTTCTTTTTTTTTTAATTTAACGATTGAGCCAAATATGACTCATTGAAACAAAAAACGTTAATGAAATGAAAATTTTCACAGACTTTGCTTGGTGTTTATGTAAGAACGAAAACTACAATGATAAAATGCTCGCTCGCTCGCTCAATAAAAACACACCATCCATACGCACGTTTATGGATGTTGGCATTCAAGACGTGCGTGGCCGTCATTGGCGCCGATGTGAAACGTACGACGACACACCGACAACCTCGTGCAGAACGCTACTTTGCGTGCCATCGGCTCAAAATACGATGGGACCGGCGAGCGAGTCTTTGCATATTTTACGATGAGATTGGCTCAAGTCATGAAAAGATTCAATTCCATTTTTGGACGAATCGAGTAATCGGTCGACAACGATTATTTTTCATCATCAATCGGTCGGAAGCGTTTCTTAATTGTCCTCGAAACTTCGGCGGGTCAACGATGTTTCAGAATGGAGCATAAAGATGAAAAATCTAAAATAATGTTTCTTCTTTCCTTTTTATATTTAAGCGTCTGTGGTATATATATATGTATATATATATATATATATATATATATATATATTTATTATATATAGCGGCCCCTAAGTTTGCCCAAATGGAAGCTCCGGAGTGGGGTCTGGAGAAGTGACCGGGAGATGGGGAGCCCCCAGTCCCAGATTTTTGGGAAGGTGTTGGAATATAATAATAATAATAATAGTAATAGTAATAATAATAATAATAATAATACTGTGATGGGATGATTGGCCTTTAGTGATTTTGACAGGGGAGGAAGTGACACAGAAGAGCGAGTGTGCCTTTTGGGGAGGTGAATCACCATCCACATGTGTAAAATGTTGATCTGAGAGATTTCTTTCTTGCGTATTCATATTCTTAATGAACCTTAATTATTTTTTTCTTTTACTTTTTTAGTTACTTAAGAGCTCAATCCACGTGAAATATCCCCTTGGGAGATAAAAAAATATCAAGACCCCCGCACGGACACTTCAGGCTGTGAGGTTTTCTTGGCCACAAAAAAAAAAAAAAAAAAAGCTACCGAGCATCTATTAAACTAATACAATTGCAACTATGTTTAACATTATTTCTAAAAACACGTTTAATTTTGCAATTGTTGAGTTTTATATATATATATATATATATATGCGGCCCACGCTGCCACGTATGAATAGAAATGGCTGACAACCCCCCCCCCACCCCAGACAGCGTCCGACGGCAAATCGCGAAATAATACTAAAATGTCTTTTAATATTTAGAATATGAGAGGGGTTACTGTTTTAATGAGGTCTTTTTTCATCACAGATTTTCATCTATCCCAAGAGTAACTAGAACGGTATCCCGTTCGATAAACAGGTTTCACTGTACAAATATTTCTGCTGCTAATAATGCTCCTCTTCTTTGACTTCAACATGAGTGATTGGCGTTCTTTTGTACCAGAAACGAGTGGATGCTTCCTATCCTAGTCATGCTGAAGGTTGCTTTTTCTCAGGGCAATCTCTTGCTATATGGCCTTGTGGCTGCCCTGCTGCGAAATGCGGAATTCTATGATTAAATAGATGCCCTGCCTAAAAGTCGTAGAATTGCTTACAGATGACACAAGATGGCAAACAAAGCACAACATGAAACTGCTCAACTCACTTCAACATAGTTCCTTGGCACCACCACAGTAAAACTTTTATACCAGACAAAGATTTAGCCTGAGTACAAAAACAGCGAATGTGTGAGAAGTGAAGAAAAAAAAGTCTGCTTCCTGACTGCGGTCGAGATTCATTACCCAGAGGAGCAACGACATGACTTTTAATGCTGCGCGCTGTACACATTTGCTATGAGAGGCATTATCTCATAAGGGAAATATTGCTAAACCAAACGTTTATGTGTACAGCGCGAGCTGAAAATTAGCGCATTTACTTTGAAATGACTTGCTGAGTTGATCTCATTCACACTCTCGCTCGCGCTCGCTCACACACCGGGCAGAATGTGAGAAAGAGCGGCAATTGAATGGACAATTATTTTTACAGTCAAGTGTCAGTTGAAGAAAAAAATGACTTGCAGGTTGCGATTGACTGTGCAGGTTCCACCGTATGTACTGATGATGGAGAGTATTCACTTTCTCCGTCGTCGGTTTCGGTGAGGGTGGGCGGGCGAGATGTGTGTGTGTGTGTGTGTGTGCATGCATGCTGCGAACGTACTATGTAACTGTAACCCTGTGTGTGTGAGTGGAGCAGGTTAAGTAAGAGTCGGGGTAAATAAGGTCAGATGGGGCCGTTTTTTATTAGAGGTCATTTGTGAAACCCACCTCTCCAAGAATGAACTCATTAGCCGCCCATTAACGCGCTGACAAAAACAAACAACGCCAATGGAGCGCGGGAAGCAAGCAAAGTGTCAACAATCGACGCGCAAATGTTTGAGTGGGCCGGCATTTAACGGACATGAACTCGATGTCGGGGGAAGAGTGCTTCTCGACGATCGTGCTATCGCCGCACCAGTTCTCATTCTTTTACCTGTTGAGGAACTTTTCTGTGAGGCTGTGCTGCAAATCACTGGGCGGAGGCTCCTGCTGCACGAGGCGTCGCCACCGCGCTACCTACGGCCGAGCGGGCACGCTGATTCGCGCAGCTAAGTGTAGATACGACTTCATTCCATGTACGGCTAACGCAACGTTAGGATCTAAAAAGTCTACACACCCCTGTTCAAATGTCTCCATTTCATTTGCGGCAAGCCGGTCATTTTTTTTAAATTATTTTTTCCAAATATTATGCAAATATTAAAAATTACTTTGACGGTGTGGTTAGGAGAGCAAGCCCAGCCCGCGACTCACCCTCTTGGCAAACCACCCTTAAGAGAGTCATAGTTACTCCCGCCGTTTACCCGCGCTTCATTGAATTTCTTCACTTTGACATTCAGAGCACTGGGCAGAAATCACATCGCGTCAACACCCGCCCTGGACCTTCGCAGGTTTTTAATATCTATAACACACAGTAAGTGGAAAAATTGGGACCTGAGGAAGGAGATCATCTTCCTTATGGGCGAAGGAAAGCCGCTTATTGGTGCAGTGTAGTTACACACACCAAGCACAGATGGAAGGGAATAGTTGATCAGACCAACAAAGGGCAGCGCAGAGGAGGCAGAGGTGCCGAGGGAAGCTGAGCACCGCTGGAAGGGATCGCTATCTGCTTTGTGTGACAGTACACTGTGGCGCACAAATATAGCACACGTGAGCTGCACCTTGAGCAGCCGTTTATGCAAGACTGTTTTTAACAAAAAATAATTATAAATTGTGTCACATTTGGTTCGTTTACATGAAAACTATATATATATATATATATATATATATATATATTAGACGTTAAAATATCAAATTTTTCGCCATGCCCGATGAGACTGCCAAGTTTGGTGAGTTTTTGTGCATGTTTGTTTAGCTGTTATAAAAGTTTGGTTTTTTAGTGCTGTAAATGCATTTTCAGCTCGCGCTGTACACATTTGCTATGAGAGGCATTATCTCATAAGGGAAATATTGGACAATCAAATTAATGACTGCCCAGGCTTCAGGATGTTTTTTTACACTATATAAAGGTGGAAATTTTGGCTGGGGAATAAAAAAATAATACGTTTTAATAATAATTTGGTTTTTTTGTTATAAAATGAATTTCACTCTCTCTCTCCCCGTATATACAATATATATAATAAATATATATCGATGACATCACACAGCGTACAATTTCACCGAAATGTGACGGAGGGCCCCTGCCGGCCCCGGCCTCGCGCCGGGGTGTTCGGGTGGACGGTTCCTTCGGCCTGCGGATCGACCTCTAGCGCACCAACCAGCGCGAAACCGCTTTCGTCGCATCATTTGAGCTCTTCATTACGACTAAAGATAACTTTAGACGGGTAGAGCGTGTTTTGGTGGACAGCTGGTGTGGTCTAGTATCCCCAGTCCTGAATTTAGATTTGCATGTTTTTGGAATGTGGGAAGAAGGAGCAACTGGGGAAAACACCCAATAATTTTTTGAAAGAAATATAAAAACAAAATATCATATCAAGAAAGGTGTGTCAAGCTCATCTTACTCATTAAGGCCGTTTGAAAGTTTAATGTGCGTCCCATCTTCAAGTTAGATCAAAGGGGAGGATTGTTTTGGGCAGTCCAATAATTCACATATTTATAAAAAGTACACTCGCACGCAAATTAAGTTTACATCTTCACATTCTGTTTTTTAATTATTTAATAATTTTACGCCACATTTTAGTTTCTCGGCAGGTTTTGAGCATTCACGTGCAATTTCGACACACTAAGAGGGCCTAAATAAATAAATAAATACACCATTAAGCAAATAAATGTGCCGTGGATTTATTTCATTATTTCAATGTTTATTCAATGATGTCAATATTTATTTTCAGTCTTTCAATATCGTTTTGGCCGCAATCGACGGGGATTTACCGTGTTCACAAACGCGCCTCCTCGTGCAACCACACAAAATGTTCAACGAGGGATATTGACAATCGTTTAAATTGTTTGACGGGCTTAAGGCCTCCTAACTGGACCAACCGGGCAAGTTGGCCACCGGCAGCTTGTAACTTAATTTATTCATTCATTCATTAATTGTTCCTGCTCGTCTTGGAGACGGCAAAACAACAAGCTCATTAGCCAGAATCAACATGACATGTGACGTGAGCGACTTAAGTGTGCGAGCCTTTACAAGGCCCGCGTCGCCTCAGTCGTCCGTCGGCGTGACCCGGCCGGCGGCCTTCAAAAAGTGCGGATCCCTCATTCGTGCATCATTTAAAGCTCCTGTTCGTCACTGTCAGGTTTCAGCAGTCCTCAAGTTTCACGAGCGAGCATTATAGGCCAGAGAGTGGATGCAAAGCAGTGACGGGAGGCGACCACAAGGGGACATGTCAACTTTGTGGCAACAAAAGCTCCGGCCAATCGAAGCAGCTCTTCTCCACCCGTCCACTTTCTGAACCTTCAACTTGATCTTTTCAGACTCAATTAGCCTATCCCCATTCGCTTGAGACGCTGGTGGTGGTGGAGAGGAGGCCATCGCCGTGTTTCTTATTGTGGGCTGCGGACTCGGAGGTGTTAAAAAAAAAAAAAAGAAACATTCAAACATAACCATCCGTATTTGGCGACATTCATATCTAACATGCTTACAAAACTCTTCTCGTGGACATGCCAGGCTGAATGATGGCCTGTGACAAACACTGGGGCTAAAATTTTTTGTTTCCGAAATACTATATGACGGGGGCGGGGCATCAAAGTTTTCACAAGTTGGGCGAAATAATTACAACGCAGTTTGTTATTCGTCTTTGTAAAAATTAACTCCTATAATGACTCACTCATAAGAGGAAGTACATCGAGAGTAAAAAAAAAAAAATTAGAACCATTTAGAATTTCAATTCTCCAGTGTGTATTTTTATGTGACTTGTTAAATTTGACTTTACAGAAAAGCTTTTGCCACAAACTGAGCAGGAAAAGTTTTTTTCTCCAGTGTGTGTTTTTATGTGACTTGTTAAATTTGACGTCTGCTTTTAATGAATCAGTCAAATATCAATAATAAGAAGACAAAATGAACCTAATACAAATAAATGAATGCTAAATAACTCCCCTGCACATGCTCCTAAAAATCCAAACCTTCACCTGTAAATAAAACGTCCCGACCTGAAGACATCTTAATGTTATTATTTTGTTATACACACAGTGCCGCCAAGTGGAATCAAAAGACCGTTTTTTTTATTTTTGCCACAAGTAACTGACCGGTTTTTTTTGTTTGTTTTTTTTTGCCACAATTAACTGACCTTTTTTTTATTTGTTTTTTTTTGCCTGGGGTGGATCAGCGTGTGTGGCCTAGATGATGTTTAGAACCTACCCACCCCCAGCGAAGCCGGATTGCAATCCTCATTATCCGCCGCAACGAGATGTCAAGGATTCATCCAGCATTTCTGGATGTGAAATCAGAGCCCATTGAAAGTACCAAGCAAGAACAAAGCAAACACATTCAAGAAAGCATTACCAAGTGCCAGGATGGCGGAGCGGTCTAAGGCGTTGCGTTCAGGTCGCAGTCTCCCCAGGAGGCGTAGGTTCGAATCCCACCTCAGACAGAGCCCATTGAAAGTACCAAGCAAGAACAAAGCAAACACATTCAAGAGAGCATTACCAGGTGCCAGGATGGCGGAGCGTCTAAGTTGTTGCGTTCAGGTCGCAGTCTTCCCAGGAGGCGTGGGTACTAATCCCACCTCAGACAGAGGCCATTGAAAGTACCAAGCAAGAACAAAGCAAACACATTCAAGAGAGCATTACCAGGTGCCAGGATGGCGGAGCGGTCTAAGGCGTTGCGTTCAGGTCGCAGTCTCCCCAGGAGGATTGTGTTCGAATCCCACCTCAGACAGAGCCCATTGAAAGTACCAAGCAAGAACAAAGCAAATGCTCATTGGTAATACATTATATACATGATATATTTAATAATTATTTTAATAATTATTTAAATTTAATTATGGTTTCTATATTAATATTTATTTTGGTCCTGTTATAACGATTAAAAAAATGTGGCAGAAAAGACCTTGAGTCATATCAAGAGTGGACTGACGCCATCTTCCTGTGACAGCTCCTGCAAACCAGTCGCTTATGTAATCATGAAGGACCCGCTGGAAAGGGGACTTAGAAGAAATGAGGCAAATTCCCCCGGAGCTCCGTGCCTGAGTGCGGGCTGTGAGCCGCGCCTAAAGGGGACTTAGAAGAAATGAGGCAAATTTCCCCGGAGCTCCGTGCCTGAGGGCGGGCTGTGAGCCGCGCCGCGTCCGCCAACAACAGCTGGGTAGGCTCCAGCACGCTATCCTTGTGAGAATAAGCGGATTGGATATTACATGTATGTGTTTATGCCCTAGGCCAGGCGAGGGCAAACTACGGCCCGGGGGCCACATGCGGCCCGTTAAAAAAGGTCAGCCCCAACCAAAAAAAAAAAAAAAAAGAAAGAAAATGTGTAAACATCCACGCATGACACCGGCACGAAAGAGATGCTAACGTCAGGGGTTTCTTCAAACATCATTAGCTGAGAACATTTTAGTCAAGACTGAAAGCAAAGACATTGCAACTTATAAAAGTAGTAATTACAAACCATGCAGTTAAGCATTAAAAAAAAAAATCTTCAGTTGCAATTTTGGTGTATTTTTGTTTAATTAATTTATTTTGTCTTATTTCATTATTATTATTGTGTTCTTATTTTTTCATTTTTTCAAGTTTGGCGGGCCGGATTAAAACGTTTAATGGGCCACGTGTGGCCCTCGGGCCGTGTCCCCTTTCATCGCATTTCCAGTTGAAATGTTGAGCGAAAGGTCTGAGAAGGCAATTTGGTTTGGAGTGTTAGCAAAAAAAAGAAAAAAAAAAGCCTAATGAACTACGTGGGTAAGTATCAAAAGAAATTAGCGGCTGTAACGTTCAATTTGTGTGTGTGAGCCCGCATACACGCCGGGCCGGTCCAATTTGTTGTTGTCCGCATTTATATATATATATATATATATATATATATATATATATATTTATATATTTATCATATGTCAAGACAGCAAAAAATGCTTACAGAGTTGCTATCTGCCATCCTCCCCCCCAATGGGCACTGTCTGAGGTGGGATTCGAACCAGGGCTGAGCGAGGCTATAATACACGCAGTAAAGATAAGATGATGGCACAGCAGCTCTTGCTGCCTGATCAGCAAACCTATTTCCGACTACCACTGGATCATTTCCTTTAAGATGCGCTTCACACTTACAAATAGCTAACAATGAGGGCAGCTGAATGGCAGCCAGGAGGTCAACAAGTAGTAACTTATGTTTGACCTCCTTTCCTGTTGTTGTGATGAACCCACGGAGTTGCCATTGTCGGCAGAACGTGTGAGCAGAGCTGTATGCATATTGACTGTCTGTAAATACTGTCACGGGCTTGCCCGAAACTATTCAACCAATATTATTTAAATTGCGCGCTTCGTAGCCCAACTTTTACTTTGACCCACATCCAACTAGTTGGAAATGGGAGCTTTTGGAAGAGCTTGGATGTGTCACGATGGCGGCACGGTGGGACGACGGGTTTGCACGATGGCCTCGCAGCGCAGAGGTTGAGGGTTCGATTCCGGCTCCGGCCTTCCTGTGTGGAGTTTTCATGTTCTCCCTGTGCCGGCGTGGGTTTTCTCCGGGTACTCCGCTTTGCTCCCACATTCCGAAAACATCCACCGTGAGTGCGGACGGTTGTCCGTCTCTGTTTGCCCTGCGATTGGCTGGCGACCAGTTCAGGGTTACGGAAACCCAAAAAATGCAACGAGGATGCTGCGACGGAGAGACGAAAAAGTTAGCTTAGCGCTAGCTAGCCTGTACCGCAGAACAGGGATGGATTTCAAACTTTACCAAAAGCGGAGAAAAAAAAGTGAATTCGAATGGATATTGAAAAGAAAAAACGGTAGTTGGACGAAATTAATCAAATGTAATTCTGTCATAAATGATCATTCCTGAGATCCATCATTTCCACGTCAACTGCGACAACACTTTGTGTACGCGCGTGCCGTGTGCAACAACGACAACAACAAGAGGAGGAGAAGAACAAAAACGTGAGGGGAGATGCGGACCAGAGGCAGGAAGCAGAAGTCCCGAATGAAAACCCCTTGGAAAAATACATGAAGATGGTTTTAGAAGCCAGAGAGAAAAAACAAGACAAGGTAAATCACTTTTAAAAAAAAACAAAAAAAACAACCCAAACTGGGCCTATTTGCTAGACGGGTCCCAGCGAAGAATCATTTTCACACTGTCAGCACATTTCGGTCATCTTTACCGCGTGTGATCCTCCTTTACGTCTTAACTCAGCGATTCGCCAACGCCATCTTGTGTGTCACAGGGCCTTGTTCGACTACGCAAAATCTCAAATGTGTGTACCCCGAACGGGCGGGCATTAGTGAAGGAGGGATGAACAACTACAACGGGAGGGTTTTGACAAGGGGCTCCAGCCAGGTACGGAGCCGCTTCGTAAAGACCGGAGCCAGCCCCCGGAGGGTCTTCCCCCCATTTCTAGCTAGCTAACATGCCGTTTGATTGGGTAGCCACAAATGGCCCAATATACGTTTAAGTTTAACCGCAGTAACAACGGGAAAATTACCTCCATTGTTTGTCTTTTGTCTAAAAGCCTGCATAAACATGAAGTTATTGAAAGAGATCTGAAATGGATAATAATCATCTAATTATAAACCAAGCGACAGATTACAGTCGCGTCATGTCAACTACAATGGCACCGAGTGGATGATTTCTCTTTTTTTTCTTTTTTTCTCGTTAATATTTTACAGCCTCTTGCAAGTATTGCTAAACAGAAGATGGGTGATGCAACAAACCAAAGGACAAAAGTAAATCATTCACTGAACGGCTTCAACAGAAGAAAATAAACCCTTTTTGAGTCTTGACCTCACTGCAATTGAGATGGAGTGGCATGGCCACAAAAGAGAAATTTACACCACATATCCCAAGAATATTGCTGAATTTAAACAGTTCAGCAAAGAGGAAAGGTTCCTCTTGACCAGGCATGGGCAAATTACAGCCCGGGGGCTAGATGCGGCCCGTTAATCCTCTCATCAGTTACTGCAATTGAAATTTAAGAGCTGTTTGTTTTACGACAATATCACGAGGGCTGACGAGGACATTAACTATTTGTTTTGATAGCTAAAGGTCAAAAGTAATGTCAGTCTTGCAAGATATACTTTGCTGTGGTTGTCTTCCAAGTCCAAAATTGTGTTTATTCAATAGTTTTTATTCATTTATTTTATTTTTTTTTATATTAAACCAGGGGTGTGCAAACTTTTTGTAAATGAAAGTGAACAAAAGCATTACAACAATATACATGTGTTTGAAAAACCACAGTATTTTGGATTATATTGGAGTATCTTTTTATGGAAATGTTTTAAGCAAAACTAAGCATAAAGATTTCAAAAAGTCTCTTGGAGCAATGAGCTAGGTTTTACAGGAAGTCGGCCAAGTCAGCATTTCTAGCCAATGTATTAATCATTTATATATATATATATATGTTTATTTTTAGATAGACATTATGTAGTTTCGCCCAGCGCCCCGACATCGTTCAGCTCTCGAGGACACACGCATTTGTGAATGTAGGTACCTTTACTGGAACTGAGGGCACAGCCTCCTCTGTAACAACCTTAGCCCGTACGCCCACAGTTTGATTGATTAAAAAAAAATCCATTCTTGAAAAAAACAAAAAGATTCTCTTCAATTTTTTGCAGGATGGGGCATAATGGACTGACTCGCGGGGGAAGGAAAGAGGAAAAAAAAGGGGTGGGGGGAAGAGGGAGTCATTATAATGGCTGCTGACATTTCACTCTCATATTCTCTCATATTCTATGGAAGTTTTGGATTTTTAGCAGCATGTGCAGGAGAGTTATTAAGCATTTTGTCCATTGCGGCGAAGGAATCGCTGCTCAGGCCCTAATAATAATAATAATAATAATAATAAAAGTAATAATATTTTCTACAAAAACAATAGGGACCTCGCAGCGAGTAAAGTGATCGGACAGAAATATGTGTCCATTGCAAAGTCGTGGTCTCAGGGGACCATTGAGAAAGGGGGGGGGGGGGCAAAGGTGCCAGTCATTAATTTGATTGTCCAATATTTCCCTTATGAGATAATGCCTCTCATAGCAAATGTGTACAGCGCGAGCTGAGTCCAGTGGGGTTTTTTTTTTTAGCAGTGTGAATCCTTAAGTCTGGAACAGAGAAATGTACGTCCTTGGGGCAATTTAATCAATATTAATTCAGATTTTGCACGCGGTCAATTCCATCAGGCCTTCGCTGCTGGGGCAGCTGATAGAAATGAGTTGCCAGGATGGCGGAGCGGTCTAAGGCGTTGCGTTCAATTGATGTTCTGTCGTTAGGGTGAGAAGCTTGGCCAGCAGCTAAACAAGAATGCATATGCTTGAGTCTGCTCTCATCTCGACAGCCAAGCCAAAGCGTAAGCATACGCAGTGGAGAAACACACGCAAAAAAAATGCTGACATCCAATGGCAAACTGAGGTGGGATAATGAGCTAGGTTTTACAGGAAGTCGGCCATTTTGAATTTACAGATCTTGGGCAGAATTAAGGATAAGTACCGACCAAAAAAAAAAAAAAAAAAAACTCCGCGATGAAAAATGGAAGGCTGAAAGGCATGAATTTTTGGAAGAGATTGAACTTGGAACAGTGAGAATCGGATGAAAAATGATCGCTTCCTGGTTACCTGGCCTGTTCTGGGGCGGAGTCTGGGAAAATAACTTGTATTAGCTTTTACCAGTTGGTGGCGCAAATAGTTTTTTACGGAAAGATTTTCGAGAAAAGAGCCCCAAGACAACATGTTTTCATGTCAAATCTATTTTCAAAGATAAAAATGATATCTGCAGTAGTGTGCTTTAATCAAAATATAATAACATTTGATTATCTGTTTACAGCATAGCAAATGTGTACAGCGCGAGCTGAAAATGCATTTACAGCACTAAAAAACCAAACTTTTATAACAGCTAAACCAAACGTTTCCAATGTAAATTTCCACCTTTATATAGTGTAAAAAGAAAAACACCCCAAAAGTTCCTCCCCCAACGTTCCCACAAAGCTCAGTTCGATTTTACCAAGCTCTTTTTCCAGCCCGTTTCTCCGCTGATGAGTATCGCTCACAAGCCGTTGAGCTCCCGAACGGACCAAAATGTCACTCAAAAACTCGCACTGATCCAACAGTGCGTAATTACAAAATGTACACACACGAAGACTTTTTAGACCCCCTTGTGGTCATAAAAGGAGCAACCTCCAGATAAAAGTGGAGATTTTGTAGTACACAGGTTATGGTTCATGCAACATAGTCACAATTGCAGATTAAATTCAATATATTTTGTCAGGTAAAAAGAAATTGCATAATTTTTTTTTGCTACAACTTTCCCTGTGATTGATAGCTCTGTGAATAGAAACGCCGAGCTCCAAACTCCCGTCATCTCGAAGCCACATTGCACATCACTTTGCTCAATTGTGACTAACTGTTCCACGGCCAGAGCCCATTGAAAGTACCAAGCAAGAACAAAGCAAACACATTCAAGAGAGCATTACCAGGTGCCAGGACCGCGGCCGGGCCGTCCCTCTCCCGGACACAAGTTGGGCCAATCTGTTGAACCCTACATGCCTCTTTATTTGACGCCGTTGCTTCCTGTCGGACGGAGCGCATTCATCAAGCTGTCACCCGATGGAGATTGTTCTTTAGTGGTGCGCTTTCCCAGGCTTCAGGATGCCTTTTTACACTCTATAAATGAACAAAAGCGGGAAGCATGAATGCCTTTAAAAGGTTACATGCTCCAACATGGAAGTGAAAAAAAAATAAAGATTACGGCATTTATTTTCGAGATCACACATGCTTTCATCCTGGTGAAAAAGGGGTCTCAAAGAACAACCCCGCCCAAAACTAACTCCGACCGGGACACATTCCCACCACCGTTTTTTTTAATTGAATTATTGTGTTTTAGTTTTTATTTATTTATTTTTTTAATGATTTGTTTTGAATTACTGACTTGGGAGCACAGCTTTTCGGTACTATTTCTAGACGCTTGTTTTTTTTTTGTTTTTTTTTAATTATTATTATTTTTTCATTTTATTTTGTTTATATCGTATGCCGCATTGAGTTCCACTTTTTTCCATTTTGCCAGCAGACGTTTCCAATGTAAATTTCCACATTTATATAGTGTAAAAAGACATCCTGAAGCCTGGGCAGTCATTAATTTGATTGTCCAATATTTCCATGCGGAGCCCATTTTGGGCTCCGCATGACGTCAGCGAGAGATACATGTGATGTTTTGTCACTTAAATCAATACCCAGTCGCCGCGGAGAAGCTCACCAGTACCACATGTTGATTCAACTAAAAACATTTTCACATGCTTCACAAGATTGTCTCAAAGATTAATTTCTGACATTGATTGAATAATTGTTTTTTTTTTTTTTAAATCTATTTTAAGTGTTGATGCCGCTCAAGAAGATGGCTCTCTCTCTCTCTGTCTGTCTGTCTCTCTCTGTTTCTCTCTGTCTGTCTCTGTATGTCTCTCTCTCTCTCTTTCAACGCGATCGGTAAATGTATTGAAAAAAAAAAACGCGACAGCGTTAGCAGGCCCGCACGGCATCCACTTGATTTCTTAAGGTGGGGAAAAGTAAAACTTGAACAAAGCCGCGGGCCAGCATTTCATTTTTTAAAAACAATATAAATGCCTCGCAGCGGTCACTGCTCGGGCCCAATGGTTAAAGGATCATAAACGTAATTGTTTATTTTTGCCAATGATGAACTTTTTCATATTTTGTAACTTTGCTGTAAAATGAGATTTACTTGTGACGAAAAAGATGGAAAATAAAGAATGTATCATCATCACTTGATTTGAAGTAATTTGAATGTCTATTATTTCCATTTCTCTTTTGCATTTCGATACCTCACGTTGCCTGTAATGTCCCTACACAATTACTCGGGCAGCTAGTACGCAAACTGCTAACATGACCTAACTGAGGGTAACTGTTTCGTTAATCGTTTTTACAAAATCATCACATCACAGCTTTATATGTTAGTTGCTTTAGATATACTTTGTTTCATTAATAGATTTTCACGTACCAAAAAAATGTAGCCGCTAAAAAAAACCTCGCACCGACCCGGCCTTCGCACGGCGGGTCGCGGAGGCGACTCTGGACGCTGGTCGGGCCCTTCTCGCGGATCATTTCAGCTGCGGCGCCCGTCGGGAGCCTGCGGCGGGGGTATCTCCCTCACCGCCCTGCCACGTTGCGGCCCGAACGCCCCTCCGTTCCCCCCCTTGGCGAGGAACGTGTTTTGGCAGCACATATTTACAATTTCATGAAACAGCCCAAAGTTGCTAACAAGTGCATGTTGTGTCTACTGTTGATCCAGCATACAAACTTTCACCTAAACTTGACTTATCAAATGCCTTTTTAGCCATTCTGAAGAGCAGTATCAGATATTGTCGGGACAAACCACTTCTTGAAGAGGAGGAGCACTGGACAAAGAGATGTCTTTTGCTCTTTAGCCCGTGGCTAGTGGTTAAGATTAGCAAGAATTAAATATCCTTTTCCAAGAAGAAAACACATCCCATCTGTCCAATCTCTGTGTGAACTTGCACTTGTTCAAGTGACTAACAATAGTGTTTCACTCCCTTGGGTCTTTCCTGTCATTACTTGTAAGAAAGAAAATATATTTATAAAAAAAATACATATATATATATATATATTATGCTATTGTATCTGTGAACTCTTAAACTTGGCTTATGCACAAAAATGTGGTACATTTATTTTGGAATAGTCAAAAACTTTGTAAAAAAAAAAGGGAATGGATTGGCTCAGCCAGATCTAAACGGGAATACAATTTAGGAAGCCGTGTAGCATTTTGGTAGTATGTGCATGCTTTGGTTTAAAAATAAATTCATTGAAAAAGTAGCAAGAGAAAAGAGCTGCAGGTATTATTTGTTGGGGTTCAAAAACAAAAGTCTTTTCACTCAGTTTCAAGCATTCACCAAAATGGAAAAGTCAAAGTCCACAAAGCGATCGTTCTTCCTCTCAGGAAGCCTCCAGTGCAAAGTAAAGGTCAACGCTTAACCGCAAATGTCTGCACGTGGAGTTATGATATTTGTAAATGTTGGGTCTTTTCGAAGCCATCAAGATTCTTACGCCTGAGTGCAATCGTACTCACGAACGTACCAAACCGACATCCCGATTTAGGATGACGTTTACGAAAAAATTAATTCCGTAGATTCTTACAACATTCTAGCAGCATGTAAGCAAAGATGATATTTTTGTTAAAAATCAACCCATCCATCCGTTTTTGGTATCACTTGAGTGAGCTGGCGGGATATTCTAGTTTGGCATTTTTTCATTTTTGTTTAGTTTTCATTTTGTTTTGACTTTATTGGCGGGGGCGGCGCGGGGTACCCGCGAGCGCGGCGGAACTCCCGTGTAGGACATCTCTGGGCCCGCGTGCCCGAATAAATAAATATATATATATATATATATATATTTATGTATATATATATATAAAGAGTCTAGGTTTTCGTTTTCTAATTTTATTTTTAGTTAGCTGTAGCTCCGTTCACCTCAACTGTTTTCATTCAATAACTAACGTTGGCGCTGCAATTCGAGTTAATACGGAAAAGGCGTCACTGATTTGAGCCAATCAAATCTTTTGTTTACGATCCACTGATATATATATATATATATATATATATATATATACAAACTTTTATACAGAGAGAGAGAGAGAGTGAAATTCATGTTATAACAAAAAAAACAAATTATTATTAAAACGTATTATTTTTTTATTCCCCAGCCATTCTTTTTGTATTTATTTAATTACTCCGACTATTACCTGCTGGTACGCCGTCCGGTGTGCCCTGTGAAATGAAAGGTGGCAAAAGGTGAGTCCAACCTCAGTTAGGATGACAACCAGTGGACTGGATCTTGGCTTTTCCATAAGATCCAATTAAAAGAAATGCATAATACCGCCTTGCACCCAAAGAGGCTTTAGGCATCCATCCTAACTCAACGGATAAAAAAAACTTTTCAAATCGTTTTCTGTAGTATAAAACAACAGAGTAGAACGTATGGCGCCCGATATCAGTCTCATTGCTTCATTCAGCTGGACATCAACTTTGGATGTATGTGCACACCGGCCAATATTTTAATGTCTAATATGAATAGGAAGTGAGTTATGAAACAGGGAAGTGCCCAAAACCTGTGGCGGGGGCCAGAGAGGAGAGTGGACACAGGTCACCGGATGATTTCGAAAGATCTTACTGAGCGGCGATCGAATGCTTTGAACGTAGCAAATGTTGGCTTCTTCAACTTTGGTGATGAATGTTGGTGAAAATTAGGGGGTCACATTGGTCATTAGTAATATTTATGTAGAAATTATTATTGGGGCCCGAGCCGCGATGGCCAGGGGGCAAAGGCACAAATTACCAGAAAGGTACATGTCGGTAGACAGGCGGCTTTGTATACTTGCATTTAAGAGAGTTGGTGAGCCAGCAACCTGACCACAATCAAAGCAATACAGCTGCAGCGTCGCCGCCGTCGAGCCATTTTCGCCTGGCGTCTCGTCTTTCGCGGGTTCAGTGCTTCGCGGGTCTAAAAAATATTCGGGGGCATTGTAGTTTCGCCGAGCGGCACAACCTCATGCCCATCTTCACCTTCATGGGCGCCAACATCATGCGTCTCGATGATGCTTACAGCTTCAGAGTCATCGACAAGACTGTGCAGATGGTCATCCCCGCTTTGATTCAGGTCGGGCTCGACCCGACTGGTAACATTTCGGACATTTAGCTACTATGCAATGGCAGTTCGATGCCTTTGCGCACCAATGAATGGGAATGCGCGCACGTGTTTTTTTTATCAACCGAATTAAAATATTATATAAAATAAATATTAAAATAGAACAGCCAGACACAGTATATGCATTTCCATGCTACTAATGAGCAGCCATACTCGCGCACTCACGACCGTGGATGAGGAAAGTCATTACGTGTCTTTCAAAAGGTCGCGGGTTCAGTGCTTCGCGGGTCTAAAAAATATTCGGGGGCATTGTAGTGCCGCTTGAAGTGGAGGCCATCGTCAATCCCGTCTCCGTCCGAAACTTTGAAAAGCACGATCTAAATAAGAGACAGTTGTATGTGTGTTGACAACGTTAGCAAGATTGTACTGAATCATGACGGGCCGCCCGCCGGACTGTCCTCGTCGTCATTCTGATTCACAAAATAATATTGGCAAATACCTTTAAAAAATCCGATGAGACTGCCAAGTTTGGTGAATTTTTGTGCATGTTTCGGGGTCAAAAATGCGATCGAACAATCGGAAAAATAATTGCAATTTTACACCAGTGCAGCAGCAATCATAGCAAATGTGTACAGCGCAGATAACGACCAATCATAGCTCAGCTTCAGAAAACAGGTGAGCCAGCGCCGCCAAGTGGAATCAAAAATTTGTTTTTATTTTAATTTTCACGTACTGCACGGTGCCCTTTTGACGAATCCGACTGAACAAAAATGGCTCACCAGTGATGGGACATTGTGATTTTCTATGAATTTGGTGAAGTAACTATTTGAAATTGTAAACATTCTTCGGCCTTCTCCCGGATACAAGTTGGGCCGAGTGGCCCTCAAGTTCAACCGTGTGGATGCTCCGTCGGGGACGGTTTTAAAAAGCGGTCTATAACAAATAAGGCTGTTGAGCCTTTTTGCCTTCTCAACCGTAGAAAGAAATTCTTCATTCGGACCTTGTCATGTGTCCCCTCATGGCTGTGATCACCTCATGCGTCTGTCACCCACCAGTCCTGGCTGACGCTCATTCCGTTGGCCGGCACCGCAGCACACACATAACCACTGACCGATTGGCAATCATGACCCGCCATCGGAGAGCGGTCTAAGGCGTTGCGTTCAGGTCGCAACGGGGCGCTGGAGCGGTTAGACGGCCGGCGTGCGCCGAAGAAGAGCGTGGGCGAAGAGGAGAGTGGACGAAGAAGAGCACGTTCCCCCGGACACGATCGGTGGCGACGTTTCGGCTGTGCACGGTGGAGCCTTTTGCTGATGGGAAAAACTGGAAGAACTCCTAAGGGCACCTTATTGCAATATTTTGTATGAAACCAGGGATCAAGAGCTGTGCTTTCCAAGAACACGCCGCAAAAGCCGACAGAGATGTCAACTACTCAGAACCTTCTGCGCATTCCTGCAAAGTAGTATGTGCAGGGTCTACCCCGGTCAGTCTGGGCTGAGGGGTTTGTGTGATGAAAGCAACGGAGCGCTGCCAAGGAAGATTGCTTTGCTGCACTCCTCCAAGCAGATTTGAAACTGTCTCTGAATGCTTCAGATGAGAGTTGGATTATGGACTGACCCACCGTGTCCGTCTGTGTCATTCTGCTCCGTGTTGGGTGGATTACAGCCCAGCACCGTGTCTCACATCCTCATCAATGCATGTTGTCTTCCTGGTGTTGTTTGTCGGCCGCATGGGAGACGAGTGAACGCCGCGCTGACAGTATTTAACCCTTTATTGGGCATGGCACCGGATTGGGAACGTAATTGATTATTGATTATTCAAATCTTGAATCGTTCATGGAATAGCCTGCCGGAGGACATCAGGTCCAAGAAGAAAATTGTTCGGTCCCAGTGGCCTTTCTACTCCCCAGACATTCATAAAACGCATGCAAATATACAGAGTATATGCACAGATCCCCATGTATATACACACGTACATCCCACAACATATACAAGTGTAAGGAAACACTCCTAATGGCAGCTGATAATGCTCTCTTGACTGTGTTTGATTTGTTATTGCTTGGTACTTTCAATGGGCTCGGTCTGAGGTGGGCGTACCAGCAGGTAAAAGTCTGAGTAATTAAATAAATACAAAAAGAATGGCTGGGGAATAAAAAAATAATATGTTTTAATAATAATTTGTTTTTTTTGTTATAACATGAATTTCACTCTCTCTCTCCCCGTATAACTAAGCACGATTGGAACCTTGGTCTAGTTAATCGGGTTTTGAAAATTCATCTATCGGAATACGGGACATTGCGCATGCTCAACCGCAAGGAAATTTGGTCTTGACTTGCCTTCATTCTTGTGACAGGTACTTAAAAGTGAGTTGTGAGGGGGACGTGGTGTTGTGTTCTTTTACGATTGTGGACTTGTTTGGACAGTATAGAAAAATTGACTCAATGGAGTCCATGCAGGAGATTGACACGTGCAATATTCCGTTTAATTTACATTCCAGCGATGCAAGACGGCGTACCAGCAGGTAAAAGTCGGAGTAATTAAATAAATACAAAAAGAATGGCTGGGGAATAAAAAAATAATACGTTTTAATAATAATTTGGTTTTTTTGTTATAACATGAATTTCACTCTCTCTCTCTCCCCGTATATATATATATATATATATATATATATATATATCGGAGGATGGCCCGGCGTCCAATGTCGGTCGTAAACATCGATCGGCACGATGATTACCGCCAATAAAAAAGTTTTCCCACCCCTGCTATATACTATAAGCTATGTTAATGTCGTCAGGGAAAAAAAAACAAACATTTGAAACTACATGAGGATGGGACCCAGACAAAATGAGAAAGGAAAAAATGGGCCGTCTAACCGCTCCAGCGCCCCCTCGTGCCGCTCGGCTGACGTACTGCACGGTGCCCTTTTAACGAATCCGATTGAAAATTGGCTAGAAAGATGGATGAATAGAGGACTTGGGACTATTAAGCAACAGACCAGTACTTTTTCGTAAAAAAAAAAATAATAATAAAAATACCAAAATTCCTGATTTATTTATTTATTTATTTATTTATTTATTCATGTGACTGAGTGACATTGGCACTGGCCGCCGTTTGAAGCAACGCCCTCAAATTAAAAAAAAAAAAAATTAAACCTTATCCACTTCTCCATCAACTTGAGCACGGCCACAAAATTGTTCCTTCACTGGATAAAGACCACCTTGCCATTTGAAACAATTAGTTGATTTTTTTAATCAGGGTTTCAACTACTGAGAACACACACACGCACACGCCCCCCCCCCACACACACTAATATTTGTCAAACTGTACTAAATTGTTGGGAAAATGTACCAAAAAAATCTCGAATATGTACTTAAATGTAATTAAATGTGGAATTAAATAAATAAATGAGAAACAATTCGCACCCCCCCCCCACCACAATTTTTTTTTACATTAATATGCAAAGAACATGTACATTAAATTTGCAGTATACTAACGTATAAAATATTAAAAATGACAAGCGGGGAAAATGCCCGAAGTGAAACCCACCCAAAAGAAGAAGGAGGAGGAATGAAAGAACAATGGGCACAACAACTGCCGCTCATTTTTGTAGTCTCAACCAGTCAGACAGGGCACCATGGTGGCCAACGGCTGGGACGCGGGCGCGGGCTTCAACCTTCTGAGGGATATTTCGCTGACGCCCTCGCGTCCGGGGGAAGGCCGTCCTCTTCGGCCTAACTATCACGGATGCCGGCCTGTCTCCTCCGGAGCCTCCACGCGGTTGAACTTAGGGGCCGAGAGACCCCCTGATACAGCACGAACAATATTTCTCTTTCAAGCCCAGCATAATATCCACAGATAGTGAAATCTTATTTAATCGTGACAGCTCCAAATGTATTATCGCGGTTAACGGGGACGAGACCACCCGCGAAAACTGAAAATCCGCGAAGTACACAACTTTTCACGAAAAAGGATGAATTTCGTATTGTGACATCCTCATGGCCGAAACAGTCCTCCGAGCATATATGAGGGCGATTACAATGGATATTTTATGGAAAATGGATGTCAATTTTTATTTGAGCAACATGATGCTTCAAATTAATGACTGCCCAGGCTTCAGGATGTCTTTTTACACTATATAAAGGTGGAAATTTATTAATTACTCCGACTTTTACCTGTTATTCATTTATTCATTCATAACTGACAGCCTCGCGCTCCGGTTCATGAAGCGCACAATTAATTCCAATTTCAGCGTTGATTGTAGGTGAAGACAGTGACCCCTCCAAAAATATTGGCCTGACCATTTTCGGCTAATTTCTGAATCCAACAAAACTCAACGCAGCTGTGCTTACTGCTTAGTCACCACTGGCTAATTTGGTCAATGGTGGCGACGTTCGTTAGTGTCATTTTAGTAGTCCCCATTGGCTGAGAAGTTTTACGATACCCGACTCATGAAATAATACACTTTTCTCACAAATCTGCCGTTCCTCAGCAAAGTTTCCTGTTTACAGAGTTGCACACATCCCGCTCGGGGGTTTAGTGTAAATCTGACACATTAAACGAGAAGAACCAAAATGTATTATAACACCAAAATGTGAAACACGATCGATGTCAGAATGTAGCTTTTGTTCAATGTTGCAGTTTTTCTTTCTGTCACAAGAATGAAGGCAAGTCACGCCCCCCGCTGTCCGTTCACTCCGCCAAGATGCTGGTCCAGGTGGTAGAGAGGATGAAGGCTCCCTTGTCCCCTATCGACTCTCAGGTTCATCAGAACCACCAGCGACTGGCACATCAGTCCCAGTCCACATGGGAAACTGATCACATCAGAACAGCAGATTGATTAACATTGTGGCGGGTTGCCCGTGGAAATTGCGCGCTCCATGTTCACAGACAACGTGATGCCAGTCTCTTAAATAGACTTTTGAGGATTGTCGAAAAGCATTTATTCCATTGATGACAATGTAACTCATTGGCCGATGGAAGTGATAGGCAAACAGTGGCCTCCGGGTCGAATGGGGCCCGCGACGACTCTCGGAGTGGCCCGTCGATTGATGGAAAAATAAAAAATAAAAATAAAACAAAATGATAACTTAATACCACTATAATAACAATGCAGTGTCAACCAAAAATAAGCAGTGTTATATTTGTGAGGAGTGTATATAAAAAAAAAACATTAAGATGATTAAAAAAAGGAAATGGGGAAGAAAAACAGGGGGATAGATGACGAATAAGTTCTAAATGCCACAGCTGAGCCTGCCCACTGAGCCCCGCAGGGCGGCCAAAGCCAGCCCCACGTCTAGATTGTTTCTAACAGGCAACATCAATCCAAATTATTACTTTCAAGATTCCAAACACCCAACATGGCAGAGAAGTAGCGATGGGTAAATGAAGCTTCAAAGCTGCTTCATAAAACAGTTGTTGAATTTTTGGACTCCCGTAGATGGCACTTTCTGTTCAACATTGGTCTGAAAGCACACTGACTTGCCATTTTTTTTACCCTTTATTTGAACCAACAATGATGCTTAAGGACTCAAAAATACAACAACTGGTTCATGAAGCAAATTTGAATCTTCATTTTCCCATCACTACCAAGAAGTCATTATCATACCATCATGGATTCGTCAAATAAAATGCACAGTAAGATATCCCCCCTTTCTGCCTCAAATGTTTATCGCAGTGGTTGATAAACGTATCCAGCTTGGCAAAGGTCTTGTTGCACACTTTGCAGTGATAAAGCCGCAGCCCCTTTTCGAGGCGAACGTGCAGTCTGATGTAGGACGACTTTATGAAGGTGTTTATTGGGGCCGACAGAGAACAATCATGGGGGTATCTCCCTCACCGCCCTGCCACGTTGCGGCCCGAACGCCCCTCCGTTCCCCCCCCTCGGGGGGGGTTCGCAGTGGATCGAAAACATTTGTCAAGCTTCGACGATTGTGAAGCCAAAAAGATGGAAAAGTTGCACCAGCAAAGGAAACCGTTGATTTTAGGGACATGCCTTTGCTCATTCAAAATATACGAGTGGAGCGTATTTAGTGCTGAAAATTCATTGTCTGCTGGCGCTGTACACTTTTTCTAAAAGTGATCAGGATAAAGTACCAGCCATTTCAAGGCTCAGTTATTGAGCAACTAACAACTGTATATTAGAAAGAAATACAAACAATGCCTTTCAATTGATTTTAGATTTTTTTTCAGATGATTGTTCAATCTGTTTTTATCATGTGAATTGCAGGACACATTGATCATTGACACTCCGAACGCACCTTGCGGCCCCGGGCCCCTCCGCACTTTGAACTGCAGCTGGAACATGTAATGCAGGGAAACCCTGATCTATGGTTAAAACAACTGGCATCTTGCATAATTGTCTGCTTTTAATGAATCAGTCAAATATCAATAATAAGAAGACAAAATGAACCTAATACAAATAAATGAATGTGCGGTGAGGGGATTAAACGCCTCCTGCGGGAATATTATCTCCGACAGAGGAAAACGCTCTAATTCAATGCAGTGTTGCCGGGCACGGGCGGTTCATTTTTTAATGAAATTTTAGGTTCTGCCGTCTTGTTCTACCGATGCTGTCTTCTGATGAGACTCTTCCATTGCGGCAAGGAGCGGTCTAAGGCGCTGCGTTCAGGTCGCAGTCTCCCCAGGAGGCGTGGGTTCGAATCCCGCAGCAGACAGAGCCCATTGAAAGTACCAAGCAAGAACAAAGCAAACACATTCAAGAGAGCATTACCAGGTGCCAGGATGGCAGTGCAGCCGCTGTACCAGGATGGCAGAGCGGTCTAAGGTGTTGCATGCTCTCTTGACTGTGTTTGTAATGAAAGATTTTTATTCTAAATACTGACATATATCGCAGAATATTTAGAACATATTCACGTACAGGGTGTGTTTGTCCTTGGTGGACATCGCCCAATATTTGGATGTCCGACTGTGTTTGCTTTGTTCACCGCGAAGTAGCGAAGCCACCCGCTGGCTGTGTTCAGTTTTGCTCACTACAGAACAGTACAACTCAGAGCACTTTGGTCTTTCCAGCTCCGTTACATCATGGATTGGATGGCTGACATGAAGGTACCCCATTAACCGCGATAACCGAGGGTTCACTGTACTCCATAAAATTAACACAGTCAAGAGAGCATTACCAGCTGCCAGGAAAAAACCGAGGCACAAACGGGTTATGTTGTGTACATTTATGTGAGTGGACAAAGCATTTTTTTTTTTTTTTTGTGCACATCACAATATTGTCTTTTTGCGATCCACACAGACCTAAAAGATAGGAAATGAGAGTGTTTGACTCGATTCTTAGTTCAACATAGTTCCTGAACATCAAAATTGCATAAACTATGTTTTCACTTTTGCAGGGCAAGTGTCATTGCATGTCCTGCTGGAAAAGGTCCATGAGATTAAGAAAGCAGAACTGGTTCCAGAACATTCCTGCTATATTGTGAGCACTTGATAGACGGAGCCGTGCGTGCATGTGTCGGCTTGCTCATGGATGGATGTCGGTGTGTGTGACCGTACAGTATATCGGTGGAGATATCGTGCATAGTCAGGTTGTTGATATACTGAGTATATATTTTTAGTCTACAATAATCATCAGTATCCCATAGCATTTTCAGGTCCTGGTTTGGTTTTTGAGCCACTTCGAATGATTTTGAGCTGCGGCAGTGTTGGACTTGAACCCTCGCTACTTCGAGGTTCACCTTTCGCGGGTTCAGTGCTTCGCGGGTCTAAAAAATATTCGGGGGCATTGTAGTTTCGCCGAGCGGCACGACGGGGCGCTGGAGCGGTTAGACGGCCGGCGGGCACGGGCGGTGCCAAGCGGCCCCTAAGTTTAACCGAATGGAAGCTCCGGAGGAGGAGGGCATGCTCGCGTCACAGTAAGCCGAAGAGGAGCACCTTCCCCGGGTCCGACGCAGGAGGAGCGGTCCTCCCGGCCCCACCGCAACACACACAACCACTGACCGATTGGCAATCATGACCCGCCATCGGAGGGCCCCTGCCGGCCCCGGCCTCGCGCCGGGGTGTTCGGGTGGACGGTTCCTTCGGCCCGCGCCGCAGACACCTTTGTGCTGTAGGTCACAAACGGAGGCTCTGCTGGTAATAACAAAAGATGGAACGTGTGGCCACACAAGTTAAGTACTGTTCACTATTGATCCGTGTGCGCAAGCCTGTGCAACCCAAGTAGATAACACTACAGTGCTCAAGAAGCTCATATATCACCCGCTGTGATAAAAATGGAGGAAAACCACAAAGCACGTCAAGATGGAGGTCACCTTCATAATCTAAATGCGGATCTTTCACGAGAAAATTTTTGTGTTAACTTTTGGACAATTTATCGAAATTCTACTGTGTCAAAAAAGCGACCATTCAGGCAAGAATAAGGGAATAGGTCTCTTCAATATTGACGGTACAATTAACTCGTTTACTGCCATTGACGGCTCGGCTAACCTTCAAATGGCATTAGGGGTCCCCTCCCACTCACTCGCCGACGTGTTTGCCAACATATGACTTGCACCTATAATCCAACGTCAAGCTGGGGGGCATCAACAACATCCGTTTAAAGGCGACCCTCTGCATTATAAAACCTGTATAGGTGTATTCATTCCCTTCATGGGGTAATATCTGTATGAGAGTACCAAACTTTTATAACAGCTAAACCAAACGTTTCCAATGTAAATTGCCACCTTTATATAGTGTAAAAAGGCATTTGATGGCTGCTTGGACTTTTCAGGCAAGCTTGGTGACTCTGCCAAAAATGATAAACTAAAAATCCATTCTTGGTTCAAGCTGTTCCGTGCTCACACTCATACCTAGCGGCAATTTAGAGTGTCCTATCAACCTACCACGCATGTTTTTTTGGAATGTGGAGGATACCCAAACGCAGATAAACAGACGCATCCGAATCATAATGATTAGCATGGCTGCCTGCCAGCAAGAAGGCTCTGGGTTCCGTTTTTTTAGTGCTGAAAATTCATTGTCTGCTGGCGCTGTACACTTGACGCGAGGTGGGCCGAGTGGCCCCCAAGTTCAACCGCGGGGGTCACAGCCGTGACATCCCAGCTGAGGCCATGTGAGGGGGGACCCACGTTGCCTCTTCGGGCTGAGCCCGGCCGAGCCCCAGGAGTTTTTTATGTCAAAAAAAATACAATATATATATATATATATGTTTCCAATGTAAATTTCCACCTTTATATAGTGTAGAAAGGCATCCTGAAGCCTGGAAAGTCATTGATTTGATTGTCCAGTATTTCCTTCATGAGATATTGCAACACTTAGAAAAAGTGTACAGCGCATGACCCATCAAAGGACAGCGCTTACATAGAGTTGCTTTTTTGGGCTGAGTGAAGCGGCAAATATGAACAGCGCGAGCTGAAAATGCATTTACAGCACTAAAAAAACAAACTTTTATAACAGCTAAACTAAACGTTTCCAATGTAATTGCATTTTTGGTTGGGACTTTCTTTGGCCACATGACATTCAATATATAATTTTTATCATTTTATTTTATTGTGTGTTGCGTACCCCCAAAAAAACATTTATTTATATATATATATATATATATATATATATATATATATATTATTTTTTTTTTTTTTCTGTTGAAACCGTAAACACGGACCTTTCTTGAGAATGAAAATCAAAAAGGTACACTTTTATTTTGTTATCCAAGCTCCTTTCCTGGAATCAAAAATTTGTTTTTATTTTAATTTTCACGTACTGCATGGTGCCCTTTTGACGAATCCGACTGAGAGGAACACGCATTCCAAGAAACGAACATTCACTTGCGTGTCATCTCGGTTGTGACAATATACACATATATGTATATATATATATATATATATATATATATATACATACATATATATTTACATACATATACATATATATATACATACATATACATATATATATACATACATATATATACATATATTTATATATATATATATATATATATATATTATATCTTAACTCTGTGGCTTCATTTATTTTTGTAAAGTCAACTTAATAAAAAATAAATTAAAATTAGTAAAAAAAGGCAATTTTCAGCATGGCACTTTAACGGCAATTTAAAACAAAAACAAACTGAAGATGCTTGCGACGTTCCAGCATATTTGATCGCGATGTTTCCAAACTGAAATGTGTAATGTGGTAATAAATGTGGTAATTGTGCTATAGGTACACCCTGGAATGGTGCCCATTCATCTAATTTATATATTTGTCTGTATTATTGTTGTATTGCACTGGAGACGGGAGCCATTTGCCTAGATCTTTTTTTTTTTTTATATCAGACGTGAGCACTGCAAATGGCCAAACTCCCTCCTTCAGCTGCTGTGACAGTGTGAGGCAAAAAATGAAGCCTTTAGGATCAGGGTGCAAAAGAATGACCCCTGTAAACATGCAAAAAAGGGCAAAAGTCGGACTTTCAAAAATTCATAACTCACTTCCTGTTCATATTTTAGTGATGGAGACAAACTCGTGAGGAAGGCGAATAATCTGACATCAGGTGTTGGCATGGCAGTCCTTATAGAGTCTGGCCATCATGATGTGTGACGAGTGTGCCGCTGGAGGGAACACCTTCCATTCCAGCTGGGACTGGAAACAACAACAAACCAAAACCATGACAAATACATGAATCCATTTATACAGGTTAGGGACACAAAAAGAACCTACAGCTGTCACACTCCTGTGATATATTTTTTGGTGCTCTTTGTTATTGGCCCAAACTCAGTGAGAAAATCGTTGGAATGAAGCCCAGACTGTATGGCGCAGAACTCACCAAAAAAACAAGCCACTGTCCTTCATGGACCTGCCATCGACTAGTATGCACAGGATTTCTTATCTATACACAATTTCTTTCTCTTTTCTCTATCTTTCTTTCTTTCTCTTTTCTTATTTCATCTCTACTTCATGTCTTTCTTTGCTTTTTTTTCTTTTTTATGTTTTATTTTTATTTATTTATTCTTAATGCTCATTTATTTATTCTGAACACTTATTTATTTATTCTTAACGCGCAATGACCTCCAGTCAGTCACTTCCCCCCTAAAAAAAAATATCTCACCACTGTTGTCTTCCCTCCATTGGATCGCCGTCAACCGTCAGATCCCAGCTGGGTGATTTTTACATGATTCACAATGCGGACAAGGCTGATTCTCAGTCAGAGGTTGCATCAGACCCTTATGTACACTATGACGTAAAAAAGACAGGAAACGTACTTATACGTCTTTGGTAGAGGGCGCCATTGCATTAAAAGACGTCTTTGTACGTCTAAGGGAGTAAATGAGTTGAACAAAGTACAGGGTCCTTCACCTGACTACAGATGATCTTCTGGGGACTTTATTTTCAAAAATAAGTTGGCAGCCGTCTTCAGGGCCTGAATATCCTCAAATGTGAAAAATTTCGAGAAGATGGATCCAAAGTCCAACTTCCCTTAATGTCTAGCCTACGTTCACATTTTTATATAGTTTCAATATTTAGTATATAAGTGTGCTCTGTTAAAAATTACTAACATCAAAGCATTCCCCCGCTTCGTCTGCCTTCCTCAACAATCTGACGATGACGTGATGAGCGTCTCCCATTCGCTAATTGTGCAAAACTTTCCTTTGAGGGAGCATACTTTGATAGTGTGGCTGTGTTGCCGGGACCTCGTAGCGGTCGCTGCTCGGGCCCGAATAATAATGAAGTTCAACCATCATGTTTGGCAGAGAACATAGGCCGGCGAGAGAAAAATGTATGGCCACAAATAGCGACTCGGCGCGCATCACTTAAGACATGGTGGGGGGGGGGCTAATTGTTATACCATACATATGCATTGGCAGAGAGTGCGCTGTGTGGGCCTTTCAATATGTAATGCAGCCAAATTAAACTCTTCACAATACGGCCTGGATGTTGGCCAAAGCAGCAGTTTCAATCTGGTTCTTTATTTTCTCAATACCTACAAGAACAGCCTTCAGTGGTCGGATACAATGTTTGAAAGGTCCCCGCTGGAAAGGGGACTTAGAAGAAATGAGGCAAATTCCCCCGGAGCTCCGTGTACATATTTAGTATTATTTATTTAATCACAGTGAAGACTACAACAAAAGCATAGTGTAGCATTGGCTTTCTTGGTGAAAAATAAGTTGGTAGATGTCTTCAGGGCTGAAGTATCCTCAAATGTGTACAACTTCGAATGGCGGCGCGTAAACAAAGATTTGACAGCGGTGAGGACTCAACTTTGCATGGGTTGTTATTTTTCCTTTTTTTTTTCTCATGTTCCTAACAAGGTCATTTTGCTTTCAATCCCTGGAATGTAAACTTGGACTAAGAAAAAAATAAATAAATAAATGAAATGGACAGGCAGTGACCAATGCAACACGAGCTGTTTACCGCGCCATCTTGTTCTAAGCGTCTTACGTTATGAAACAAGTTTCCCAACGGACTTTAAATAACACACAAACCGAAATAGGGCCTCGGTTATCGCGGTTAATGGGGACCGAGACCACCCGCGAAAATATCAGTTTGGCCAAACAAACCCCCCGTATTTCTTTGCTACTCAGACTTGTCGCACCCTGCAGTACTGACTGGAGTTAGTTCCCAGCTCCTCCACTCAACAGCAATATTACCGGGCCGGATTAAAATGTTTAACGGGCCGCATGTGGCCCCCGGAGTTTCAGACCCAACATGAGACTGTCGCTGTTCTGCTGTTCTTCTGGTATCTATTGTATATGTGTTTGGTGCCCGTGCCCGGGGAAGGTGCTCCTCTTCGGCTTACTGTGTCGCGAGCATGCCCTCCTCCTCCGGAGCTTCCGTTTTTATGCCTCGCTTGCGATCTTTTGAAGGTGGAGGTGCCAAGTGGTGCGCTTCGCCTCGGCCGTCTTCTCGGCTACTTCCCTGCATTTTTCGATGCTATCTGAGTAACGCTAACGTCAGAGTGCTGCTGCTCGATTTGATTGTCCAATATTTCCCTTATGAGAGCGACCTGAACGCAGGGGGTTTCCCCCATCTGTGTTCCCTTCTCAAGTTTTCTCACTTTTCCCCCAATGGGGTTTTGAGGAACGCTCCTCAAACCATGGAACGAAGGAAATACTGGCAATCGATTGAATCGTCAAATCAAATCATCTTCCCCTATTGAAATAAATGAAAATCAAAGACATCCTGAAGCCTGGGCAGTCATTAATTTGATTGTCCAATATTTCCCTTATGAGATCATCGATGCCGACTGATGTGAAGCGGCGCGCTCGCTATCACATCTGAAAGGGATCATACTCATTTACAGAGCCAGGAGGAGGCCAAGGAGGAAAAGTGGAATTGTACGTGGCCTGATCTGTGCCAAAAATGAAGAAACATAGACTCGAAACAACACGCGCGTCTTTAGCATGCCGTTAATAAACATTTTTGTGCGTGTGGTTGTTGGTGGTGGTGGGGATGAAATTCATCTGATTGTAGTATGCTTGATGTGTTGACACTTTTTTTTCCTTCCTGAATATTTCACATCAATGGTGTTAGATACCCCCAATAACGTTCCGGTTCCCCCCAATAAGGTGTCGTGTTAACACTCTCTCTTCTTTCGAACACACGTGGGAAAAACAGGAAAGGAAGCGGTGGACTATCTCTTCCCCTGCAGTGCAGTAAAGACACCCTTGAGTTGCGCACTTAAATCACAGTCTGTTCCGTTGATGTTTTTCTGGGGGCTAACTGATGTCGTTGTTTGCACTGGATGACTCCCAGGCGTGAACGAGCGTGAGTTGTGTTGAGAACATGAGAAGCCGCTTAGTTAGTAACCTGTGCGTTGCTTTAGTAGGACTGACGAGTTCAGCGCCAAGACATCAGCAGCCGGCTGCGGAACAACCATTCATCCTTAGAGGGACAATCAGATTCGTTAAAAGGGCACCGTGCAGTACGTCAAAATGTAAAAACGCCTTATCAGGTTGTGGGAATCCCGCAAGGTGCGTTCGAAGTGTCAATGATCAATGTGTCCTGCAATTCAAATTAGTTCTCGCAGCTAGCTGGAACACAAGTCGGAGATAAGGTTTGAGATTGACCACTTGAATGCGATGTTGAAACCTTTTTGTCTTTGTTTTCTCACGGGCGGTGCCAAGCGGCCCCTAAGTTTACTGCTTCCCGTTGCTGCCCTTCCAATGCTCCAACGGCTTGAGTACCCATTAGGTATTCCCATATGTTTATCGTTTTTTTTTTTAACGCTGAGGGAACCTGGGTCGCCTAAACCTTACCCCTGGTCGCCTAAAAGCTACCGGAATCATTTTCACAGCTCGGCGGAAGGCGATGGATTTTGGAGTGAAAGACAATTGCCAAAAAAACAAACTTTTATAACAGCTAAACCAAACGTTTCCAATGTAAATTTCCACCTTTATATAGTGTAAAAAGGCATCCTGAAGCCGTCTAACCGCTCCAGCGCCCCGTCGTGCCGCTCGTTCTTGCTTTATATTTAAAAAGAGGATCGCTTTTGTCTGTTGTCAAAAAGTGTGAACACGTGTGTGTTTATCAGACATGTTTGTATCATGCTCTCCTCTTGTCGGCTTTAAAAACTAGAGCTGCGAGCAGCTATAAAGGGCCCTCGCCACCCGGACAACGTTGGGGTACTGGCACGTTGGAAATGTGAAGAGGAAATGAGCAGATGAGGAGAGGAGGGGAGAGGAGAGGAAATGAAGGGAAGAGAGATGAGGTAAGGAGAGGTGAGGATGAGAGACTCACTCTCGCTCTCTTGACTGTGTGGATGGTGAAATTGATCTGAAATCCTGCATCAAGGTGTCTGAATTTGATGTGGCAGGAGAGTTATTAAGCATTTTGTCCATTGCGGCGAAGGATCTTTCCAAGGCTTTTTTTTTTTTGTCCGCACATTAGATATGACTCAGATGATCCTATCTTCTCGAAGTTGTACACATTTGAGGATACTTCAGCCCCCACACACACTCACACACTGACCCTTATCATATTTTTTGGAACGTGAGAGGAAAACAGCACAAAACAAAACTCACGGTGTTTCACCTCGCTTTTTGTAAATTTTAAAATTACAGTTAGATAGACGAACCGCGCGTAACACGACGGGGCGCTGGAGCTGTTAGACGGCCGAATTACAGGCTTTTCTTATTGCCGAACAGTGCAATGCCACTCCCACAACTTTTCACGAAAAATCAATTATTCTTTCTGTATTCTCATCGAACGCGGACTGTTTCGGCCATGAGGATGTCACAATACGAAATTCATCCAGCCTCAGTCACAGCCGAAACCAGCAGCTAACTAAACGTTTCCAATGTAAATTTCCACCTTTAAAAATATTTTTGATATACATGTAAATGTACTGTGTTGAAGAAATTTCAGACAAAAAAAGGACCCAGGCAGGTGCTCCCGGGCTTGGGTTCAGCGATCATTAATAATAGCTGAGACGCTCGTATAGTGAGAATAAACTCCCAATCCTGGGAAGGTTCACCACTTTTACATGTTTTCTCCATATGTGGCTAATGCCTCTCGCTGTGGTTCTCTAGAGTCCTCAAGCTTTAGCATTGGCTTTGCGTGGCTATTACGGTGCCGCAGAGTCTGGCAACGTTGCACAGAAGCTGCCGTTTGTCGAGAGCGGGGCCATGAGATTTTATTGATTAAGTATGAATACTTTATTATTAAACCTTTCTTTGCCCCAACAATGTGAGGAGCTCTTTGGCTGCACGCCACAACAGTCGTGCGGCAGCGAAGGAGAACAGACTGACTGCACGGTGCCCTTTTAACGAAGCCAAGAAACAGTCCTCCGAGCATATGCCCACATTCTCCTGAAACATTTCTTACGTGGTCAAGTGACTTGGAGTTCGCACTGACAGAACCGCTTCCACACCCGGGAGATGAACTGCGGGCCTCGGTCGGATACCAGGTCGTCCGGGATGCCATGGAGTTTGACCACATGCTGCACCAGGCACGGCACCGCATATACCCTACTGATCATGGGGGCGCTGATAAAATTAGCGTTTGTCAGTCAAAATTCCAAGTGGGCTGGCCGGTTGTAATTAAACCAGGTCAAACAAAAGGAGCGTAGAAAATGTGTAATTTTTAGTGTTAAGTCGAATGAACAATGTCCAGGATGAAAGCGTTCCATGTTCCTACAAGTACTTAATCATGATGCACAAAATCCTTAATTCTTTACATTCTAATTAATTATTGTTAGTTTTTATTTTTATTTTTAACAAAGTATTATAGAAACAAGTGTTGTTCCCGGGGGCAACATGCGGCCCGTTAAACCTACTGCTACAGGGATTCCCCAGAACCCCCACCACCACTTCCGAATGGGATGAATGAGTGCATGTGAAGGTACGTAGTTAAATTCCGCATAAACGTTTCTAATTTCCCAGAAGTCTCATTTGGAGGTAGTCGAGCCACGTCGCAAAACTCTCACCATTTGATGTTTCCTGTCACCCCCACGCACCCACCCATGCACGCGCGCGCACGCACGCAGCTGGGATAGGCTCCAGCACCCCCCGCGACCCGATCCACTGTCGCTGCTGTGACCGCTACCCGAGCTGTCAAGCTTGAGGAAAAGATCCTGGGGTGAATGCGACCTAAAGACTGTGAAAACCTGGAAAACCAAGTGTAGGAGATTTGACACAGGGGCTAGACCAGGAGCAGATGGATGGAGTGTGCATGTGTGTGAACAGTACAAGCCAGAAAGAGCCATACAGAGCCCTCCCACTCGCCGCTGGATCGCTGCAGACCAGACATTCTTGATGCAAGAAAATGGCTGCAGCAGCACCTACAATAACAGTCGAAATTTCCATGGGAAGATATATATATATATATATATATATTTATTATATATATTGTATATTTTGAGAGGTACCCGTAGTAAAGTCCAGTTTACCTTCGCCGGAGGGGCGGTGAGCGTTGCCTGTCGTCGCGCGCGGTATATAAAGGTGGAAATTTACATTGGAAACGTTTGGTTTAGCTGTTAGTAGCCCATGTAGGTTACCATTGACGGCTAAATACGTCAGCCTTTAGGACAATGATTGTCTGCAACACAATTGTTGGGCATCAAATGTAGTCGTCATTTTAAAAGCAGGAGCAGCATTTATAGTAAATGTAACATTAAATATGAGTAGGATATGATCACAGCTGCTTACCCAAACTTTTGAAAACCTTCAAGCACCTGCTTAATAGCAAATAAAAATGTAGGTGTTGCTGAATTTTTCATGGGCAAAGCATTGGCGCGTTGACGCAGAGTCTGATTATTCTCCGTGGCAACAAAAGTTCCTGCAAAATGATTCAGATGATCCATCTTCTCGAAATTTTTCACATTTGAGGATATTCAGGCCCTGAAGACGGCTGCCAACTTATTTTTGATCGCAGCGTCGATTTGCAGCTTGTTGGCTTGTTTGATGCTGCACAACTGTACACATTTGCTATGTGAGGCATGATCTCATAAGGGAAATACTGGACAATCAAATTAATGACTGCCCAGGCTTCAGGATGCCTTTTTACACCTTTAAAAAATTTTAGCCCCAGTGTTTGTCCCAGGTCTTCAGATGCTGGCTGGCAACCAGTCAAGGGTGTACCCCGCTTAATGTCCAAAGACAGCTGGGATAAGCGCCAGCAAGCCCGCGACCACATCACAGTTGCTCAGGGCTCAGACAACGACCAATCGTTTTCGTTGATGTTTTTCTCCGGGCAGGTTAACAAAATCTACTCAGGCCCTGAAGACGGCTGCCAACTTTTTTTTGATCGCAGTGGTAGCGCCACCAACTGGTTAAAACAAATATAAATTATTTTCGTTGATGTTTTTCTCCGGGCATGTTAACAAAATCTACCTTATATTTGCTCGGATGAGTGTTTAGGCCTTGAGCATGTCACAATACGAAAGTCTTTCGCCTTCTTCAGAGTGTCACATGATGGTGTCTTGTGACCCGCCTTTATCAGCTGATGTTCCATGAGGGCGTGACTTGCCTGTCACATTTTGTTAACCTGCCCGGAGAAAAACATCAACGAAAATAATTTGTATTTGTTTTAACCAGTTGGTGGCGCTACCACTGCGATCAAAAATAAGTTGGCAGCCGTCTTCAGGGCCTGAATATCCTCAAATGTGAAAAATTTCGAGAAGCAGTGTGTTCTAAGGCGTTGCGTTCAGGTCGCAGTCCTTTGGGAGACAAAAAAAAAAAGAGAAAAAGGTAGGGTTGGGCCAGAGAAGGTGATGCACTCCAGTAAAGAGGACATGCCAGACATAAATGGGCAAAAGCAGTAATGGCCCAAGTGGCGATGCTTTAAAAGGTTTGAAAAGAAATCAGGAGCATTTCCAATGATAGATGTCCAAGAGGTTGCCTTTTCCCGCAATCAGACATAGGTTAGACTTATGCTAAAATAATACCTCAAGTCACCTGTATGATAACAGAATGCCAGCTTTGCACAGAAGAGAACAAACAACAGCGCTGGATCAGAGAGGCCATTGAGATCTGCAAGCGAGGCATAAAAACCATGAACAGAGACAAGGGAGCCTTCATCCTCTCTACCACCTGGACCAGCATCTTGGCGGAGTGAACGGACAGCGGGGGGCGTGACTTGCCTTCATGGTGGGCGAAGAGGAGAGTGGACGAAGAAGAGCACGTTCCCCCGGCCCGACCTCGTCCGTCCCCGGTCTGGATCGCCCCGTCCCCGCCGCCTCGTCCCGCCCCGCTCCTGCTTGTTACGTTCCCGCCGTCTCGGGTACTTGTCTAAACCACACTAGTCTGGCCGGGCCACGGCCGGCGGCTGCGGGGCCGGGAGGGGGGGCAATGGGGCCATGGCGAGCCATTTCAAAAAAGCTGCACAACTAACGTATAAAATATTGATAAATTTGCTCGGCCTGATGTGTGTGTAAAGCGGCTGAAAGAAGCATTTTATCATTTAATTAACTTGTGATTTGACAGCTTGGCACCTTCAGTATATTTCGGGCATTAACTTTGCGTCCCAGCATGCATTGCGCTGTTGGCTGCTTTTCCAAGGACGTTAGTCATGATTGTTGACGTGTTTATGTTCATCGTCACTCCTTGAACGTGTCTGCTGGTACATTTGGTTTGTTGTGTGCAAACTTATAACTAAGCCCGAGGTCACTTTTGTTGTATGCTAAGCTAAACGCAATTTGGCATCCCACCAACTAGATAAGACGCTTGCGTGCGTGCAAACGTTTCAACCCCGTCTCATCATTACTTGGCTGCATGATAGTTCACAATTTTTCCACATTAGTTACTTACGTAGTTCCTCTCCTAGCTACTGCCCGGGAGCAGATATGATTATACCTTGCTTGGTACTTTCAATGGGCTCTGTCTGAGGCGGGATTTGAACCCACGCCTCCAGGGGAGACTGCGACCTGAACGCAACGCCTTAGACCGCTCTGCGAAGCCTGGGAAGTCATTAATTTGATTGTCCAGTATTTCCCTTATGAGATAATGCCTCACCAGAAATAATAATAACGCACGCACAGATTAGAATTGCTGCAAATAACGAAATATCAATCTTTTGATATATATATATATATATATACACTTGACTCTTGTCATATTATAGTGTGTTATATTTTTAGGTGAGCGTTTTTATCCAATCAGAATTCAGTTAGCTTGTGTTGCCATTCTTTTGATAAGATTATTCATTTATTTGTAATAGGTTCATTTTGTCTAAAATTAAGATTGAAGGTCACATCAGATGAAATGCTCAAAAAAGAGACGAGATGCATAATTTTACACTTGATGGGTGCGCAGGCACACAATTTCTGTGTATCCAGGCCATTAAAAGTCAATTTCCCGTAAAATCTCCCGAGTAACAATGAAATTGCGAGCAGACGCTTCTTTTAGGCACAGACGAGTGTTTGGATAGTGGACCTCTCAGGGGGATTACCCAGTTCACAGCAGGGATCACAGCGTTGGAAACGTCGGCAACACACCTTTCCTTCCCAAGAGCCGGTGCGCTTATTTAATTCAGATGTGATTAATTTACAGAAAAAGAGGGACTCTTCCCCATTTTCTAACGTCTTCCCATTCAGCGTATCTAAGGTTTGCTGAAGTATCCTCAAATGTGTACAACTTCGGTAAACTCCGTGTTTTTTCCCAGTTTAAAATTTGAGGAGACTGCGACGTTTGGATTTTTAGGAGCATGTGCAGGTACAGCAGGCAAAAGAAAAAGCCCAAAAATGCGATCGAACAATCGGAAAAATAATAATAATAATAATTTCTACAAAAACAATAGGGACTTCGCAGCGGTCGTGCCCCAAGATATCTGGGAAAGGCTCCAGCACACTCGCGGCGGGGCTTCAAAGTTTTCGAGGCAGCTTTGCTGATTCTAATGGAAGACAAATAATTCATGTTTTGTTATTGTTATTGATGAAATTTCTCATTTTGTGAACGCATCACTCATTCGTGAATGCCTCTCATAGCAAATGTGTACAGCGCGAGCTGAAAATGCATTTACAGCACTAAAAAAAACTTGAAAAGCAGTTTCATGCCCATCTGCCCCCGGTCATGGATAGCTTGGCTCTAATCCCAATGAGCAAGTACTTTTGAACGGGAAAAACAGAAGAAAGAAATTGCTGTTATAAATTGTAATGATTTTCAAGGGCTTAGGAGAGAGAGAGTGAAATTCATGTTATAACAAGGAGCACCTTCCCCGGGCACAGACGGTGCCAAGCGGCCCCTAAGTTTGCCCTGTGGAACTTGTTGGCTCGCAACGATTGAAGGTGATGGAGGCGAGGCAGAAAGGCTGACTGTGATGGTCGAAAAGCAAGCACTTTTTTCCTCCAGAGGCCTTACTGAGTGGGAAATAAAACATGGCCGCTGATTACATTTTGCTTAGCCCAGACTGTCGTCTCACCGTTTTTTTTTTTTTTTTTAAGTCATCAGACACCTTTTGTCTTCAATTTGTTCCCTCAAGAATTTCTCCGCCGTACATAGTGGACTATAATGAAGCAAAATGGTGCAAAAGGCCCCATTATATATATATATATGGCAAAATGAAGCCCCATAAAGCAGCCAAGCCCTGCAGGGAAATACTTCACACACGAATGGGCTTCGAGATGCTTCATTTTTCTTGACTACGCCATCCCATGGACAGAAAAATGTATAACATGCTTGGTGCATGCAATAAAATGGTGAGCTGTAAATCATGCTCTGCCCACCAAACAATATGTATTTGAAGAGTGATTTTAATTGTTCTGTTTTACTTTGTCTTCTAACTTCTCCAATATTCAGACAGCTCCGCCGAGACCAACGTTTCACCCCCACACTGATATAAAATGGACCCAACCGTTTGTGTGCCTGCGTCCATGCTCATACCTGCACGTGTGCGTGCAGGAGTGCGTGCTCATCCGCCTGTGTGCGACCTCGACGAGGAGAGGGGAGACGTGCGACATCAGAAATGGCGATTTGAAAGCCAATAGCCGTCGCTGTCATATTTGTCTGGGCGCGGCTCATGTATATTCCTCATTTGTGAAAATTAGGCGGCGCCGACGCCCACCAGCACGGACGCCGTGTAATGCTAGGAAGGCTGTAGCAATAACAAAAAACATTGATGTGTACTTGTCCACTTTAAGGTAGAACTGGTTGAAGTGAAATGAGTCACAAGATTGGGATCTGGATCCAGACGATCGATTTCATTTCGCATTTTAGGAAGAAAATGTCCTGTGATAGTACTTCAGTAAAATTCAATTCTGCGACACTGGCTTGCTGTGAGATTGCTTGGCAAAGGCCATCAAGCACATGTCCCTAAATATGTTATGTTTCATACTTCAGTTGATGATCTTTCTATTAAGGTAACTGTAGTTAGTAACTGGAATGAAATGCACAGATGGAAATGACACGGAAAAAAAAGATGGTAATTTGATAAGAAGGGCTAGTATTTGCGGCACTGTGTGTATAACAAAATAATAACATTAAGATGTCTTCAGGTCGGGACGTTTTATTTACAGGTGAAGGTTTGGATTTTTAGGAGCATGTGCAGGGGAGTTATTAAGCATTCATTTATTTGTATTAGGTTCATTTTGTCTTCTTATTATTGATATTTGAAATGTTGCTAAGACATTTATGGAATATAGTTATATTTGATTTATTTATATATTTTGTCCGAAAGGTCACAGCTATAAATTACAACACGTGGTAAAATTTGTATTGCGCAAATGTTTTACTGACTAGCTAAACGCGCGAGGCTGTCAGTTATGAATGAATAAATGAATAAATAAATCGGGGTCCGACGCAGGAGGAGCGGTCCTCCTCACTCGGTCGGCTGTCAGAAAAAAGAAAAGTGTTTTCGAGCGTAATATTCCCATGACACAGTGTTTGACAAGTGCAGCTGGGGAGGTACTTCAGTAAAGTGTAATTGCACATCCACTCCAGTAGGTGGCAGTGGTGCTTTCACTGCCTATTGTGCATTGCGAGTATTAACTCTTCGGTGTCGGTTTGTTTTGCAACCCAAATAGGACCCAGACATGGTTGACCAGCTCTAACCCATGCCCACTTGGCCCATATACAGCCCATATAATATCAATAAACATTATTATTATTATTATTATTATTATTATTAATCCAGCTGATAAAGACGGGCACTTAAGATTTCCTTCCCCGGGAAGGTGCTCCTCTTCGGCTTACTGTGACGCGAGCATGCCCTCCTCCTCTGGAGCTTCCATTCGGTTAAACTTAGGGGCCGCTTGGGGCTGTCACCTTCCTGATGTCCAAAATCAATGCATCACTAATTCGGAATACTTTGTAGAATGCATTTTGAAATTTGCTTTGATACTTTAAATGCTGATTAATGCTCTTCACTTGTTATAACATGAATTTCACTCTCTCTCTCCCCGTATATATGGCAGGCGCCACCCTTGACATTCACTGCGGCAGAAACTCAGTTGGGGTCTACGTCCAAGGGAAGGTCCTAGTCAACAGCTTATATTATGTCTAGAGACGGAATCAAGGATGTTTGGATTGGCATGAAAGTGTCTTAGGGTAATTTCCTAAGGGCGTATTCGCAAATGTTGGCGCTGCAATTCTAGTAAATACGGAAAAGGCGTCACTGATTTGAGCCAATGACGTGAATGTGAATAATAATTCTATGATACAAATCTTGCAAAAAAATGGCCAAGAGAGCATTACCAGTTGCGTTGCGTTCAGGTCGCAGTCTCCCCAGGAGGCGTGGGTTCGAATCACGCCTCAGACAGAGCCCATTGAAAGTACCAAGCAAGAACAAAGCAATTCGACGGCTCGGGCGGCAACAACCACGCCCTGCTCTACTTCCAGGAGACGGGATACCCACTGGCGGATTTTGCACCCTGCCACGTTTGTTTGTCGGCGCTGTGTGTATAACAAAATAATAACATTAAGGCGTGGCTATTACGGTGCCGCAGAGTCTGATTATTCTCCGTGGCAACAATGTTGAAAGAGGCATTGTTAGCATACAGCACATACTTTGACATTGAATCAATGAAGACACACGCCCGCCCTCCTTTATTTTAGAGGTGCACAAGCTGTGTTTGCAACTCAACAAGGTCGCCCTCATATATGCTCGGATGACTGTTTCGGCCATGAGGATGTCACAATACGAAATCATTTTGATGCGGCAGCCTGATCTGGATACGCACCATTAAATATTTAGATAAAAGTGACATTAATTAAATGTTTCATGTATTAAGTAAATATTAAATTAAATAAATCAATGTGTCATTAATTAATTACATTACCATTATATGTAAAAATATGAATTTATAATTAGAGCACCTTCCCCGGGCACGGGCGGGGCCGCTTGTCCAATATTTCCCTTGCTTGCTTCCTTGAAACGTCCCGGGTGCATTTCACTAAAAGTACAGCAAAGCTGTCTTTCATGGCAGCACGGCTGTATGGTGGTCAACCCGCCAATATCCATGCTGGACCTAACAGAGGATGCAGCATGAGGTTTCACAGTCCGGGTGCTAGGAATTTAACATGACGTTACTCGCTCATCGGCGCTGAGAACGCCCCCTCCGCCCAGAGCATTACCAGCTGCCAGGATGGCAGAGCGGTCTAAGGCGTTGCGTTCAGGTCGCTGCTTTGTTCTTGCTTGGTACTTTCAATGGGCTCTGTCTGAGGTGGGATGCGAACGTCCACGCATGCGTTGATGTTTTTCTCCGGGCAGGTGAACAAAATCTACCTTATATTTGCTCGGATGAGTGTTTAGGCCTTGAGCATGTCACAATACAACGCCTTAGACCGCTCCGCCAGGATGAAGGCGTCAGAGCTGTAATAGAAGCTGAAGTTTAGTAAATTTTACTTAAATTATATACAAATATTGTGATATTTGGGCCTGTATATATTGAATGAGCGACAACAGGTGGGTACAGGTTAACCGCATCTGACCTCTGATCTCACCTGTGCTGCTGTCGGTTCTAGGGCACTGTCTGAGGCGGGATTCGAACCCACGCCTCCTGGGGAGACTGCGACCTGAACGCAACGGATTATTTATGTATTTTGACTGGCCATTTTTGACGCAGGAGGAGCGGTCCTCCCGGCCCCGCCACACGGCACTTCCTATGACTCGGGTCCGACGCAGGAGGAGCGGTCCTCCCGGCCCCGCCACACGGCACTTCCTATGACTCGGGTCCGACGCAGGAGGAGCGGTCCTCCCGGACACGATCGGTGGCGACGTTTCGCGCGGTTCGGACCGTACCAGGGCTCCGGCCGGCGTGCGTGGCAGTTAAGCCGTAGAGGAGCACCGTCCCCGGGCACTGGCGGTGCCAAGTGTTTACTTAGACTGCATTAGACATGCATTGAATGGTTATTTTATTCTCGTCAGAAAAACCAGTGACTAAATAAAATATTCAAAAAAAAATCCCGAGCATATATGAGGGCGACCTTGTTGAGTTGCACGGAGAAAAACATCCAAGAAAATAACTTGTATTAGCTTTTACCAGTTGGTGGCGCTACAGCCTTTGTATATTTGTTAAGACAGAAGCGTACAAATATCGCTTCTTTCCTTGCTGAGAAATACTGTAGGTCTTAACATCGGTGCAACAGATTTAATCACGCCAGCTAAGCTTTCATTAATAATATTATATTAATAAAGTTGACCTCTGTGAGCTCGGGGTCGTCGCTGTGACGGCACGCTAGCAATAGCAGCCCTCATCATCGAAAAAGAAAAAAAAAATGGACGGATTGAACGATGTGCTTCATTTTTGAGGTTTCACCCCACTGCCAGGATGGCCGAGTGGTCTAAGGCGCCGCGTTCAAACTAACTGAATTTGAATGTCAAAGTAAATTAACTTACTATAATGAAAAATACCCTAAATATTTATTTGATACCGTACACAATTGTAATTTACGATTGGAAAAATTGACAAGGCTCAAGTGGTGTATTTTCCGAGTGTGTGTGATTGGAGGAGGAGCCGATAATGGTGACACTTGGGCTCTGGAGAGATATTGCAACACAAATAAGCGATTTAAACAAAGAGTAAAAGAATAAAATACACTTTTTCTTTTGGATATCTCGTTGTCCAATTGCTATCTTTTCACGAAAGTACAGACTTTCTCCTGTAACTTTTAAAAAAATTAAAAAATTTGTTGGCCAGTATAATCTGTTGGTCGTGTTTTTATGGCAATGTAAAACGAGTTTTGTCGGTTGTCCTCCATCCTAATGAACAAGTTGAATATTAATTTAATGAATTAAAATGCGCCATGGAACATAAACATGGACACACACACACCATAATGTCAGTCGACTTTTTTTCAAATACACCAATGGAAAACAGGTCTTAATTAAGGAAACATACAAAGAGCGTCTCACAAACACCTTATGATGAGCAATGTAATTTGATCACGTTTTTTGTCACTGCCTGGACGTTGGGTTCACTGGCCTGGTGGCAGTGGCTTGTAGACACTGACCCTGATATCACAGTTGACGCATCTGAAGACGTCTTCATTGTCGCCACCTTCCTCATTCCTTGTATGCAAAGGAGGATGTTGTTATGACCCCGTGTCGCTGCGGCCTCCGCCATCGAAAGCTCGGCTGAGAATCGTGTCCATGCCCAAGGGGGATTCTAGGATGAGAAATTTAGGGGTGCTGATAATTTTGGAGCCTGCGACCTGAACGCAACGCCTTACACCGCTTCGCCATCCCTTTAAATATAGAGTTATGAATGTAGTAAAACAGTCTGGAAAACAAGTGTGTATGACGGACAACGGAGAAGCATTACCATCTAGGACTTTCTGAGCGCTGGTGATCTTCTTTTCATACACTAACTCTTCCTCAGAAAGATAGTCAACCTTCCGAAACACTGGAGAAAGAGTTTGGGGAAAATGCATCGATATACATATATGCATAAGCCATATCGAGTTTATTCCTTTTCCACATCTTGCCTTCCTTTGGCACAATTCATTTATACAAAAAACACAATCAGAATAAAATTCAATTAAAAAAATTTAGTGACCCGTCTTTATCAGCTGATGTTCCATGAGGGCGTGACTTACCTGTCACAAGAATAACAGCGCAAAGGATTATTGGCTGCCCTCTCCCCTCGCTGTCGGACATCTACACCGCCCGGTTTATTTTGCTTTATTTTAGTCTGCAGTCTGGTTTGTATGTTTGTGCATCTAAACAACGCGATGCCCTAAGTAGTCAATTACTTGTTCACGTTCGTCCTGGCTGTGGTGATGGGGGTTTGTGCGCACATTCTTGCTCTTGTCCGCTTCAGCCTGTGCAAGTGGAGAATTGTTCGGCACGGTATTTTGGATTTTGTGGAGGTGATCACGTTTGATGTCAATAAAAACAATAGGGACCTCGCACATCAACCAAATGTCACTCTCCGTTACATTTGTCCTTCATCATATTTCCCATTTTATTTCTCTCTCCTGCTGCCCAGCCCCATCCGTCTCTAAAGTGATTTAGTATCATGTGATTAATGACAGCCATTACCCGGAGCTTCCATTCGGTTACGTCCCAAACGAGTCCCCCTCAGGGCATCACTTGCAGCGGAGGCTTATTCATGCTAAAATGTCACATTTACATTCTTTTGGTCGAGTGAGATGTGTGCGCGCACCTTTAAGGCGATATGCTTCGACTGGACCATATTCAGCAAGTCAACTCGGACATCAAATTAATCCATTATTAAAATGATTAATTGATTATAAATTAACAACACTCTCGACCATGTGTACTCGAACATCAAGCACGCATACAGGGCCCTCCCACTCGATATACGGGGAGAGAGAGAGTGAAATTCATGCAGGCCAAAAAAAGGTTGGAAGTTCCCCGAAACCAGCCGTCCCAGTACTAAACGTTTGAGAACGCCTCCATTATGATCACAAACACACACACACACGCATACACCATCTTTTGATTTCAAGTTGCCTTTTCTTTGTTTCACTTTTACTTACTAGAAAAGCTGTAGAAGATCACAAGCCTAAACGGATGCAGGCACGCAGGTGCAAATTTGCTCGCTGTACACATTTGCTATGAGAGGCATTATCTCATAAGGGAAATATTGGACAATCAAATTAATGGCTGCCCGGGCTTCAGGATGTCTTTTTACACTATATAAAGGTGGTATTTTGCTAGTCGACTAGTCACCGAGTAGTTCCAATTAGTCGATTAATCGGCTCGGATGTTAACTGTCACATATCACAACAGCAAGCGGCTAATATTAAACATTTGGTACAAAAGATATACTCACATCTTCCTCCTCCAACCTTGAGAGGTTGCACTAGAACAGCTAAACCAAACGTTTCCAATGTAAATTTCCACCTTTATATAGTGTAAAAAGACATCCTGAAGCCTGGGCAGGATCTGAGGTCGTAGTCGGATGGGTTCGGGTTGGGCGGCCGGAAACCCCCCACCGCACTGGAAGGAGGCGTGGGTTCGAATTCCGCAACGCAAAACTCAGCCTCTGCAGAATTAGTAGCTTAAACAAAAGCGTGTAAACAAGATAAGTGGTATAAAAAGAGGGTCAAAAGGGAAACAATTGGCAACGGTTCTTTGAGAGATTCTGGTCTGTTTTGTAAGAAGACATCTTTCATGCACCTGCCGTAGAATTGTTCTCTTCCATAGAATTAATTGCCTCCCTGAGAAACATACTAGGGCGGTTGAAATCTTTGTGAGTTCAACCGATACACGCTAATTTGTTGCTGCACTCTGGAGGTCCTCATTCGACATTGATTCTCGATACAGTTCATAGCAAATGTGTACAGCGCGAGCTGAAAATGCATCATGGGCATGTGCATTTGTTCTCTGCTCAGAGAAGGCAAACGAAATAAGAAAAAAAGGAGTGGGGAGAGGGCTGTATGATCTGTTTCTATAAAAAAAAACTTGAGGGAATAAATTTGTTTAATGACGTGAATTTTTTTTACCAGCTACTACTCAAGCATTGTAAATATATATATATATATTTGGCTAAAGGTTGACTCACCTCGGGAATCACATCGGAAGTAAAGTGCGTTCCGTGCAGAAAAAAAAAAGAAGCTCGCATTGTTCCACGGCCCATTACGCCTCGCTGCACGGTAAGCCTTGGATTAAAGAGGAAATGCCGGCGAAAAAGCCAGGGAACAACAGCAACCCATGTCAATGATTTTCTTTTGAGCGTCAAGGTCCTCACCCTGTTAACCGCGCGCGCGGTTTGGACCGTACCAGAGCTCCGGCCATATTAGATCATTCCATTTGAAGTAACTTTACAAAGGAAGGCCATCGGTGAGTTAAACACAGAGGAGGAGGTGAAAGATGAAAGGGACTTTATCAGCTGATGTTCCATGAGGGCGTGACTTGACCAGAAAACATCCCAGACATTGAGTTTCTCCACCCATGACTTGGAAACTGATTGTCGATTGTATAAACAACCAAAATGAGTGATTTGCTGCCTCCCGAGCTGCTGACTTAAGATCTAAAGGTCTATCCGGTTCAGTGACTTGCCTTCATTCTTGTGACAGGTAAGTCACGCCCTCATGGAACAAATCCCGGCTCGTACCAGCAGGTAAAAGTCGGAGTAATTAAATAAATACAAAAAGAATGGTTGGGGAATAAAAAAATAATAAGTTTTAATAATAATTTGTTTTTTTTGTTATAACATGAATTTCACTCTCTCTCTCTCTCTCTCCCCCCGTATTTTTTTAGCTGTTATAAAAGTTTGGTTTTTTAGTGCTGTAAATGCATTTTCAGCTCGCGCTGCGACCACTGGCCGGCGTTCCACTCTGGACATGGATCTCCGTGATGATTCATTTTATGAAATTACGTCACGCTAGGTCTTTAAGTTACCCATTCCTGCCTTAGACTGACTCCTCTATTTTGATGTCAAGTTATAGTTCAGTAAATTATTATTTTGGTCATCGGCAAAATCCTCTTCAGTCTTTAAATTTTGCACACCGGAATTGAGGTCCACAAATTCTTGCTCCATGCCGCTAAAGCAAACACGAAGCTCAGTTTTTTACAGCGTCAACATTTGCATCATCCTCCATCAATTGTTCAATTTGACGTTGCATGGAGGTCAATTGAGCAAATTTGCACCTGCGTGCCTGCCAGCCTGCACTGTAATAATAGCGCAAAGTGGGCCACAACACATCAACTATGTTGTTTTTCCTGCACTTTTTATGTTGCCCTGCGAGACGCCGGCGATATTTTAGTTTCTTCGATTTCTGGAGTTCAGGAAATAGTACAAATACAGATATCTGGGCGTTTTTTTCTTAATCTGACGAGAAACCGTACTCGTCTTGAGTACAATCGAAAAATGGCGCCCTGATCTCAGCCCAGCCTCACATTTTCTAGGTTTCCTATGTCAAGGGTCATGTAGGTTGAATCGGTCGTCCTTGCTCCCTCCCACTTCCACGTTCCACGTCCAAGGCTGACCTTCTCAGGCAGGCGGCAGTCTCTCCGTCTCTCCTGCTCACATTCCCCTGTAATCTTGTCAGTGTACAGATTGTGTGGTGTATGTTTTCACAGATCAAATTGTTGTTTTTGGTACTCCTGATCGTGTCCCTGTGACGTCCTCCCCGGCCCTCCGATGGCGGGTCATGATTGCCAATCGGTCAGTGGTTATGTGTGTGCTGCGGTGCCGGCCAACGCTCAGAGGTCGACCCGCAGGCCGAAGGAACCTCATAATCAGCGTTGTTTTATTGCCGAACAGTGCAATGCCACTCCCACAACTTTACACGAAAAAGGACGAATTTCGTATTGTGACATCCTCATGGCCGAAACAGTCATCCGAGCATATATGAGGGCGGCCTTGTTGAGTTGCACGGAGAAAAACATCCAAGAAAATAACTTGTATTAGCTTTTACCAGTTGGTGGCGCTACTACTACGATGAAAAATAAGTCGGTAGATGTCTTCAGGGCTGAAGTATCCTCAAATGTGTACAACTTCGAGAAGATAGGATCATCTGAGTCATGTTGCCGGAGCTTTTGTTGCCACAGAGTACAATCTGACTTTTCAGCACCGTAATAGCCACGCCTTTTGCCAAAACGTCACAAAACTTTGTTGAGAAAATTAAAATAAAAACAAATTTTCATATTTCTTCTTGACTTGATTGACAGTACCAAAAGTTTTATGATACAATAGCATCACAATATTTTTCAAACGATGATTTAATTTTGTGTTGTATTCCTATGTGCAGTGTCACAAAGTATTAATGGGAAATTCTCCATTTCAAAGTATAATTTTATTGTGATACTTTTACACTCTGAAACAAAAATCACAATTCTACCCAGTAAAATTGATAGTTTTACAAAACAAACAATATTATCGCCAAACAATATTTTCCAACAATGCTGTTTGCACAATGTGACAATACAGTACAACATTTTTTGTTTTATAACGCATTTCACAACAGCTGTGTGGAGGTTGCATTTGTGAGTGAGTTTGAGCGCAGATGGTTGTTCGTCTTTGCGTGCCCTGCGATTGGCTGGCAACCACTTCAGGGTGTGCCCCGCCTACTGTCCGTTGACAGCTGGGTAGGCTCCAGCACGCTATCCTTGTGAGAATAAGCGGATTGGATATTACATGTATGTGTTTATGCCCTAGGCCAGGCGAGGGCAAACTACGGCCCGGGGGCCACATGCGGCCCGTTAAGTTTTAATCCGGGCCGCCGAACTTGAAAAAAATTTAATGAATAAACCTTGTTAATGTTTTATTTTCTAAACACTGTGGTTTTCAAAGACAAATATTATTGTTGGAATGCTTTTATTCACTTTCATTTAAAATTAAATGTATTTTTTTTCTCAGATGAGGTGAGGTTTCCAAAACACTCCATCCATCTGCTCCTGGTCTGGCCCCTCTGTCATATTTTAGAACCCATTGTGGTCCTCCAATCAAAAAGTTTGCCCGCCCCTGCCCTAGGCTTTGTGTCTTTGCTTGGTTGACTGTGTAATGAGTGTATGAATGCATTTCTTTCGACCAGACACCTTGGACTTCGCGATGAGGCCGTACCTGGCACCCGTAGCTGTCGAAAGTTTAATTAGAGGCCAGAAAGATACGAATGCATGTGCAACAAAGGGGGCCTGTAAGATTAGTTATAGTTTGAAACTTGCTAAGATGACAAACTAAACAACAAAACTAACAGATGAACATACAAACTTAAATTTCTTTAACACTTCCCCGGGCACTGCCCAGGCTTCAGGATGTCTTTTTACACTATATAAAGGTGGAAATTTACATTGGAAACGTTTGGTTTAGCTGTTATAAAAGTTTGGTTTTTTAGTGCTGTAAATGCATTTTCAGCTCGCGCTGTACACATTTGCTATGAGAGGCATTATCTCATAAGGGAAATATTGGACAATCAAATTAATGGCTGCCCAGGCTTCAGGATGTCTTTTTACTCTATATAAAGGTGGAAATTTACATTGGAAACGTTTAGTTTAGCTGTTAATGAAGTTTCGTTTTTTTAGTGCTGACTTCCTCGTCCGGCCGGGTTTGGCCTGGAAAGGCTTGGGGCGCTTTTTTATCTCCAAGTGAAAAAAAAAAAGTATTTCATTGAAATCCTAAGACGCCTGGGGGCACCGCAATGATTTTTTTTATATTTTTCATTTTTTTTGTTCATGCATTGAAAAATGCATGTTAAATATTTTTTTTAATTTTTTTTTTTAACATGCAAATTGCTCTCTTGCATAACAGCCACCATTCAAGGATGGCACAAAATTGCTGAACAAGAAACCAACTCAAGAACTCATTTTGTAAATTGCTTCCCAAAAAAATAATAATCAACTCACTCAAATTTTTAATATTATTCAGGCACTGCATTTGTCCTGCATATCATTCAGCACGTTCTCCCGGACACGATCGGTGGCGATATTGTATATTTTTTTTAAGCATTTTTGAAGGTGCGCCGCTACTTCGCGGATTTTCAGTTTTCGCGGGTGGTCTCGGTCCCCATTAACCGCGATAACCGAGGGTTCACTGTACTCCATAAAATTTACAAAAAGCGAGGTGAAACACTCAATCAGGGCTGCTTTTTTCTGCACGAACTTGTGTTTCACGATTAGGCGCCGCAAATGGTTCAAATGGAGCTATGAGGTAGCGCCAAAATCTTTTAGTAGCAGCCCGACTCCCACCTCAGACGGGAATGGAGTAATTAATAACCCTGGATCACGACGATCATGATGGTTATAGTCGGTTCAGGTCGGGCCGCTACTTCGCGAGGCATATTTAGTGTTGCATATTGTTTCAATTCATTTCCATTTTTTTTGGAACACGAAATATTAATGGAAGCTTTAGCTCACCTTCCCACCCAGGAACGGCGAACCCTGACAACTATAGCAGAAACCTCCGGCGAGTCCTGACAGTGCTTGTTCGCAGTCTCCCCAGGAGGCGTGGGTTCGAATCCCACATCTATTTCTTTTGGGTGAGAATAGGTGGCTGGAAAGAGACAGCACTCAAACTAACTCAGGTGATTAATCCCAAAAGTTTTAACTCACTTAACTCAGTTTGATTTACCGCCCTCAGGCACGGAGCTCCGGGGAAATTTGCCTCATTTCTTCTAAGTCGCCGCTCTTTTGATTGAAGCGTCCGACAAATGGGATGCAGATGAAAATTGACTTTTATTGTCTATTTTGTACCGTTTCCACTCCGATCTACGTAAACTCCACACTGTACTGTGCCACATAACTGTTAAAGTGAGTTGAGGTGCTAGATTTCGAGCAAGGTAACGATTTGCTGTAAAATTGACTTTTTTCTTCAAATGGTTCCTGCGGTCTGAGGCGTTGCGTTCAGGTCGCATTGATGGCAAGGAAGAGAGGACTCACTAGATTCTACTTTTTGGTACAAAACGAGAACATACTTAAACCCCAAAAATATTAAAACATCAAATTCTATGAAACACTATTATTATATGACGTTTTGGCAAAAGGCGTGGCTATTAAGGTGCGGCTTTAATTGACTACTTCTGTCGCCCTCTTCTTCTGTCTCTGCCTGCCCCGGCAGCCGAGGCTTTAATTTATTATTTTTTTTTACACATCCCCACCTCTTGTTGAAGATCCAGACAGCTAAAATTAATCTATGTGTCTATATTAGATGTGTTTATGTTAGATGTCTATGTAAATGCGACAAAAATAGCGAGGGCCCCAAAACAGAAGCTTATTTCTCTCCAGTATCTGGATGGTTGATCCATCCACGATCCTTTTTCTGTACCGCTAATTTTCACTCGGGTGAGCTGGAGCCTATACTAGCTGACGCCCCGTCGTGCCGACCACACCTCTCTAACCATCCATATGATTGGCCCAACAAGAGTGCTTTTCATACTTATATTATTATTATTATTGCAGATGGCACACCGACCAAATTCTAGACAGCACCGAATTTTGTGACGTTTTGGCAAAAGGCGTGGCTATTAAGGTGCTGAAAAGTCCGATTGTACTCTGTGGCAACAAAAGCTCCGGCAACATGACTCAGATGATCCTCCAATATTGTCTCTCGCATCTTTTGGGATCATTATAACCCTGCATCTAGCGGGGGTTCACTGCCATTGGTCAGCCCCTAGTGCAGGCATGTCAAACTCAGTTTGGCTCTGGGGCCGGATCCAGACTTTCTGTTCTCAGGTGGGCCGGATCAGTAAAAGAATGTCAACTCCAAATATTTAGCTTTGTTTTTCAGTACTATGCTTTATCATTCAGCCTACATTTGTAGCCTACCCTACATATTATAATCATGGATGCCGCCGACATTCACTTTATATACATTATTTTGTGTTCCTGTTTGAAGGAAGACAACCTGTGATCAAATGTTTTCATCGTAATTTCTGTAAAATATTCAAAGTTCTGGACTGAGGGAAGTAAACAGCCAATAGCTAAATGGGCTAACGCATCTTGATCTTGACCAACCTTAACTGGGATGTCCTGGTCCTGAGTTCTTGCTGCTGATGGCCGAGAAGTCCATCAGGTCATAACTGTGTCTTTAAGTTGATTGATCCCTAGTGTCTTGCCTACCACTGGGACACAACCGCGACGTGATCACGCTCATTCCCATGGAGGCCGCCGACCTCATGGAACTGGACGACGCCGATGAGGAGAGCAACGTGCTGGACGCGTCCGACCTCATATTGATAATTTCACTTTTATGACATGTTTGGGGGCCATTGAGATCTGCAAGCGAGGCGAGACGAAGAGGTGGAAGGAAGCAAGAGTGAGGACTGTGTGATGATTATCTGGATCGAGTGACACCCATGTTATAATGGTTGCAGGTATTGGTGGATTGGACGATACGCTCAAGTGGGACATGCGAGTGATCAGCAACATTTCATGAAAGCCGTTTCGAAGTTTTCACTTAAGATTTCCTTCGCCGCAATGGGTGAGTCATCTGCTCGCACTGACGACGGATTCGACCTGAAGACATCTTAATGTTATTATTAACAAAGCAAACACATTCAAGAGAGCATTACCAGGTGCGAGATTGTGAAAGGACTAAAATAAGTCATGCCATTCTGCACATTCATTGTTTTTCTTTTTTCCAAATATTTTTTTTAATTTAATTTAAAAAAAAAAGTACTGAGTCCGGCATTTTTCCGAGATGTAAGATTTTCAATGGGCTCTGTCTGAGGTGGGATTCCGCATTGGATTCCCAATTACTGTGCATTGTGTGGGTATGTCTGTTTATTAGATAAACTATTTAGCAGGGTTTTGAGGAAAAGGATGGAAAATATATATAATATGTATAATTATGTATTGAAACAAGTAAGGTTTTGTTTTGGTTACATTCGTTCATTCAAATTAATGACTTTCCGGGCTTCAGGATGCCTTTCTACACTATATAAAGGTGGAAATGTACATTGGAAACGTTTAGGCTATAGGGGGAATGCCTGGATGTATTTTACCATTTACGATTTAGTTCTGCCCGTCTTTCTGGCGCACCTAATTTGCCACTTCTGTATCAGGAGCCTGATAAATAGATCTGAATGTCAACACTTACTTTCAGATTGGGTTTAACTAGGGCAGACTACATTTACAGTGAGTCACGGCGACCACATGGTGGCAAATGTTTTGACAAAACCAGCAACAAAAGTTTCTTCTTTTGACCCATTCTGGATGTCTATTGATCAGCCAAATAAAGGCCCCGAGGTCTGCACAGACAAAGGTCTCTGTTAAATGCGCCTGACTCCGTCGCACCTTTAAAAACTAAAACTTGTCCAGGGGCAGGGTAGCGCGGGCCCGCGCGGGTTCCCTCATTTCTTCTAAGTCCCCTTTCCAGCGGGGAACTTTCAAACATTGTATCCGACCGAACACAGAACCCTCAGCAGCAGCAGCAGCAAGCACAGCAGTCGTTGGTAGATGTCTCTTTGCTTTGTGTCCTTAAGTTTCTTTCTTGCAAGTCTCACAGAAGGACCATGTCGGACCTTTTTATTTTTATTTCAGAAACCCCTGCAAAACTCCATTTTGCCTGCTATAATTTTCGTTTGCTTTCGCACCTGTCCATGTCACACTTTAAAGTTGTCTTCGACACTTGGTCCATTTGATTGTCCAGTATTTCCCTTATGAGATAATTTTCAGCTCGCACTGTACACATTTGATTTGCTAATAATAACTTTTTTATCATTTTTGACCCCCGAAACATGCACAAAAACTCACCAAACTTGGCTATAAATAAATAAATAAATAAAATACTGTAGTTGTATCAAATGACACTGGGAAAATATTCGGGGGCATTGTAGTTTCGCCGTGATTGTCCAGTATTTCCCTTATGAGATAATGCCTCACATAGCAAATGTGTGTGACTGAAGTGACAAAATGGACGCCGGCATGGCGATGGTTAAGGAGATGAGAGCATGCCCAATGGTTCCGTCTTTATCAGCTGATGTTCCATGAGGGCGTGCCAGGGTTAAATGGCAGCATTATCGAACCTTTATTAACGGTACAAGTCTTTTTTAAATGACATCATATGCCCCCGAATATTTTTTGTCGCTGGAGGTGGCGTTAAGACAGTTTAATAAATTATTCAATAAATGTTCCTTATTGTTTCTATGTATTAGAGCCGTGTTCCAGGTACTGTCATCCCATTGTGTGCTGCCCTAGATTGCCGCCGTAGCAATGAAATATTTTTACAAGTATAAAAATTCCTGTTAAGCTCACTCAGTTTAAATTGTGTTCAACGATCAAAGAAAGCTATTTGGTGATTTCACATTAGCATTTAAATTTCTATAATGATTCAGGTTTGATGCATGTCATATTTATGTCAGCAAAGCGCTAAGAGGTGATTGAATAAATGAATCAAGAAAACCCTGGTACAGCGGCTCGACACTGAGTCCCTCATCCTGAAGCCTGGGCAGTCATTAATTTGATTGTCCAATATTTCCCTTATGAGATAATGCCTCTCATTGCAAATGTGTACAGCGTTTTCCTGTAGTATATTTATATTTTCTATATTTGATGAATGAAATCATTGCAAAACATGCGACATTCGGGAAACTACCGAGATTCGCAATGACCATCTTTGAGGGTATTTCATCTCTTCATAGATAGCCTCACTCTGGTCAGAGCTGAAGACGATGTTTAAGCAAAATAACATGAACTACAAAGTGCATCGTAAGCACCAAAAAGGGAAGCTCAGCTTTCCTTAAAATGATCCCAGCCACTCAACTGAAGAAGTGTTTGTTCCATTGACTAAATCTGCGCTAGAACACCTTCATCTTGATGATGAAGCGTTGCGTGAAGCCTCAGTCACCTGGATTTCGGGCGAGCTCCCTGGTCAGCTGCTCGCTGGCAAGTGGACAAATTCCATTGAGGAGAGTTGGACCGCTCGGCGAAACTACAATGCCCCCGAATATTTTTTATACCCGCGAAGCACTGAACCAGTATCCTAGGCCAAATTTGGGGCATCCTTTACTACTTATCTAAAGCGCCCAACAAAAGTCATCTACCAACCACATTCATGTAAAGTAGGTGACCAGTTAGCAACGTAACAGCGAGAAGACTGCAGCCCCTGCCCAAGCATAGTTCACCATCTTTCGGGTCCCATCGCGCGCGCTCAGGCTCCACGCCTTAGACCTCTCCGCCATCCTGGCACCTGGTAATGCTCTCTTTACTGTGTTTCCTTCAGTCTGGAGAGATGGGTGCAGCTGGTGATGGGGTTTATCTCTAGGGCTAACATGCTTCACTGTGCGAACTGGCTCACAATTTAATGACAGTTGCACCAATGCTTCCAGTGACAAAGTTAAGTGTCTAGCCCCTGTTGCTTATGCCAAATCAACTACAATTTTTTTTCATTCTTCTTTTTTTTAAATACAATAGAAAAAGTGTACAGCGCCAGCAGACAATGAATTTTCAGCACTAAAAAACCGAAACTTCATTAACAGCTAAACTAAACGTTTCCAATGTAAATTTCCACCTTTATATAGTGTAAAAAGACATCCTGAAGCCTGGGCAGCCATTAATTTGATTGTCCAATATTTCCCTTATGAGATAATGCCTCTCATAGCAAATGTGTACAGCGCGAGCTGAAAATACATATATATATGTATATATATATATATGTAAATATATCTATATATGTATATATATATATATATGTAAATATATATATATATATATACACATATATATAAACGATTCATTCTGACGGTTCCAAGACGTTAGGGAGTAGCCATGTGGCCTCTCTGATCCAGCGCTGTTGTTTGTTCTCTTCGGTGCGGATGACCCTGCCCTTCTCCCGGTCTCAACTGCAACTGGTGGTTTGGACACTGGGATACCAACCCCACCAATGTATGGCGTTTATCTCAGGCGTCGGCCCTCCTTTCCACTTTGTACTTGGGTGTCGTTCTTGCACACATTTTCAAAGCAAAACTACAAAATCTTCGAAAAGTTTGGAGTGTCTTTAAAATTAAATAAGATGCATAAATTGGAATTTCTAAAATAGGAAAAGAACTGGAAAAACAATTTTATTTAAAAAATTGGTAATTAAGTAGGCAAAAAATTTGTAATACTTTCAGTATGAAATTATGCTTTTTATACAGTCATTAAATTCAATCATAGCTTGAATAAAATATAATAAAATAAGGAAAAAAAATATGCACGGAATTAAAAGTCCATTTTAAAGTATAAAATTGCGGCTTAAAAGACGATCATTATAATTCAACAGCTGCTACTAAAACTTTTTGTTTCCGAAATACTATATGACGGGGCGCTTTGGTCACTATAATGTACGCCTCCTTCCTCCCTTCATACATTCCTTTCCAGGTCAAGGGTCAGGCCAGGCTGATGTCCTGATTTTTCACATAAGTGAGGAGTGTCTTCAAAGAGCGAGTATCATATGTTCTTCTGGTTGAATAATTGGGGAATCCGATCTTTTCTGCCTTCGACAATGTGATGAAAGTGGAGTAGTCGCTGATGATATCATTGTCACCTTGTGAATGAAAATGTCACTCGGAGAGACTTAACCCGTGCAGCCAGGATTCCGTGACGCAGCCCTTACCACACAATTAATTTTTTAAATTAATCCAGTCAAAATATTTGATGCATTTAACGCATGCGCAGAATGCATCCCATAATCCCACTCAGTGATCTCAGAAAATGTGATTTTTGAGATCGTCAGAACTGTGAACGATGAAGTGAAAAGTGTTAACTGAAATCAAAGTTGAAAAATCAAAATCTAAACAAAAACGCTGTGAGGAATTTCCCCACTGAATTTGTTTCAAAGAAAAGTTTAAGTGAAACTGCCAGTCACCTTCCAAGAAGTATGTATTTTTCTCAGACTCATTACACCAGAACAATAAAAAATCAAATTAATGACTCTCCAGGCTTCAGGATGCCTTTCTACACTATATAAAGGTGGACAAATTGAGTCAGTTCCTCCACTCATTCCCACCAAGATATGGGAAGAGGGAGGAGGGCGTGGCCATTGGGCTGACAAGAAAGGGGTGTTTTGAGAGTAGGAAGGATGAAACCCCCCCTGCCCTCCCCCCGCCAAGCGACATCTTTGTTGACGCCCAGAAAAGAACTCGAGCCACAAACGGTCTCTGCGAGGGGTACCCGTAGTTGTCGTAGGCCAGCTGGGTTGTGCTAAATCATCTTGTTATAAAGTAATTAAATAGGATATCGATAATTTTTTGAAAAGATTCCTTATTCCTTCTTCTAGCTGGTTCAAACAACAAAACACAGCATGACAACGTGGATCAAACATGTGTACCGCAATATGATTCAAGCACTATACATGGAGGATCACGTGACGTAAAAAGTCAAACATAAAAGTGTGTGTAGAAGGAGTTCTACATCAACATGCGTTTTACTTTTGCTCTGTCCAATCATTGCCTCACCTGCTGAAACCCACATTCGGGTATTTTACAAACCAAAAACTTAAATACCTGTACAGCTCTCATTTTTAACTTATTTTCTCTAACCTTTACCCACAAAATTTGAATACAGAAATAAACTCAAAAGGATGGATCGGGGCCCTCGAGGGCAGGCAAAGGTGACTGAATTCTTCTTAGACATAAATGTGTATCATCTACAAATGGATCATTGCTCAATTCTGTCAGTTCTCTTATCTTTCAGGCTCGTTCTACTAATTTTAACAATCAGAAGACTGTATTTTCACAGTTTAGACTATTAAAGGGGAAATCTGTCTGTTTCGATGAACAGGGGATAATTTTGTACCTTACAATACAATACAACTTTATTTATATAGCACTTTTCACAACTTCTGTGATTGAGTGGCCAACGTTGAGACGGGCCGTATCAGGCCCGTAATCAGGTTAAATCCGGCCCGCGAAAAGATTTGGAAAAGTATATATATAAAAGTATGGCCCAACTGAACAAACAGCCGCCCCATAATTCACCAAATGGCCAATGTTAGTTGCTCACACGTAAGATACATCTGTAAATCTAATTCAATGGACTTTTACCGTAAACTGATATTTGATATTTATTCCGTTTCAGCACCATGGGAAGCAGAGCCTTCAGTCGCTTTGAAACGCTCCGACACCTGACTTAATTTATTGTGTGTGAAGTATTTCCCTGCAGGGCTTGGCTGCTTTATGGGGCTTCATTTTTCTTGACTACGCCATCCCATGGACAGAAAAATGTATAACATGCTTGGTGCATGCAATAAAATGGTGAGTTGTAAATCATGCTCTGCCCACCAAACAATATGTATTTGAAGAGTGATTTTAATTGTTCTGTTTTACTTTGTCTTCTAACTTCTCCAATATTCAGACAGCTCAGGAATTGAAGACTCACGACAGCAATGACATGGGCTTAGGGACTCACGACGGGGATGACGTGGACTTGAAGACTCACTACGGTAGGGTAAGCCTCCTCCCTATAAAAAACAGCCTTCACCAAAGACATGCGGGACCACCGTCGTGAGTCTTCCAATCCACGTCATCCCCGTCGTGAGTCTTCCAGTCCACGTCATTACCGTCGTGAGTCTTTCAGTCAACATAATAACAGTCGTGAGCCTTCCAGTCCACGTCATCACCGTCGTGAGTCATCAAGTCCACGTCCTCAATACCGAAGCGACACGATGTCACCTTCTTAGTGAGTTGCACTCCTATTCATGGCCACCAAACTGTCACTCTAGTTCGCTCCCTACACTTAGTCAGCCCCTGATGTCCCTCGTGTAATTGTTCTAGAACATCTGATCTGAGTCCTGTGGGGAGCACCAGGCGGTCTTTGCCATCAAGTTCTGACAGATGTGCTCGGACTGAGTGGAATCTCGGCAGGTGTGTGTGGAAAAAGGCATCCTGAAGCCTGGGAAGTCATTAATTTGATTGTCCAGTATTTCCCTTATGTGGAACCGTAATAAGCGCAGCAGATGGACAAATGGACAGATGTTGCCAGCCCAAAGTTTACGACCATCAGGCCCATCTGTTGCCGCTGAACCTGGCGCCTCCCTCGACCCTCCTCCACCGCCACCATCATTAATCCGTCCCTCTTCCAACTTCCTCGTCATGGCCGTCCACCACCCCCCAACTGCCATGTCTCGCCGCCATCTTTCTGCTTCAGATGCCCAAAGGAGACGAATCACCCCACCACAAATCCTGGCACCTGGTAATGCTCTCTTGAATGTGTTTGCTTTGCTCTTGCTTGGTACTTTCAATGGGCTCAGCAGGTCATGTGGTGTATTTGCAGCTCGTAGATCTGAGCTGTAACGAGCTGACGAGTTGAGCGTGAACCGTACACGGGAGACGTGGTCGCCGTGCCCATATCAACATTTTTCTTTCTTGCACATTCTTAAGCAATCATAATTTCTTTACTTTTACTTTTTTGCTTTTTTTTTTTTTGGAGGTCTTGAAAGCTTTTTGATGACAGACTTGGACGTGGACTTGAGCGATGCCGTGTTTGATGACTTTCAACAAGATTCTTTTCATTTTTTTTTTCCTGAACGGAAGTAATTTTGGAAATGCAAGGATTCATGTAGTATGTCCACGCCTCAGACAGAGCCCATTGAAAGTACAAAGCAAACACAGTCAAGATGAGCATTACCAGCTTCCAGGATGGCGGAGCGGTCTAAGGCGTTGCGTTCATGTCGCAGTCTCCCCAGGAGGCGTGCTGATCGAAACCCGAGCTGCAGTGTTCTTAAAGCGTTAAACCAAACGTTTCCAATGTAAATTTCCACCTTTATATAGTGTAGAAAGGCATCGGAAAGGCTGTTATGTCTGAGCAAGATGCAGAGAGGGGGGGAAACAAAAAAAACGACGTGGGTTCGAATCCCACCTCAGACAGTGCCCATTGAAATAGGTGCGAAGTAGTGGCACACCTTCAAAAATGCTTAAAAAAATATATATACATATATAGTAGAGAGGGGGCCCGTCCCACTATTTGAGAAGCACTGGTGTAACAATGGACTTTGTGTAGAAATTATTATTGGGGCCCGAGCAGCGACACAATGTGTGTTGAGTTGAAACAAAAAATGTTGCCAAAAAAATAAAATAATAATAATTGTGTCATTACAGTATGTTTTTAGAAAAAATAAAATTATATAGTGCGACCTTTCTGATTAAAATAACTAAATTTGATTTTTTTTGGGTTGAGGTTAGAACGGATTACGGGGTGAGGCCTGCGCGACGCTCAAGTGCATGCTCGCGTGCGTCATCAATAAACATCAGCGGGCCCGAGCAGCGACCGCTACGAGGTCCCCATTGTTTTTGTGGAAATTATTATTATTATTATTATTAGGGCACAATATAAAGTAATGTGGTGTCGAAATTCATTTTACGCCTGTTCAAATTCGCCACAATTTCTGCGCGCCACGGAAGCTATAAACGACTTCATTCGGGCCCCCGTGGACTAAAATCAAAATAAATGCAGGAATTGCATATTGACTGTTTTTTTATTGTCCAACTGGTACACTTTACTTTCAATGAAAAATAAAAGTAATCTCCAAAATGTTGCATTTGCGCCGTTGAATGTAAACAAAAAACATTGTCTGTTATGTAACTTGGATTTCCGCCTAACCCTGACCTAGGAATTTCCAAACATATCCCACTGAGAGCCATAGAAAGAAAAATGGCTTATTTTTGTATAATAAATATAATAAAATCTAAAAAAAAAAAAAACATACATTAACCATTGATGTAAGCAGAATAATATAATGAGAAATAATCCGGGGAAGTCATTAATTTGATTGTCCAGTATTTCCCTTATGAGATAATGCCTCACATAGCAAATGTGTACAGTGCGAGCTGAAAATGCATTTTCAGCACTAAAAAACCAAACTTTTATAACAGCTAAACCAAACGTTTCCAATGTAAATTTCCACCTTTATATAGTGTAAAAGGACATCCTGAAGCCTGGGCAGTCATTAATTTGATTGTCCAATATTTCCCTTTTGAGATAATGCCTCTCATAGCAAATGTGTACAGCGCGAGCTGAAAATGCATTTACAGCACTAAAAAACCAAACTTTTATAACAGCTAAACCAAACGTTTCCAATGTACATTTCCACCTTTATATAGTGTAGAAAGGCATCCTGAAGCCTGGAAAGTCATTAATTTGATTGTCCAGTATTTCCTTCATGAGATATTGCAACACTTAGAAAAAGTGCGAGACCTGAACCTTTTCAAATGAGAGCGCGCCGCTGCCGGAGGTGCCGCTGCCCCAACTGCCAATCCGCGTCCACCTCCGGCGGAAGCGACGAGCCGGGCAAGAAAAAGCAGCACGTGTGCCACATCCCGGGCTGCGGCAAGGTGTACGGCAAGACGTCGCACCTGAAGGCGCACCTGAGGTGGCACTCGGTGGAGAGGCCCTTCGTGTGCAACTGGCTCTTCTGCGGCAAGAGCTTCACGCGCTCGGACGAGCTGCAGAGACACCTGAGGACTCACACCGGCGAGAAGCGCTTCGTGTGCCCGGACTGCTGCAAGAGGTTTATGCGGAGCGACCACCTGGCCAAGCACGTCAAGACGCACCAGAACAAGAGAAGCAAGTGCGCCGACAAGGCGGCGGTGGAGCAGGTCAAGAGGGAGGACTCGAGGAATCATTTTCTGTGACCCGAGCAGCGACCGCTACGAGGTCCCCATTGTTTTTGTGGAAATTATTATTATTATTATTATTAGGGCCCGAGCAGTGACTGTGTCTTTCGGAGGCAAAAGGTTTAGCTGGACTTTTAGAGACGTAGAAGTTAGATCATTTCTTTGTGCACAATTGTTGATTGTTAAAGACGTGCCAATATCAACGGCTAAAAAAACGAAACTTCATTAACAGCTAAACTAAACGTTTCCAATGTAAATTTCCACATTTATAGAGTGTAAAAAGGCATCCTGAAGCCTGGGAAGTCATTAATTTGATTGTCCAGTACACAATTCGTTGGGTATGTGGTATACACTAAAACAATTGCCTTGGAGCAAGTGAACACAACACGTCTCACACTGTATACATGCTGTAGAAGGGCTGGGCTTTTTTTAACATTTCTCGAGGGCCATGGCGAGCCATTTCAAAAAAGCTGCTTTTGTCTTACGGCCCCGCCCGTTGCGTATGAGACGGTGAGTCAGCGACGTGTGAGCACTGTCAAAAAAAAACAAAAACAAAAAAAAAAAACACAACAGCATGAAAATTTGCATAAGTTTTATTCATAGTTGTCCTTGTGGGGTCTTGTTCACTCGATGAAAAATTTGAAAATGTATTTATCTAAAAAGAAAGCTGAATTTCCAAAGGAGCAGAATAATTTTATTGGTTATTTGCTGTCAATGTTTCAGAAAATGGAAACGGAAACATGGACCTGAAAGTCATTCATATTGAACGCAACGCCTTGGACCGCTCCGCCATCCTGGCACCTGGTAATGCTCTCTTGAATGTGTTTGCTTTCTTCTTGCTTGGTACTTTCAATGGGCACTGTCTGAGGCGGGATTCGAACCCACGCCTCCTGGGGAGACTGCGACCTGAACGCAACGCCTAAGACCGCTCCGCCATCCTTGCAGCTGGTAATGCTCTCTTGACTGTGTTTGCTTTATCTGAAAAGGAACTGTTACTTTTTCAAGGCAACACTGCTCATACATATGTATAAGGATTTGACATGTTGCTAATGTGTTACAAAAACAGTCTAGAAAAATCAAAACTTTTGGTTTTCTATTCTTCATGTAAGTCAAAAACTTGTGTTTCTTATGTTTTCAGTCTGTGGATTCTTCTAACAACAAGACATTCAGCCTCCACATGACGGAAATAGCGGCAGCCGGCACGACCGACAATCCGTCGTCCGACTGGGGGCTCCTTTAGCCCACCCATGCCTCTGATCCCCATCCCTCGGCGGGTGCGCAGCTTTCATGGCCCCCGTCCAAACTCGGCTTTTCAAATGAAAGCCGTAGATCATGCAGTTATGTGCAAAAGTCCGCTCCCGGAGATGCTTTGGCCTCTTTGAGTTCCTTTGAGCCAAGGCGGCGTCGTCGTCGGCCGTGTCTCCAAAATTGACGTCCTTCAAGATAAGTGAGCCGCCCGGGGTCAGAGTGCGTCTGGAGTCTTTGTCAGTCGCTGTTTAAAAAAAGCCTCGTCGTCCTCTTTGGAAAGTTTTCCCAGAGGCAATAACCTTTATTTGTCCCACAACGGGGAAGATCGCAAATAAATGAATAGATGCAAATTATAATGTCCGACGACGCGCAAGAGTACGCGCTGGAGATCGCCACGCTGATCTCGGGTGCTTTCTTCTTTGGCACCAGGCCATATTCGGTCTGGAGTTCCTCTTGTTGAATCCTGGCTTGTTGCAGGATCTTCCTGGACGAACTCCGGAGCCTCCACGCGGTTGAACTTAGGGGCCACTCGGCCCACCCCGCGCGTGTCGTGCAACGAACCTTTGAAGCTAGCCGAGGAATGCTTTGAAGTGCCATATGCCCATAGATAGCCCATTGAAAGTACCGAGCAAGAACAAAGCAAACACAGTCAAGAGAGAGGTACCAGTTGCCAGGATACCTCATCTCTTTTTTGAATGAATTACTATGATTTGAATTTGTTGGATCTGCAACGCGATGACTGCATTGTCTGTCAACCACAAAGACACAGTTAACAATCTAAAAAAATACAGTGGAACCTCTGGAGTCTTTTCCTTCAAGATGGTCAACTTTTGCTTATGTTGTATTTGAAATAATTTCTTCCCTTGGGAAATATAGACAAAACTGTTGGAGCAGTCACCATTAAACCATTGATTGTTGAAGCTACAGGCATGGTGGCCATTGGGAAATTCAGGACAAGTCCCGAACGGATCATTACTTATTTTTGTGCAACCAACAACATATCAGAGCACAAACTCAGTACATCTAGGAGCTGGACACTTCTATAAATCAATATTTGCGGAGAGTGTGAGTGTAATTCACCCGGAGCTCCGTGCCCGAGGGCCGGCTATGAGAATTGCAATTAATTTAATACATCAGTCGGATTCAAAAGACTCAAGACATTGATCCCCGATAAAGACCACATGCCAACTCATATCTGATATCAGCGACTTGCTGATTATGAGGTTCGAAATCTCTTCAGGTAAACGTTGCAATTAATCTTTGTTTTTTCTCATGCCACTTTTCATCAGCAAATTTCGTGGCCTCTCTATTCATGTAATTCCTTTCACATCAAATTTGAACACACCCAGGGACATTTTAATTTTTTACCTGACATGTTTCGGCGAGTCTTTCGCCTTCTTCAGAGTGTCGCATGAACCGCTATGTGCGCGATAGCAGTGTGATCGTCGTCACTAAACGTTTCCAATGTACATTTCCACCTTTATATAGTGCATAAGCGGGTGCAGCATTGCAGATTTAAAAAGGCTGCAAGTGTGATGTTTAGGGTTGACAACAGTTGGATGATTTGCAAGTGGAGCAATGATTGATGGGTACATCTTTGTTTCTAGAGGTTCAGCCATGATTTTGGCTTCAGGTTAATATTTTGAATAAGCCTGCATTCCTGTTTTGAAGTTAACGTTTCACAATAGTGTTTCAAATTCGGGTTTGGGGTGTGCGCTCGCTCCCTGCCTGTGCCCGGGGAAGGTGCTCATCTCCGGGCCTTCCGCTGCCTGAGCCTTTGAACCCCGAAGTAGCGAGGGTTCACACTATTGGTGAAGCTGAGGCTGCTGTGACGCGGACTCGAACCGGGGTTGCGGCGGCCACTACACAGAGTACTAACCACTATACGATTCACGGCAGCAAAAAAGTAACATGCCTACTTTGACATAAGGGCACAATATCAAACTGTCACAAACACAATATGAATCTCACAATACGAAAATTACTAAACACACAGCTTTACCTCTAACTTCAGTAAATAAATACTTCGCTGTCCAATTTTTTTTGGAAGTTAACCACATTGTCAACGGCAGCGTTTGGTCCATTTTACACTTGGGTCACAAATGTGCTGGAGCCTATCCCAGGTGACTTTGGGCGAGAGGCGATGTACACCGTGGACCTCTTGGGAAAGTCCCGTTTCCTAAACTGTATGCTGCCTTTCCTTCACATTTGTTGGATTAGATCATCAAGTCAAGGAGAGATGAAATGGTGCTTCCTTTCCAACATTGGAAAGGACAGCACTGTTTCAAATGAATTTGACGTCATTTTCCCTAAGTGATGGCAAATAGTGCTGATCTAAATTTGTAGCTTGAGGAATTTACCTGCAAAATATTTGTTTAATAATAAAATTAAAATCGTGATTATTATCAGGATTATTAGTGATCTGAGTAACAAGTGACTTATTTGGGATTACCAACGTATGAGTCCATTATGGTTCAAAGTGCCCTATTTGTTAGCTGGTGTAGGCTTCAGTACTTCTCCGGGGCGTATGTATGAAATTTAGGCCAATTATCTCAGCAGCCCGCGTTGCGTTCAGGTCGAAGTCTCCCCAGGAGGCGTGTGTTGCAGAGCAGCATGTGCGTTTCGGTAGCGTCAAGGTCGGATAGCGAGCTACATGGCCACATCCCATGCGTACATTCAACATGAACTCATGTGCGCATATTGATCACATTCAGAGCACTGGGCAGAAATCACATCGCGTCAACACCCGCCCTGGACCTTCGCGATGCTTTGTTTTATGAATGGTATTATCCTGGCGATTGTGTTAGGGTTCAGCCTTTTCACCCCCACACTAAGTGGAGGTTTACGTTTTAATAATAATTTGGTTTTTTTGTTATAACATGAATTTCACTCTCTCTCTCCCCGTATATATATATATATATATTCCGGCTCCTGCTCAGGCCTGAGGGAGCATCTGAAGCACTTACCGGGAGTCCATTTGAGCCTGCTACGTTATCTGTGTCACTTTCTCACACTGGTGGAGTGACTGCCCAGGCTTCAGGATGTCTTTTTACTATTGGACAATCAAATTAATGACTGCCCAGGCTACAAAATGCTCGCGCTTGTTTTCAAATTGATTCTTGTCATCAATAAATATAGGCACCTTGAACAAAACACCACAGCTTGCTGACCAGAGGAAACTGTGTCGCTGGACCCATCACTAGTAAACACCAATGGACGCTTTGTTTTTATTGAGACTGTAAGTTTTGGAAAATTATGGCACGCAAGCCCAATTCGGCCGAGCCCATTGAAATGAATGGGGGAATTTTATACGTTTTTGCCTTTTTTCCCCCCCCTCGTTCTTTTTGTATTTTGTTTTCTAGTGTTTATTCCATGTAAAAACGGGGATATTAGCTATACTGTCAGGCATTTGAAAATTTTTTCCATGAAAAATCATTTCATAAACACGACAAATTTTACAAGATTACTAATAAACGTTCCGGCCATCACCGCGCAAGGCTCGAGGCAGGAGACCTGAAGGCCCCGCAGTAGCAAGAGCGGCCCCAGCTGTGTTTTCATCTGCTCGGCTAATTTCCAGCCACGCAAGTGAAGTCCCAGTAATTACCCAGGCCAAGCCGAGCAGGCGGGAGTGGCCCACCACCTCATCACATGGATTCACAACTACCTCACAAACCGGCCACAGTACGTGAGAACACAGGACTGTGTGTCTGACGTAATTTGTCGAATTAAAAAAAAAAAAAAAAGTTGTTCGACGCACTTGATGACATTCTTTGACATCAAACTACTATGAAGTATTTAAATGTATGAGTCACACAGCTAAACCAAACGTTTCCAATGTAAATTTCTAGTCTGAAACACATCACATTGATTTCAAAACAAAGATTTCGAGACAGGTTCGACAATGATCGAAATCATTTCCATCCAGGCGGGATTCCAAATACTGTCATTAACATCAATGGCGTCGTGGAAATATACCAACAAGTCATGTTGAATTAGCGTGAGGATGTTCCCGCTGCCGGGGCGTACGCCTCCTTCCATCCTTTCTGGGAAAACAAACCTTGTCAACAACCTTTAATTTTTGCAGGCTCTCCATCCTAATTACAAACAAAAAAGAGGATCACTCTGAGTTCTTTTTTGCAGGATGTCTGCGTGACACTTTTTTGACCGAGTGCAATTATCTCGCCGCAAGACAGTGCGGTCAGCAAAACGACAGTGCCCCCGAATATTTTTTAGACCCACGATGTCACAAGAATGAATCTGCACAGAAAAAGGTCGATGACGTGGACTTGAAGACTCACAACTGCATTGGCGTGATGACTTTTTTTTTCTAAGACTGTTTTCACAAGACACATTTTTTTTTATCCCAAATTGCTCGCAGCTCTAGTTTTTAATTAATTTTTTTAAATCAATGGTGATGACAGTGAAATATGTCTTGTCTGGTATCATGTTTGAAATAAACTATTTTGGGATCATATGTGGGATAGTTACGGTTGAAATTTTTAATTTAGGCATTTGTAAACATTTCATAAATCGTAGCTAATAATATTTTCCCTCATCATCATATTATACACACAGTGCCGCCAAGTGGAATCAAAAATTTGGAAAAGGTGAAAAACTGAACTAGAAGTTGAACTATAAAAAGAACAAGAAAGAGAAACGCAAAAAAAAAAGAAAGACTTCTTCTTGAGAAACTTTTATTTAAAAAAAGGAAGGTTCTTGGAACATTTATTTCCCGGTCATAAAGTTCCTGTGGCCCAGGTGGTTTGCATCTCCCCCGACACTCATAGTTCCTGGTAATTTATGCAAATGATATGACGGGGGCGGGGCATCAAAGTTTTCACGGGGAGAGTAATGGCTGACAAAGCTGCTAGTGAGCAAGAACTAAGTCATTCTAAACTGTTACTTTACTTCTGGAAATAATTCAATAGTTTACTTTTTTGTGACTGCCCAGGCTTCAGGATGTCTTTTTCCACTATATGGACTAAAACCCTTTTTTTAGTTTTAGTTGGTCAGTTCATTGATTTCATACATGAGACAGCTTGAAACCTTGGCGTCAGTTAACACTTTATTCGGTTAAACTTAGGGGCCGCTTGGCACCGCCCGTGCCCGGGGAAGGTGCTCCTCTTCGGCTTACTATATATATATATATATAGATATATATATATATATATTGTATATTTTTTTTAAGCATTTTTGAAGGTGCGCCGGCGGGTCATGGGAATAACGCCGCCGGATCGCGAGTCTGGTTCATGAAGCAAATTTGAAGCTTCATTTTCATAGAAAAAGTGTACAGCGCCAGCAGACAATGAATTTTCAGCACTAAAAAAACGAAACTTCATTAACAGCTAAACTAAACCTGCCTTGGCAGTGTGGTCCAATTCAGACAGACTGGAACGGTGGTCAACGTGTTAGTGATTAGTTTGTTAGCAATGTGGCAGTCCATGGCTGTTAGTTTAGCAATTCTCACATTATTCAGCGGAAAGTCGATTTTAGCTTCATGCTCATCCAAACACTGAAACAAATCTCAACCTTTTTTTCTTGAGAAAACGACACAACAAGTGGTGGTCAAATCAATAAAAAAGCGGAGTTGTTCGAAACAACGGCGCGCAGCCAGGTTGTGGGCGTTGAGAAGTCGAACAAGTGTCAGCGGCGTTGGCGGAAGCACGTCAGCCCACAGAGAGACTTTGGAGACAAACATCCAGAGAAAACACAGCCCCAGAGAGACAGACGCACGCGCTAACGAGGCACAATCCAAAGCAGAGGATCAACAAAGTCAACAAAAAGTGAAAAGGGGGACTGAGGTGGGCATCGTGATGACAGAAAAGTTGCCAGCGCCCTTGAAGCTGCTCATGCGAACAAAGCAGACATCTTGGAGGGACAGGGAAGACGTTGAACTGTTAACTTGACAGATATGCGCATATTTTAATGCTGGCCCTGCAACGAACAGATGCAGCTCGCTCTTTGGCATGTGTTGATCTTTTTTGCTTTAACTTTTCATTAAACATAACTATCAACAAACAGCAGGAAATGAATCCCATTAATGATCTGATATGGAACAATATCCAAGTGTCACGATATGATAATTATCCCAAGCAAGAACAAAGCAAACACATTCAAGAAAGCATTACCAGGTGGCAGTCTCCCCAGGAGGCACACACGCATAGAGGTGCGCAACACCACCACTTTTTGATGTTTTGTACACCGCCCCCTAAGTTTAACCGAATGGAAGCTCCGGAGTCCTTAAATTTGAAAATGCGCAGTGGATATTGGCAGGCCCCAATTTTAGCCCCAGTGTTTGTCCCAGGTCTTAAGATGCTACAGACAGAATTTTAAGGCAATCAGATGAAGCCTTTAGGATCAGGGTGAAAATTGATATTGATTGGCTTACGATCCGCAATACGTTTGCCTCGCTCAAACAAATTGGAACGCAAAAGACTGTAAATATCGCCGTCGGGGGCAAATGAAGTAACTGTCAAAATGTCTTCTCCCTGTCAAGAGACGAGCAGTCGCGAAGCCTGCCACTATCAAGAGGGGAAATCCACAAACTGTCGTCATTTTCAATTGCCAGCTCAAATTGATGCGGGTTGACTTTGATGATTTTTTCATGCCCGGATGGAATGAGTAGAGAAAGGTGCTTAAAAGAAAATACAATATATATAATAAATATATATATATATAACCATGTTTGTAATCATCTCCACACCAGAATTGTTTGCCGAGTTCATACCTGTCGGCCCCTAAGTTTAACCGAATGGAAGCTCCGGAGGAGGAGGGCATGCTCGCGTCACAGTAAGCCGAAGAGGAGCACCTTCCCCGGGCACGGGCGGTTCCAAGCGGCCCCTAAGTTTAACCGAATGGAAGCTCCGGAGGAGGAGGGCATGCTCGCGACACAGTAAGCCGAAGAGGAGCACCTTCCCCGGGCACGGGCGGTGCCAAGCGGCCCCTAAGTTTAACCGAATGGAAGCTCCGGGGGAGGAGGGCGGGCGTGTGTCACAGTTAAGCCGAATTGGAGCACCTCTTCCGCCCGGGCACGAGCGGAGCGCGAAGCTGTCAGTTATGAATGAATAAATGAATAAATAAATAAATAAATAAAGAATGGCACCTTTCATTTCACAGGGCACACCGGACGGCGTACCAGCAGGTAAAAGTCGGAGTAATTAAATAAATACAAAAAGAATGGCTGGGGAATAAAAAAATAATACGTTTTAATAATAATTTGTTTTTTTTGTAAGAACATGAATTTCACTCTCTCTCTCTCTCCCCGTATATATATATATATATATATATATATGTTTATAGATATATATATATATATAATAATATATATAATAATAATATTAATATTCCCTTTATTAGTCCCACAATGGGGAAATTCGAGATTCGAACCCAGGCCTCCTGGGGAGACTGGGTCCTGAACGCGGCGCCTTAGACCACTCAGCCATATATATATATATATATATATACATATATATCTATATATATATATCTATATATATATATATATATATATATTTTTATTACATTGTATTTTTTTTTAAAAAAGGTGTAACTCAATCAAATCATATCGGTGTGTGTGTACCCGCTCCCATAAAAATGGAGGCGTGGGTTCGAATCCCGCCTCAGACATTGCCCATTGAAAGTACCAAGCAAGAACAAAGCAAACACATTCAAGAGAGCATTGTTGCAACAAACCAGCCCAGAGTGTTACAATGTCGAAAAAATATTCGGGGGCATTGTAGTTTCGCCGAGCGGCAGCGGCACCGTAATAGCCACGCCCTTTGAAGAATGCGACCTGAACGCAACGTCTCGTGCAGTACGTGAAAATTAAAATAAAAACAAATTTTTGAGAATATGGAAGCAAGATCACCTTCCGAATGCAATATTTGCGGCACCTGCACGTCGGCGTCGCTCGCGCTAGCTGTAGCCAGCTCACCAGGACTCAATCCCACAGGAGCGCAGCAGAGAAGAGAGGATGGAGTGATAGGTCAGTCCTGTCCCGAGACTCTTGGCTTTCAATTCATCATGGGCCGAATTTGTGCACCAAATATTGCAATATCTCATGAAGGAAATACTGGACAATCAAATTAATATTCTGTTCATGTAGTCAATAGTTCTGTCCTGTTGAAACAAAGTGTTGCCTATTGATATTTATCTGTTTCGTACCATGTTAAATTATTGTGATAATTATTGTCACAAATCATTGATGTGGCATTTCGAAATAAAAGGCAGGAAAAATATCAAAATGAATATGCTTTTTTTCCGCCGTACTACAATAAAGTGTAATTGCACATCCACTCCAGTAGTTGGCAGTGGTGCTTTCCTCACCCACCCACCTCTGCTGGTCACAATGAATTTCTTGCTGGATGTATTTTATTCGATATTTTTTAATTTCACTTTTTGTTTAACAGATTAGAGAGCAGAATCGGTGCGACGTGACGACGTCAGGGCCGCGCTCACAGCACCTCGCTGGCATCCCAATTGATCAACGGGGCTGCTTTATCAAACATTTCTAGGGGTCGCTACATCGCGGATGCCACCAATCGCTTCGCAGACAATTTTTTTGACACAAACCCCAGTGGTCTTCACCGCAAGAAACTGCGATGGAGACCATCGTTGGGTTTTTACTTCCACCTGTACTAATATTTGTTCTAATTAACAACATGGAAAAAAGGATGTAGAGGAACCACAGGCCCAAGAACAGCAAGCTTGTGTATTGACGCGTGACCTTTGAAGTTTGCCCACCCCTGCTCAAGACTCACCTTTTTTGTTTGGCTTTTAAATAATTTATCTTAGTCTTTTAATTCAGGATTGTCATTTAACTGACAGCTTCGCGCTCCGTTCGTGCCCGGGCGGAAGAGGTGTTCCAATTCGGCTTAACTGTGACACACGCCCGCCCTCCTCCCCCGGAGCTTCCATTCGGTTAAACTTAGGGGCCGCTTGGCACCGCCCGTGCCCGGGGAAGGTGCTCCTCTTCGGCTTACTGTGTCGCGAGCATGCCCTCGCGTAAAACTTTACACACACATCAGGCCGAGCAAATTTATCAATATTTTATAAGTTAGAAGATTTCCTTCGCCGAAATTTGCCTGAATTAAAAAAAAAAAAGAGAAAGCGCCACCTATTATAATGGCTGCGCGCTACATCTGACAGAAGGTGGTGTTAATTATGGTTTGTGGAGCAGAAGGTCGTTTAGGGGCCGCTTGGAACCGCCCGTGCCTGGGGAAGGTGCTCCTCTTCGGCTTACTGTGACGCGAGCATGCCTTAATTCATTGAAAAACTGGTGCAGAGGTTGAAGGTGAGGAATATTCCTCGAAGCATGGATGAAATTAGAGCCAGTCTTTCTTGATGTTCTTTCGTATTAACTCCATCTGAACAATCTAATGAGATCCAATCCAAAATTTGTATATATAAAAAAAAAATGGAGCATAGTGAGATGGAAAGAATGACAAGAAAAGCATTGTTTTGGGAAGTGCAGGCCGATGCGAGTCGGATGCCTTTCTACACTATATAAAGGTGGAAATTTACATTGGAAACGTTTGGTTTAGCTGTTATAAAAGTAGAACAACTTACAAAGGATGTGTAAACATGGGGGAAGTCCTCAGTCCGTGTGCCGTGGCATCTTAAAACATGACGAAATGAAGGGTGTCTGTTGTCTGATTGGGCGTTCTATGCGCTGTTTGCAGCTTTTTTTTTTTCTTTTAATGCGGGAGCTTGACTAATTTGCAATATCCTGGCAGAGCGGTCTAAGGCGTTGCGTTCAGGTCGCAGTCTCCCCAGGAGGCGTGGGTTGAATCCCACCTCAGACAGTGCCCATTGAAAGTCCCAAGCAAGAACAAAGCAAACACATTCAAGAGAGCATCGTCGGACCCGAGTCATAGGAAGTGCCGTGTTGCGCTGGTGGACGGCCGGGTGTGGGCCCGACGCTCCAGCGCCATCCATTTTCAGGGCTAGTTGATTCGGCAGGTGAGTTGTTACACATTCCCCTTTCCAGCGGGGAACTTTGAAACATTGTATCCGACCGTAAATAAAGAATGGCACCTTTCATTTCACATAAGGGAAATACTGGACAATCAAATTAAAAGTTTTTCCGATTCCGATTATTACGCGAGCATTGGAATATCCTAATGATGACGCAAATGTCTACAAAATCAGCAGCAACGTGTTCAGATGAAATGGCTCATGAAGAGATTGGATAATGGGTGCGCCGTGATTGGTCAGAGGCGAGCGTTGCATGGTGAACCGTCGTCAAAAAATAAACTAAACGACTGACTGTGGTTCAGGTTTGTTTTCCGGTGTGTTGCTAGCAAAGCATTGGCTAGCATGCATTGTTGCAAAAGCAGCATGAAGTCGGAATTGCGAGGGATTAAAAGGAAGTTGCGCTGTGGGTGGGCTGATCCTAAAGGCTTCATCTGCGTAGCACCTTAAATGGGGAGGCTTCAACTCAGAAAGGGAAAAACATCCGCTTTTCCATTTCGTCAAGCCCTTCTACTTTTACTCATTAAATGTCATTTATTCTCATTTTCAGAAGGGGATCAATAAGATAGAGAAAGTGTATTCGAGATTTCAGAGGTCGTGCCCTTTTGACAAAATTCGGCAGAGAGTAAGATCATTGTCTTGAGTCTTTTCTGACTCAAACGTAATCTTAAAAATTTTAGAAAGGATTACCCGGCGCCATGTCCCCGGCCCTCCCCGTTTATGAAAATTTTACTGGCTCGGTCAATGAACCTCGGGTGGCCCTGCACAGTTTTGTGCACATGTGCATAGTTTCACCTCATCCAAACATTTAAAATACATTTAATGCATCCATCCAGGGTTGCACGAAGCCGAGGGCAGAAACATCAAAGTCAGCCAAATGCTTTTTGTTTAATAAATGCTTAACACCTACAGCTCTCAGGAAGTGCAGACGCTGGTGGACGGAAATTTACATTGGAAACGTTTGGTTTAGCTGTTATAAAAGTTTGGTTTTTTAGGCGGAAGCAGTCGCGCTCACCGGTGATTCCTGAGGTAAACAAAGGAAGGTCAAAGGTGAACAAGCCCTCAAGACCCTTATCACTCACCCAACTGCCAAACGGCAAAGGGCAAAGGGTGCTCAGAGTCATTACCAAGCTTCCTGAATGTGGGCTTGGTTTCATGTTTTTTTTTTCCATCTGAAGACCTGGCACAAACACTGGGGCTAAAATTTTTTGTTAAAATGTGTGTGTGTGGGTTAATATATATATATATATATATATATATATATGACACAATTCTGTGCCAACAACAGCACCGTAATCAAAATGTATACCCATAATATATTTCTTTTAGCCAGTAGATGGGGCTAGGCGTTGCGTTCAGGTCGCAGTAACCCCAGGAGGCGTGGGTGCGAATCCCACCTCAGACAGAGCCCATTGTTTCTGTTGTTTTGACTTGGTTTGACCTTCGAATACTATCGGTTTATACATATTGCTTCATATTCATAATTCCATTTCATTTCCATGTCGTTTTTGGGGAGACTTCTTTTGACATCGGCGAGATCCCCCCTGAGGTTGCGCTTTGTCCTCGGCACCTGCAGCAGCATGGGCCTTCCATGCATCACAAATGACTGGCATCAGTGGTCTCTTAGCCCATGTCTTACAATTTTATTGTTCTTAAAAAGTATTATTGCTTGGTACTTTCAATGGGCTCTGTCTGAGGTGGGATTCGATCCCACGCCTCCTGGGGTGACGCCGACTGATCCCATCACTAGCTACAGTCTTCGCCCAAGTTTAAATGAAGCAATTTCAAACGCTAGACAGGACAGCCAACGGAAAGAAAACAATGCGTTGGGTAAGCGATGGAAGGACACAGCTGAGATGGTGTTCCATCACAAAGCGGTTTTATATATATATTTAAACGTGGCATCTTTAAAGCTGAAGTCTTCCCAGAAATGTTCAAAAAAGCAGCGGCGGACCGGACGCAGGGGGCTTGAGGAAGGAAAAACACATTTGTGTTTATGGACTGAGCTGTACATGTATTATCAATAACCACAGCAGAAAAATTCTATATGACTAACATAAAGCAACTGATGCCGTTGTTGTTTCACAGGACCGACACTGATGCGGAGCTGGACCTGGTCTGCAGCATGGCTAGAACATTGAAAAATTTGTAACTATGTCCGACGGCCGCTTCCCACGCAGGCATGGGGAGAACATGCAAACTCCACACAGGAAGGCCGGAGCCGGGATTTGATCTTACCGTTAAAGAAATGTATCGTTCACTTGATGCATTGCATACATGGCAAGAACGCTACATTTTAAGAAGGAAAAAACATGCATTATCAGGGCCAGATAAAACGTTTTCAATGGTGGACGTCTCTATTCTATTGGACAAGAAGTACTAAGCATTGGTTGTTCAGTGGTCGAATTCTCGCTTGCCATGCGTGAGACCTGAGTTCAATTCCCGGCCAATGCAATATGTTAGGCTGCGTGGTTACGCGTCAATTGCTATCATAATGTGTTGTCAGGCAGCGCCATCCCTGGTCTGTTCTCACCTGCGAATATCCCTTGTGTCATAACAACTATGTCTGCGGTCACCCTCATAATTGGGTGCACTTTATGGGACCTTTTGTTTTGGTCGACAGGGGCGCTGAGGTGGAAAGACTGTCTGCAGCAGAAGGCATCTGAAACTTTTTTACGCCATCAAGAAGCTATGCCCAACCTACGAAAACTGGTCTATGGTTCAGGACAATCAATATTCATGTCCAAATATGCACATAATTTTTTTTGCACTCCCAGAGCTAATGCTCGCTGATGTATGAGGCATCCATCCGCTTTATGAGCTTTACGGTGCCCGTGCTTCATGTCCAAATGACACATCTCATTTACGCCCTGCTGTCATTTCCATTGTTCTTTTTTTTTTTTTTCTCTCGAATGGAAGTGTAAACATAAACAATTGTATGTTTTATCACCGTGAGTGGGCTCCGTGTTAAGTCAGATGACCTCGCTCCATGCATACGATGCGACTGCTCGTGTCATCCAACAGTATTCCTGTGGGCCACAGGCATCAAACACGAGGCCCGGGGGCCATATCCGGCCCGCCACATCATTTTATGTGGCCCTTGAAGACAATTCATCCGAGAACTCCCCGCTCCTCTGCTCACCGCCGAATACCTCAACACCTTTAGCGCCGTCCGAGGTCAGAAGAAGACAGTTTTTACTTTTTATATTCTTCTTGTTGAATGCATTAAATTCCCACAGAGACACGCCAACATTTTCCCAGAAGGATAAAAGAACTTCATATGTTACTCCATTTTTGCATCCTCTGTCGCTTTGTTTTCATCCATTTTAATAAAACACAGATCAATATGAGGATCTAAATGAAGTCCATTTTATTGCATACAATCAAAAATCTGTTTTTAGTCATAATTTAGGAAAATATATAATTTCAGATCCACTTGCAAGGACATTTTCAAAGGGCTGCCGCTGCCAAGGAACAAAATGGACCGCTGCGAAGTCCCTATTGTTTTTGTAGAAATTAGTATTATTATTATTTTTCCGATTGTTCGATCGCATTTTTGACCCCCGAAACATGCACAAAAACTCACCAAACTTGGCAGTCTCATCGGGCATGGCGAAAAATTTTATATTTTTTAACGTCTAATATGAACAGGAAGTGAGTTATATATATATATATATAAACTTAGGGGCCATCGAGTGGCTTCATGCCCTAGAAGATCCGGAGGAGGAGGGCATGCTCGCGTCACAGTAAGCCGAAGAGGAGCACCTTCCCCGGGCACGGCGTTTAATTTGCCCACAGAATACATGGAGGAGTCCATATCATAGCGACAGTACAGAACTAAAATGTGAACACAATTGTTTAGCCAGGCATTCCCAAAAGTTCCCCTGCCTCAGAGTGCATTTTTCTGAGGAAGGAATAACAATCATTGTTTTGATAGGAGTTCAAGGCCAAATTACGGAACTTCGAGGCAGCGGAAGACACAGGATCGCTCGCCGAGGAGGCGGAAGAGAGAGTGATGAAAGCACGGGCGGCGCAAAAGAAAAAAAGCGGACCGCCGACGGGGCTGGCGTGTTGGCGATGCGGCGATAAAAGACAAAGAAGCAAAAAATTAAAGACAATGATAGTAGATAAAATGACAGTCCTGAATTAAAAGACCAAGATAAATCATTCAGGACAAGAGACTGGAGGCCTTCAAAAATTGTTTATCGGTGACAGAACCAGCACAGAGAAAATTCAAAAGTTTAAAAAAAAATCAAGTCGGGTTGCTTTTTTTTTTTTTTTTTTTTGCTTTGCTGCATTGCGTTCACCTTACACTTGGAACAAATTTATAACTAAAGTGGGCTCACTGTTTGTTTTTGTAAACATCAAAGACAATTTTAGCCCCTTAAGTGTGTGCAAAGTTTCATGAGTTTACGTTCATTTTTAGAACTTGAAAATCAGTGTTTTATTGGCGCCACATTTCATAAAGACTTTGGCTAAGGTGTCATTTAAGTGGTTTGGCATCATTTTAGCATACTGTGTTTTAATTCATTCATCACTTCCTGTTGAATTGTGGCAATGCTGCTTTTTTCGCAGTCTCCCCAGGAGGCGTGGGTTCGGATCCCGCCTCAGACAGTGCCCATTGAAAGTACCAAGCAATAATAAAGCAGTAAAACTACTGAATGATTGAAAATACTGCAATCGTGTATATATATATACATGTATATATATAGCATATACCAGCTGACTTCAGGCGAAAGGCAGACTATACCCTGAACTGTATTAAAGATAATGCCGTCACAAAAATAAGGAGTTCACCCCCCACTATTGGTTATTCTTTGGTTTTTATTTTCTGCACTGATTTCATTTGGCATAAACAAATGTTCGGCAAACCGACAAGTAAAAGGTGAAGGATTGTATTACGAATACTGGCATTATTTTAAACACATGCGGGACAGAATGTCGTTTATTAAAGTTAGCAGGTTCATATTTACTAAATATTTTAAACATGGATGAAACAAGAAGCATTTATCAAATGAAACTAGAAGCATGGGTCACAAGAATGACTGGGATTGTAGTCCTGATGTTTACTGATTTCTTCCCGCGGCGGCCCGCGTCCATGCGCCCAACAGGGAAAAAAACCGGTCGGTCCGGCTTATCTGGAGCCCGCCGCTGCTTCCGTGCCCGGGGAAGGTGTTCCTCTACGGCTTGGAAAATCTCACACTTTGAATGTGAAATTATCTTACGTAATAGATCTAGAATGCAAATTTTTTATTCCACTTGGCGGCGCTGTGTGTATAACAAAATAATAACATCATCCGACATGCTCCCCCCCCCCCCCCACCGTTCCACGGTGTTGCGCCCACCACCCCCCCTCACTTGTGAAAGGTCCGGAACAGGCAGCGCTCCAGATTGGACGCTTTCATTTCCCGGTAAAAAATAAACAAGCAGATTTAGAAGTACTTGGAATTGAAATTATCATGTAAGCCTTCCAACTGTAATGCCAAATCAGAGTATGATAATCCTCACCCTTCGAGACGAGACAAGTCGTGCTTTGACATACGTTTCCGTAAAAGTCACCCTACAGGAATAGAACTGATTGCAAATCTGCCTTCGTTAAAAGGTGCTGGTACGCCGTCCGGTGTGCCCTGTGGGCCGCTTGGCACCGCCCGTGCCCGGGGAAGGTGCTCCTCTTCGGCTTACTGTGACGCGAGCATGCCCTCCTCCTCCGGAGCTTCCATTCGGTTAAGCAGAGATGTAGTGGGGATAAAGGCAGCTCGGCTCAGTTTGAACAGGACTTAAGACTAAACACTCACCACCCGCTCTAGAGCGCCACTTGTCCCTCTAAGAAGTTTTTCGGCCACCTGAGGCGAAAAAAAGCCCATCGCTGGTGTTGCAAATTGCAGATTTTCACTGTCCTTTACATTTTCATCTAAGATGCAGCTGAAAAAGTGTTTTGATTTACTTAAAAAATAATTAGCATACTTTGCCAATTTAAAAAAAAAAAAATATTCCAGATTCCATCGCACGCACAGCTCATCACTGCATGAATGTCGAGACCGTTATCCAGCCGGCCCTCGATCATCCGGCAGAAATCCTTCGCCACTGCGTCCATGTGGGGGACGAAACGCTTGACGGCGGCAGAGGTCACGTTTTTAGCCAATTTCATAAAGTAGCGCATAGTAAGTAACATTCAACCATCACATTCAAGTTCATGAGTAATGTAAATATAAAACGTATTGGCCTTGATACTTGAATGCACCGAAAAGTCCGATTGTACTCGTGCAAGCTGTTAGCTCCGCAAAGCTGTTTCGGGGGTCAAAAATGCGATCGTACAATCGGAAAAATAATAATAATAATAATTTCTACAAAAACAACAGGGACTTCGCAGCGGTCGCTGCTCAGGCCCGGACAAATGGGCAGTCAATCCTAAAATAGAGAAACAAATGGCTTTGGTAACCCAAGACAGGGAAGCAGCATTTAGCGTTGCGTTGCGTTGTAGTTTGGTGAGTTTTTGTGCATGTTTCGGGGGTCAAAAATGCGATCGAAAATGCGCTGAGAACAGTGGGTAGGACGAGCTAAGTTCTCACATTTTTAATAAAATGAAACAATTATTGATGTTATGACCCATCCTTTGCGTACCAAAAATAACCAAGTAAAAAGGTTGGGCTGGCATCTGAAGACCTGGGACAAACACTGGGGCTAAAATTAAAAAGCAACAAAATGTCAAGTGGCAAAGTGTCCATTGTTTACGTTGTCTTGTGACGATGCGACCTGAACGCAACGCCTTAGACCGCTCTGCCATCCTGGCAACTATTAAGTCACACAGGAGTTCAATCTAAATTAATTCAAGCCATGATTGACAGCCAGTAATGATATTGGAATAATAAAGCAGCTGCGCAACAGGAAAAGGAGAGGGAACTTTGAAACATTGTATCCGACCGTGGAAGGCTGTTGGCGGGCACGGCGCGGCTCATGGAGGCGTGGGTTCGAATCCCACCTCAGACAGAGGCTACGCCGGCTCATAACGAAACTATGTGCTTAGACGAGAAGATACAACTGAAAATTTGTCAGAACAGCCACGCAAGGAAGCAAAACAGCTGCTCTCTAACTCGTGGCATTTTGCCGATTATCGGCATCTGCCTTTTTACTTTTGGAGGGGATTTGGGGCGTTTCCTAAAACAAATACAAATTATTTTCGTTGATGTTTTTCTCCGGGCAGGTTAACAAAATCTACCCGTGTCACAAATGAACCATCTGTGTGTGAAAATTAGTCAGAAAAGACTCTAGACAATGATCTTACTCTCTGCCGAATTTTGTGATCATTTAGTTTGATGAAATGCTGTCTCTCCACTGTACGATTGCTCAAAATAATGATGGAAGAGGACAAGTGAGAGAGATGTATTTGATGGAGGATGATGCAAATGTTGACGCTGTAAAAAACTGAGGTTCGTGTTTGCTTTAGCGGCATGGAGCAAGAATTTGAACGTAGCGGCCTATTGTATTTTCTCTGTCATCCGCCGGTTGCTTACTTGATTGAACCATGGATTCGAACCCACGCCTCCTGGGGAGACTGCAAGGATCTTCACAACAGACTGGCAAGGATAATTATCTGTTTGTGGTGGGCTGTGGAAAAGCTTGATTCTGCAAAGGTTTCTGCTATGATGGCGATGTACCTCGAATGTGGAAAATGTCTGAATGCAGCGTATTCCATTACTATTCGATTTTGTGGACCACGGATCTGGCGTTGGTGAGGGGTCGTCCACGGGAAACCAGGTGATGGTTACGGTTCCTTCGGCCTGTGGACAGCGCCAGCAGACAATGAATTTTCAGCACTAAAAAAACGAAACTTCATTAACAGCTAAACCAAACAGATATGTTGAAACACCTGGGTCCAGCTGCGTGGCATTGCACTGTTCGGCAATAAAACAAAGCTGATTATGAGGTTCAATGGACCAAAATAATCAACGCCGTAGCGGGACTCTTTGAGCGCAGACACAGAGAGATATAATTTTAACAAAGGTATTTATCATGAAACGCAGAGGATTTGTCATGATGAACGCCATCATTGTTCTGACACTATGGGTCGGAAAATAATTTGTAATAAATTGTCATATAATATTTCACTTCCAATTACCATGGTAGTGAATATTTTTCACTGCGGGCCAGCGGACGGTAAGAAGTGAAGGGATGGAGGAGACGTTCACTCAGTTCTGTGTTAAACGTGTGTTCCCAGAGACCGAAGGCACCATGCAGTCAAACCGTCCAAAGACTAAGTGGAATCCAACGCGGGGGCTGATCCGGGCTGTCATGTCTTCATCGATCTGCGAACGAGGACACGCGTGTTGCATGCGTAACTCAATCAATCTGATCTGCGTGGCTCGTCCGGGCGCTCAAATAGCGACGATGACCGCCACCCCAGGAGGCAGGGGTTAAATCGCAGACATACTCTCATTTGCATAGATTGCTTATCACAGAAGAGCGTCTCATTCGCATTTCTGGGCACGGCGCGGCTCATAGCCGGCCCTCGGGCACGGAGCTCCGGGTGAATTTTACAAATTTCGAGATCTTGGAAATGTTTTTTTCACTTTGTCTGATTGTTTCGTAGGTGACTTTAAAAGAGCATTGCTTGCTAAGCAGAACGTTGTTCCCTCCCTGAGCAATATTTTCTTTCACGATCAAATCATAATAAACGTCTAAGAAAATAAAACTGATCACCGTTTTTTGACGTTGTAAGCAAAGTACAATTATTTCCAATGGAGAGTTTGTAATCGGTCCCGTCAATGACTCAAGTGGAACATGGGGAGAGCGGAGAGGGGCATGGCCATAGTCCTCATTAAAAGTAGGCGTTTTTCATGTTGTCACTTATTTTCTAATTTCTCCAAAATTATTGGATGAAAAAAACAAAAAAAAATTATTAGAATTTCCTGATCAAAAAATATATAAACTGAGTTTGTTAGGGCAGTCATTAATTTGATTGTCCAATATTTCCGTTATGAGATAGTGATACGGCCTCATTTTTTCTAACCTTTCAGGGTGAGCCTCTGCCGCCCCTAAAACAGACTACAAAATTCATGCGTGAGGTCATCATGCCAAGCAGTCACCCACCGCGCCGCCGAGTTTGGCTCGACCATTACCGTATCTATCGATTGAATCTATCGAACAACGCGGGCAAACAGTTTAACATGAAGCGCAAATATGGAGCGACTTTGGGGACAACGCTTCGCACCCCAGCCCGACCGACCCAGCCCTTAGAGCCAATCCTTGTCCCGAAGTTACGGATCTGACTTGCCGACTTCCCTTACACACAGTGCCGCCAAGTGGAATCAAAAATTTGTTTTTATTTTAATTTTCACGTACTGCACGGTGCCCTTTTGACGAATCCGACTGAAGACCCTAAGATTCAGGAACCACATAACCTTATCTACCAGAACTATTTGATGTTGTCAGCAGTTAGAATGTGATTCCTTGTGATTGTCTTGTTTTTGTGACCTTCCTGGGAAGCCCTGAAACTTTGACAGGACCTCCCCCTGAGCTTCTTATCACTGAATTCAATGCTCTTTTTTGTGGGGCCCAGCACAGTGTTTGCGTAATATCACACCCAATAAAATGATTTACAGTACAAGCACATGCTTGCTTTTTTGGGGCCCGAGCAGCGACCGCGGCGAGGTCCCTATTGTTTTTGTAGAAATTATTATTAGGGCCCGAGCAGGGACACCCTGAACTGGTTGCCAGCCAATCGTGGGGCATATGAAGATGAAGAACCATCCATGCTCACAAACTGGAGAAAAACAATCCCCCCCCCCCTCTGCTCCCCCCTCTTTCCTCAACATGAAACCAATATTTTCCCCAGGCGGGAGATTAGAGAGCGGGAGCCTGGCGTTGTTGCATAACAATAATCTGCTGCCTTTCACCTCTGCCACTCCGACCTTCATCTTCCGACACGTCTAAATCACATTGAAGACAATCTCGCCTATCTAAACTTTTTTCTGTGTTACAGAAAATCATGAAGGATGTCTTTTTACACTATATAAAGGTGGAAATTTACATTGGAAACGTTTAGTTAAAAGAAAATATTGTCTAAATATAGCACTCAGTTTCCTCAAAGTTATCTGTATTACACGAGAATAACCTTGTGTCTGTGTGCCTGCCAAGGTATAACACTCTGGTAGAACTCTCACCTTTGCACCCTGCCACTGCATGAGAATCGAATAAATACATTTGCTTTCATTTTAGACCAGGATGTGTGTACACCTTCAAAAATGCTTAAAAAAATAAATAAATAAAATAATATATAGATCCAATCAGAGTGGACTGTCTGTACCACTCAGCATCTTTCATATAATCTGGTCATCCGTGACATGAGAGTTAGAGCACGGAAAGAGAGGACGAGGGGCATGGACAGAGCAGTGTGTTTCGTTCTGTCCATGTTACATAATTTAACAATTAGGAAACAAATGGAATCCTACAAGGTAGATAGACACATTACGACCAATTGTTTGTGTTGAGGAACAATTTTGAATGATGAAGAAACTAAAGAAAAAGAATTTGTTTGAATGGAAAATTCAATCTGCCACCAAAAAGTCGACGTGATTTTTTTTTATTATTATTATTAGGGCCTGAGCAGCGACCGCTGCGAAGTCCCTGTTGAAAGGTGGAAATTTACATTGGAAACGTTTGGTTTACTTATAAACTTCCAATCTCTACACTGCAAAGTTTCCCTGGACTTTACTATACTACCCAATACCCCAATTTTAACATGCACAAAAACTCACCAAACTTGGCAGTCTTTTATTTCCAATTATTTTTTATTTTACTCCATTTTATAGATGTTCGAAATAAATTTATCAAAAAATAAATATTAAAATTTAATAAAAGATACTGACAGGACCATAGTGACGGACTGATGATGGAGCCTGTCTCAGCAGATTCTGGGCAAGTGGTTGGGTACACCCTGAAGGTTGCTGCCAGCCCATTGCAGAACATGACGAAACACACATTAACTTGTCCATGGGTGTTTGAAAGAACTTGAACGAGGGGGGGAAAAAAAGGCAAAAACGTATAAAATTCCTAAATAAGCATGATACCGTGCTCACTAAGTGACATGAATGATTTTAAACATCAACAAGCAACTTTCACAAACGATTGTTCTGGTAATGCTCTCTTGAATGTGTTTGCTTTGTTCTTGCTTGGTACTTTCAATGGGCTCTGTCTCAGGCGGGATTCGAACCCACGCCTCCTGGGGAGACTGGTTGCAGGAGTTACAGGTGAGTCTGTTTTGACCGGCCGAGAGCTCACTTGCGCCTTTTCTGTGTGAGCAGCTTACAAGCCAGTCGATTGATTCCACTTGGCGGCGCTGTGTGTATAACAAAATAATAACTTGACTGTGTTTGCTTTGTTCTTGCTTGGTAGTGTGCCGCTGACATGTTCGCAGACATTGAATGAGATCCCGGAATTATTGACTTCCTGTCGACTGACTAATTTCGTATTGGCTGAACTTGAAAAAATGTAAATGAATAAACCTTTTTTTCTGCAGTGTGCGTTGTGTTGTGGGTAGGCATTACACTGTTCGGCAATAAAACAAAGCTGTTTTTTTTGTTTTTTTAACATAATTGTCTGCTTTTAATGAATCAGTCAAATATCAATAATAAGAAGACAAAATGTGGTCAGGGCGATGCATAAATCTCTTCAGAGAAAGCAAATATAGTCATTGCAACTGCAAAAAAAAAAAAAAAAGAATTGTGATGACTGCCCAGGCTTCAGGATGTCTTTTTACACTATATAAAGGTGGAAATTTACATTGGCAAATTGTTTTTGATGTAAATCAAACTGAGTTAACTGAGTGAAAATATTCAACTGAGTTAAAAAAAAAATCTAATTAATCTCCAGAGTTAACGCTTCAATTTTGACAACCCTTTATGAAGAAGTACCTCTGATTGTGTTCTATTAAAGATCAGAGGAGTGTTAGCGCCACATCGCACGCTCCATTTATCCCAGTGACGGAATGTATCCAACTAAGAAGTGAATGAATCAATATGGTGCTCCTCTTCCCCGAGCCCTAAAACCAATAACAAAGAAGTAAATGATGTCCCTTATAGGTGTACGTGTAGTCTCCAAGCTCGAGGCTTTTTTTAGGTTGTCCCAATGCTTAATAGAGCCTGCAAGGTTGAGATCGCGGGATGAGAGCCATACATCCCACCTCAGACAGAGCCCGTCCATGCGGGCAGCCTGCATGAACCCCGAGCTCGGAGTTTGCATGTTCTCCCCATGCCTACGTGGGTTTCAAAAAGAACTTAGCAGTTACTCCTCAAATTAGGATATTTGTCAGTGAATGTGTATGTCTGGTTTGAGGCTCACTCAGCTTACACGTTTTAGTGATAGAAGTCCCAAAGTTAAGAAAGTTAGTATGCTCTCGTCTGGGTCGGATGGTGTATTTATGCACTTTTAATATCATTTGTGCGGAAAAAAAAACTAAAGCATCCTGAAGCCTGGAAAGTCATTAATTTGACTCATTTCGCAAGCCAGTTGGCAGCACGTTTGCGCGCGCCGTGACCCTCATCTCGCCGGGCCTCATCAGAGAGGCCATTGAGATCTGCAAGCGAGCTACCACTGCGATCAAAAATAAGTTGGCAGCCGTCTTCAGGCAGGTTGAGCGCTCAGGAAACATTGTATTTTATTTCTTTAGGGCATTCATTCTTTGGAAGAAGGCAAAATAGCTTGAAACGTGAGTTTGATACAAATGAATTAATTGTGCTAATATCCCTTTCTTTCTGAAGTTGTGCCAAAAAGTTTGTTACAAGATGAAGGCTCAAAAAGATGGGCCCCTAAGTTTGCCCAAATGCACCTTTCGCGGGCCCGCTCCTCCTGCGTCGGACCCGAGTCATAGATTTGTGGCTGATTTGGTAACTCATGCGGATAATAACACACTGCGGGGCAAAGTTTGTCTGGCCCGGGCTTCGTAAGGACGTCAGGATGTGGGCAGCGGCCTGTGTAGCATGTCAGCGTGCCAAAGTCCACCGACACGTGCAAAGATCGTCCAGATGAACGTCTCGGGGCATCTTGCCATTGTGCGCCCACACACGCTGTTCTCTGGTGCGCCCACACAAACACACGTTTGAGTTTTGCGTTATAGAGGCGGTGCAAAGCGGCCCCTAAGTCGGTAAAGGTTGAAATAAGTAAATAAATACAAAAAGGACGAGGGGGGGAAAAAAAGGGCAAAAACGCATCAACCTGTTTGTGGCTCCTGAAATACACTTGCAGCAACTGATTTGGATCCCTCATCGGACCTAACATGCAGGTTTTTGAAATGTGAGATGAAGAGTGACAACCCTGAGAAAACCAGTACGACCACTGGTACGAACTTGGTCTTGGTGGAAGTAAGGCGAGTGAGGGGAAGCGCCTGGGGGCTGTAGTTCTTAATGAATCTCCGATAAAAGTTTGCGAAACCCAGTAATGTTAGTCATATTTGTTGAAAATATGCGTACGAGTATTATGTTATCAGTTTCACATTGCGAACAGTTTTGTAAAAGAGGTGCAGAAGTCTCATTGAAAGTTTTATACATACAGTGAACCCTCGCTACTTCGACACGGAGGTGTAATCGGATGACAAGATAAATATTGAAAATGTATTCATTGTCTGCTGGCGCTGTACACTTTAGTTTTTTCCATGGCGAAAGGAGAGAGTGTAATCTTTGACACTTCGAACGCACCTTGCGGCCCCGGGGCCCCTCTCCACTAACTCACTTCTGTTCCTGCCGGTAATTGCTTCGGATGGAACAAGACTCCAGGCTTGAAACCCTAAATTCTCAAATCCCAATATTAGTGGGCAAGGAATATGGAAAACACAACAAGTAAAGTAAACAAAAACATTACAATCCGGGGGTTATCTCAAATCAAGTCGTCGTTCTCGCATCGCGGACATGCACTATTCCAGAAAATTATCAACTTAGGTGAAAGTGTGTCTGTTTTGTTTGGACCTTCCCAAATGCGAAGCCCTGGATGTCCTGCAAAAAGTGCTAGTAATAGTGCTATTTGTCACCTTCCAATGAACACACTCACCATTTTGGGACAAATACAGTGTGCTTGTTTTCAAATTTGATTTCAAGAGAACAACTGTCATATTTTTCTGTATCAGAGTGTCGAGACGGCCACCTTGCGGCCCTACCTGAACGCGGTGCACTGCTTGAAGAGGCCAGTGGACTGCAATTGAAATAATGAGGATCAGCAATCCAATAGATGAATATCCACTTTTTGTGTGCACGCGTGGCGACGTTTCGCGCGGTTCGGACCGTACCAGAGCTCCGGCCGGCGTGCGTGGCAGTTAAGCCGTAGAGGAGCACCTTCCCCGGGCACGGGCGCAGAGGGAAGAATATGGGGGTCCCCGCGGGTTGGGAGACTCACACGACGAAAAAGGCCGATATCGGGGAGAAAGGGCGAAGAAGAAAGCCTCGCTCCCATCGCGACATAACCATTAAATGCAGTCTGACTTTATGTTGTATAGCGAGGGGGGCGCAAGAAAGGAGGCACAGTTCTCCGATGAAAGAATGAGGTTTTGGGCGGATTAGGGACGGCCCGAGGGATGAAGAATAACTTCTGCATAACTTTACAGCTACTTTTCTCGCCAGCGCGCCAAAGAGCCGAGTTTAAGGCTACTGGGAGTTAACCTGTGTCCGAGGATCGGCGGAATGCGCGGTCAACGCAATCGGCAAACATCATAGAAATATCTTGAAAATAAATCAATTGAAAACAGTGGGAGAGTGTAAAAGCAAAGGGGGGATGGAAACGTGATTTGGTCTCTTCACAGGCCTTGGAGCACCCAAAACCGACTTTTATTTGTAGACTGAATTATACACAGAGGGGGCAAAAGTACAGAAATCTGCCGTCCATCGCGAGGGGAATGTTATAGATAAGTGCAATCCTCTATTTATTATTATTTATTCATGATTAGCTAATTGAGAATATTTTGTCATGAAATTTATTCCCACATTCATTTTAATGACATTTGCATTTTGTCAGTGCCAAAATAGAAACAAATATGCAGTTAGACGGCCGGCGTGCGCCGGACGGCGTACCAGCAGGTAAAAGTCGGAGTAATTAAATACACAAATACACACAATTTGTTAGAAAGGGACCTCGCAGCGGTCACTGCTCCTAATCAGAATGAGTTTCCAACTGTGACTTCCAAACCCGCTGATGTTTATTGATGACGCACGCGAGTAGCGAGAGCGCCGTGCTAGTGCTAGCGTCGGCCTGTAGAAGAGTAAAAGGCTCCAATCAGTCCAATCAGTCGCTAAAAAAAGCTTCCTTGCTCACTACTGGCTTAGAAGAAGCATTGCAATAACGTGTTCGATTGTTAATTCTCACCTGTTGGAGATATCCCAAAAGGCCGCAAATCACAACCAACAACAAATTTACAAATTTTCAAAATTGCAAAGGTTGTTGAAGCCCGGCCTGCTTTGAACAAATGTCGTCTATGCGCGGGTTTAAGTGCTGTGAAGCGATTAAACATTTTAACTAATTAATTGCAAAAAAAATCCAGAATTAATTGCGATTAATCACAATTTTTGTGGCCTGCCAGAACCCCAATATCTCATGAAGGAACTCAGCGCTCGCTCGGACGGGACACACGTAGTTCTTGGTGTTGCTCATCAGAAATCCCTTTATTGTCACGTGATGTACATGAATTTTTTTCGTTGACGAGACAAAATTGCAAAATAAAAGCAGACTGTTGCTGGATATGTGTCCGAGGCTGGCCATGCAAAACCTTTTGTCTTAAGCGATAAAGCTTATCGTCAGAACATTTTGGCATTAAAGAACAAGTGTGAAGTAGACTTGCCCAACCATATTTTGAGTCAAAAATCTATTTTAAGAATACTCACGTAAGCTCCGCTCGTGCCCGGGCAATGCAGAGAAGGAAATTCCGTTGGGGTCGGTGCGGCGGCCGAACACCACGGGGCAGTAGCAGTGGAAGAACTGCTGGAAGAAAGAGCTGCAAGAGAGGACCGGACCACTTTTGAATCCTTAAAATCCCCTCCTTCAAAAATGAACGGAAATACTTGCCGTCGTCCAACCTTGATTCCACTTGGCGGCACTGTGTGTATAACAAAATAATAACATTCATTCATAACTGACAGCCTCGCGCTCCGCCTGCAGCCAGAACAAAACTAAATTTCTCCGTCCATTCATTTAAAACAACATGCATCGACCTTGCTTACAAATATATATTATATATATATATAAATGATCGAAACAACCATAATGTTTATTTTGAAACGAAAAAAGCTGGCCTTGATCATGGAAAGATTGACAACCAGTCTCAGTCATGACCCCGAGCGGCACGACGGGGCGCTGGAGCGGTTAGACGGCCATCCTGGCAACTGGTAATGCTCTCTTGACTGTGTTTGCTTTGTTCTCGCTTGGTACTTTCAATGGGCACTGTCTGAGGTGGGATTTGAACCCACGCCTCCTGGGGAGACTGCGACCTGAGCTGCCGGCCTTCCTACGCAAGTATGGAAAGTACGAAACCGTTTATACGGCGAGTGTGACTCGGTCCGACGCAGGAGGAGCGGTCCTCCCGGCCCCACCACCGCCACACGGCACTTCCCATGACCCGGCCATTGCGGGACTTTTCGCCTCAAAAAACAATGGCGTTGCGAGAAATGGGGGTACCATTACCTGTCGGGAAACAGTATTTGAAGGCAATTCAGGGATCGCGCGAGATATCCCGCGATTTTTTTATATTTTTTTTCATTATTATTATTATTAACTCACTACATGTTTTCATATTATTCAGGCACTATTTTACGCCCACGGGCAATGACCAAAACTCAAATGTCTTGAATTCGGGGCCCCAGTGTTTGTGCCAGGGCTTCATCTGCTACAGGAACGGTTATTTTCAACTTTACATTTCAAAGAGTTTTAAAAAATTAACCAGCACTCTGAAAACTTCACTTGAAGAAAAACTAATATTTGTAAACAATTTAAATTGGTGCCCATTTTCTGACATTCTATGGACTAAACCAGTATATGACGATACAGTTTAATACAGTATACACATTGTACATCTTCCAAATGGAAGAGAACAAAAAGGCATCAAGGTATATTATTGTGAAATCTGAAACTTGCCTTGCCTCACCGGAGCTTCCATTCGGTTAAACTTAGGGGGCGGTTAGATGAGGACACGACCCAAGATGGCCAATATTTCACTCCCCAGCTCAGTTTTTATATATCCCAGCTGACAACGGGCAATATGTTTACAACTATTTTGCTTGAGTGACAACTTGGAGAATTTGGCAATAAAAGCAACACACGTCAAAATTATTCCAAAATTAAAATAAAAATGTCCACAGTGCAGCAAAATGGGAACTTACCACTACAAACTCCTAGTTTTTCTTTTTCTAATTGTTTTTCCACGTGCTGGTAGCCTCTCTGTTTTTCGCCATGCCCGATGAGACTGCCAAGTTTGGTGAGTTTTTGTGCATGTTTCGGGGGTCAAAAATGCGATCGAACAATCGGAAAAATAATAATAATAATAATTTCTACAAAAACAATAGGGACTTCGCAGCGGTCGCGGCTCGGGCCCCAATAATAATTTCTACACAGACGTGTGCCGTGAATTAAAATTAACCACTGGCATTTGTTTGGCCGTGCATGACTTGGCACAAAAATGGGAACACATAATATTGTTCAAACGTTACATTATTGCAACGTTTCGGCCGGAATGAGCACTTTAGGGCTGGGCGATAAACCGAAAATTTACCGTTACCGAAATTTATTACAATGACCGAAGCCAACAATAGTTAATCATCCATAAAAAAAAATAACAACTAAATGATTCCGTAGATGCACTTGCATTTACATTTGGCTTGCACTCGTCAGGTGTCGGAGCAGATGAAGACACAAACGTATCCAAACGGGGCCCACACGTTCAAGTTCCTGGGAGTACAGATCTCCGATGACCTTTCTTGGAGTCACAACACCACAGCAGTGGTAAAGAAGGTCCGCGATTCAACTTTGGCAATTGTGGACCTCTGCATATACATATACTGATTTTCACTTTGTCCTTAATGGCGTCGATGTCCAGCTTGCTTTCCGCATGTGCTGATATATAATAAATATATAAATATATATATATATATATATTAGACATTAAAATATCAAATTTTTCGCCATGCCCGATGAGACTGCCAAGTTTGACTGGCTGTGAGGAAGGAGTTGCCACGGCAACCGCTCGCTCGGGTTGCCTAAGAGATGGTTTTGTGTGAGGGATCGGTAAATGTTCATGTACTGTATGGATGTGGTGAAATAGTTTTAGTTGACACTCATGTAGTACATGCATGCATAATCTATATGAGATTTCAGGTAGGACTGTCATGATGGAGAAAAAAAAAAGCATAAAAAAAAAAAAAACTTTTATAACAGCTAAACTAAACGTTTCCAATGTAAATTTCCACCTTTATATAGTGTAGACTCCGTGCTTTAATGAGGAAACACGCATACTGAAACTGGCCACAATATTAGGTACACTTGCACAATCTATGTAATGACGCAGTCTTCATTTGAAATGCTTTTTCAGGCCTTTGACGTGAAGGCGGGTTGCTTTTGCTGAGTCCCAAGTTGGTGTTGAGATAACCGCAGCATGACCAAACTTTTATAACAGCTAAACCAAACGTTTCCAATGTAAATTTCCACCTTTATATAGTCCGCCGAGGCAGAAACCAGGAGCGGCGCCCGTGCCCGGGGAAGGTGCTCCTCTACGGCTTAACTGCCACGCACGCCGGCCGGAGAAATGACTTTTTACCTTCAGTCAGCTCTCGGCGACGCACGACGACCCACCGCGGGCACCGGAACCGGGAGCGGCGGCGCTTCGTCGGGCGCTACGCTCGCGTAGCCTAGCGCTAGCAGATGCGGCGTCAATGTCAACGGCAGTCTGTTTGGACTGTGGCGAATAGTTGAGACAGCGGCGTGAGCGTGAACAACAACAACAAGAAGGAAGCCCAGTCGTGGAATGTTCCCCTCGCAGAGTTTGGTGAGCAGACTCCGCTTACCGCATTCGGCCCAACATGGCGCGTGATATTCCTGACGGAAAAGACGAACAGAAATAGAAAAAGGCCCAACTGTCATTTTAGACCCAAAAGAATGTTGTTGTTTCTTTGGAACTTTTGCAGTCCAAAAGGAATTCGAAACGCAACTGCGGTGGACAGCAAATGACTTAAAAAGACGGGACAGTACCATTTTTTAACCACAAGAGGGGGCGATCATTTTCATCATATCTAAAATGTCTGAAAAGAGCGAGAAAAAATTGTGCCATGATATCATTCCTTTCATTTTCGCATAGCAAAAATCGGAATTTGTGAGGTTTCAAAAAACGGACCGATCCACTGCACCAACCCAACCGGACTCACGGCGTCTAAAAAATACCTTTCAAACGAGGCAGTTGTTCGATGGTATCTTGCCATCTGCTGCAAGGAGACAGGAGGAAGGGCGATATTTTACGTCAGCATTAACAAGTGCCCTGCGTCACGCTGTGTTGCCTTTTACAGAAATGCATCGTTCCCAGCGAAAGGCTATCTTTTATCAGATTAGCAGTAAAAGAGTTTCTGTTACAAGATCGTCAGAAGAAGTTAGAACGTCTGGCACCAGATTAGCAGAAGAAGAAAATCACAAGTTAACTCTTGTAGGATTTGTAGGAGTTAAGATAGCTAATACCAGATTAGTAAAGCAGCAAAGCTAGCTCTTAAAGCTGTTTGGCTAGCTTTTACCAGCTAGGTATAAAAAAAAAGAAGACGCAAGGCTACTTAAATACTTAAATATTTGATAGTCATCATTTCATTTCTCAGTTTAAAACAGCCATAAAAAAATAGATATGATCGAGAAGGAGGACCCGGGCGCTGTACACATTTGCTATGAGAGGCATTATCTCATAAGGTTTTTTAAATATAAATTGCGCCAAGCGGAATTATATGGAGGAACAGCTCATTAATAATTGAAATCATGTCATCTAATAGAACACCAAAATTCGAGTTTTTGCATTCCAACACATAGTCGGGAGGTGCTGAATGAACTATACAAACATTTGGACAGCAGTGCGGCAGCAATCATGGACGTAAGTGCTTTGGATATGCGTATTATGGTTTTCATTGCTCATTTCAGTTCCACTATATCAAGAAAAGTAAGCATATAAATGCAGTACTGACACTCAATAAAGAAAAAGCTACATTTGTCTGCAAAAAACAATCGACGTAGAACCATTTTCGATATTTGGCACACATTACTATTTCGTGGCCGAAATGTAAACAATTCTACCGCAGAATTCCCCTCTTCTCAATCCCAGCATGGGATCGAACCGCGGGTGCTGTCCAGTGTTTTATGGTGTCAAAGGCCGCAGTCAGGTTAAGAAGGATGACAATGGAGAATGAATCTGAGTCAGCTGCAACAAAATTCTTGCCACCTGAGCCTTGGGCGGGTCACCACAATGGACTTTGGCTAGGCTAACTTTGGTTGGCAGCGAACAAATTTGGATCTGTATATCCGGCTCATGAAATAGAATGCTTAATTATGATTAATTAAGAGAGTAAGAGTGTAATCCCCCCGCAACCATAACGCAAGAGAGGCTGCACTGTTTGGGCGGTGCCAAGCGGCCCCTAAGTTTAACCGAATGGAAGCTCCGGAGGAGGAGGGCATTGATCTTACGCTATCCCTATTTTTGTGACTTTCCTTCGAAGGGCGTGGCTATTGCGGTGCCGCAGAGTCTGATTATTACGACGTGTGTTGTTGGCGGTGAAATATTTCTGTGTTGTTTTCGTTTTTGACCTGTTCTCCTGCTTTGGTTATTACCCATTGTGGATAATCATTGTTGAAAATGACTATGTTTATTTGCGATATAATATGCTGCAATAGCTGCTTACAGCTACAAATGAGAAAATCAGGATAGCTGGCACAACACATTTAAATGGTAAGTAAGGCCATAAGTGTCATAAATTATGGTATTTTGATGGGGATTTATTCAAGTAGGACGAAGTAGGACTTCACTGAAGGCCAGGTATGAAATGCACAGAAGTAACTTAAAAAGTAAAAGTAAAAAAAATTATCATTACTTATCGACATTTGTCAAAGCACAACATTTCGATCAGATTGAGTTCTTTCTTGCAAATTCTTAAACAAGCGGCCCCTAAGTTTAACCGAATGGAAGCTCCGGAGGAGGAGGGCATGCTCGCGTCACAGTAAGCCGAAGAGGAGCACCTTCCCCGGGCACGGGCGGTTCCAAGCGGCCCCTAAGTTTAACCGAATGGAAGCTAATAATTTTTTTAAACCCAACGTGAATATAAGAAATAAAAGCTGTTGATTCTATTTAAAAAGAAAAGAGTAAATAGATTTAGCAACAAACGTACCTTTATATAGTGTAAAAAGGCATCCTGAAGCCTGGAAAGTCATTAATTTGATTGTCCAGTATTTCCTTCATGAGATATTGCAACACTTATTAAAAAAAATATACAATATATATAATAAATATATAAATAAATATGTTGACATAAAGTTTCACTTTATCATGTCAACTGCTTTAGCCGTCAATGGCAGTAAATGAGTTGAGGTACTGTGTCAAAAGCAAATGAAAACTGGATGAACCAAAATTTCCCATCATCTCAACCCAAAAATGTCGGTAATTATAACTCCCGTACGAGAACATCCGTGTTTTTGTTTTTTTTAAAGAGAAAACGAAAAGAAATAACGCAATGGATTCAAAGAAAGGTAATTATTATCTGATAATGTAAATATTATATAAACCAAAATTTGAGCTTTTGACAACACAAACCAAGAAATCTGTGTTATTGTTCCATCAGTGAGTGTCCAATAACAATAACAATAACCATTTTGATACCGCACCCATGCTTATTGCAGAACGCTGAGGCAACAGATCCTTGGGCGAAGCTTATGGCGCCGGAGAAGACGAGCGCGCCTAGTTTCTTTCGCAATTTCATGGGGGCGTCATTTACAAACGAAAAGACGTTTTCATAGTGGTCATAACATCAATAATTGTTTCATTTTTATTAAAAATTTAAATGCAGTAATGTACTCCAATCAAGGCTGATATTCCTTTATGTACGTCATTAATTTCCAAACAATAAACTTTTATAACAGCTAAACCAAACGTTTCCAATGTAAATTTCCACCTTTATATAGTGTAGAAAGGCATCCTGCCGATGTGGGTGCCGTGCGCCGTTCGCGGCCCCCCCTCGCAGAGGTGGGATCCCGGCCCCGCGGGGTATGCGTGGATGTGCAATTACACTTTATTGTAGTACGGCAGAAAAAAGCATGTTCCACAAGATATCGGGTTTGCTGTGCTTCCCATGTGGCTGCTGTTGCCCTCTAATGGGACAGGATGGAACGTGTTAAAGAGACAGTAGCCCCGCACCAGCACGCTAATCCTGGATTAGCCTCAGATGCTATGTTAGCTAGAAATCTTTTATGGGCAGATAAGAAAGACAGGGAGGAAAACTACAAGCATTTTCACGACTGTGCGAACTTATTGATGCAATTACGAGAAACACATCCCGGGAGCTTTTTGTTACGGTCAATTAAGTGTTTTTTTAACAGGGCAGTGAAAATATTGGAAAATAAAAAAAATGCCGGACATGCGGCCCGTTAAACGTTTTAATCCGGCCCGCCGAATTTGAAAAAAAATTTAATGAATAAACCTTGTTAATCTTTTATTTTCTGATTAGATGGAGTGTTTTGGTCACCTCACCTAAAAAAAAAAAACATTTAATTTTAAATCAAAGTGAAGACAAATCTCAAATGAGTTAGTGACTGGAGAATTCAGTGCCGTTTGTTGATATATCGCTTTCGCATGGCATGGGACAGTTTTAATTATGTTAACTGACATTGGTTTTCTGAAATGTTCCTGTTCATATTAGACGTTAAAATATTATCAATATTTTATACGTTAGTTGTGCAGCTATTTTGAAATGGCTCGATAAATTGATCCTTTTAATATGTCTTTTTGCGCAGTATTTTTCCATCGTACATTATTTTGATATTACCAATAGGAGGTTGCACTGTCGGAGTAACATTTTACAAATTAACAAAATTACTGTATAATAATTGCTTTTTACCGGCATGTAGTGACACGTCAACCACTCCTTCGTCCACTCTCCTCTTCGCCCACGCACTTCTTCGGCGCACGCCGGCCGTCTAACCGCTCCAGCGCCCCGTCGTAATACATGACTAACGTAACTCAGATGGCTTGCCTCTCCTGTTGCTCTGTCCTAATGGCGCGATTGCAACCTAGGCCTCAGTGAGAATTGGATTTTCTCTCTTCTTGGCAGGGCATTGGTAAAACTGCAAACCAGATTTGAATAATGCCTCACTTCACTAATCCCACCTAAACATGCTAATGGCAGTTGAAACACAACAAACACGCATTTAAACTTCCATTTATCGAGTCAGGAAAAAAACTAAGGCATCCATTTTAATAGAAAAATTGGCTAAGATCATGGCTCAAACGTTTGCTGTTCCAACGTCGACGTCCAAGGCCTTCGCTGCTGCTTTTGGCATCGTGACTGTGTCTGTGATTTTTTTATATACAGATGTAGATTTTTGTAAATTCACTATTTAAATGGCAGGTTTGCTCTAAAAATACTCTAAAAACTAAAAATAACACCCGAACTAAAAAAAAAAAAAAAAAAAAAGTCCGCCAATACCACCATCGTCCTAGGGAGAACCGAATTTGCGCGAGGGGCCCATTTGCGACATCGAGTGCGTATGCTCCAACACTTAACAAGTTGTTCAAATATCAGTTTGAAATCAATTGGTAACGTTTTAGTCTACTTTGGGGGCATGGATGTGATGTCAGCGGGCAGGTCTTTCTCAGCGCACTTGGTCTCCTGCAGGCACAGGACATCTGGATTCTCCTCCCGCACCCACTGGAAGGGACCAACACAGCTGTCAAGCGTGGAGGAATTAAAAAAAAAAAAAAATCTGTCTGGATTTTCAGGGTCAACTCACATCAAGGCCGTTTTTCTTCACCCACGCTCTCAACCCGTCCACGTTCCAGGAAGTGATTTTCATAGTGGCGTCGCGTCCATCTTTGCTGGTCGTTTTATCTGGAGGGTCTTCGTACAAAATGGGGGCTTCTGGTTCTTTAGTTTTCTTCGCTTTCTTCGTAGTACTTTCTGCAAAATTGGGCATGATGGCAGCAAGTATTGTGAAGAGAATGGATTTCGGGAAAAAGTCGTTTTGTGTATCCGGTTGCTAACCTGAGGCGGCTTCATTGTCCCCTTCTGCTGTCGCCTCCTCTGCCTTCTTTCCTCGCTTCATGATTGAACTTGCTCGAACGGCAGAAAACAGACTTTGCAGACACGCAAGCACGCACACGCCACAGAACAAGTGCCGCTGGGAAAGTAACGTTAGAAATAAATAAATCACATTTTCACACTAGTCGCCACGAGTTCCCAAAACTGGAACGTGCTCATGATCGCACTTGGTTTGACTTTTTTTTTTTTTTCAAAATTTCGCTTTTATTTCACATTATTTCCGTTTGGATCGTTTTCAATTGTAACATCTTGTTAACCAATCCGGTCGAAGTGTTTGTTGTCCAACATGCGCTGGCTGTGCATATCGGTTGGGGGGGAATGTGTTTGCTTTGTTCTTACAATTGTTTCCGGGCGAGACGGTGACTAATTATCGTGAATGGCTCACTTATTGCGATTATTATGCGGCTTTATTGCAATCATTGCTATTGTATCATCACGCTAACCCATATTTGTGTTTACAGTGAACAAAATGCGCAAGTCAGCGTTGATTTCGGATAAACTCCTCGTGGATGAATATTGGAGGTGGTCTTCTTGAATGCTTCCGCCTCCACGGCCGAATGTGGCCGTGGAGTGGAGAGAGCGTTGACTACTCGGCTGTAGTAGTATTTGGAAGCCGTCAAATTCCACAACGGAAAATTCATTGTCTGCTGGCGCTGTACACTTCAGGATTAATTCAATTTTATCATTATAAACAAATTCTCTTTAGAAATATTTGCAGTAATGTCAACAATAACAACAGATGCTGCTCCCACCCCAGAGGATGTTGGCTCGATCCCCGATTTTCTCAATTATTCTAATCTGCATCATTAAGCCAGCTTCCATTAGGGTAGACTTAGGGGCCGCTTCGGCGTCAATGTCAAAAAATGTGTGACAAAAACAATATCAAGACAAGTGATGTCCTCTTAGATGCTGGCTAAAAGCATCTCAAATTTCTATCAGTGTTTTTACTTGGTTGGAAACACGTGTGAGCGTTTAAGACATGCAGTGTTGCCAAATGTCCTCTTATACCGCTGTCTTTGGGAATCATTTGGCTGCGAGGCCTAGTGTTTTTTTCATGCCAAATTTGTCCCATTATTGTGCAGAAATGTTTAGTTTACATTGTGTAGTGGACTACATCAAGTTCTGCATGGAAACTGTGTCCTGTACACATTTGCTATGAGAGGCATTATCTCTGGCCAGGTACCAGTAGGAGGCAGAGGTCAACCTGCGGGAGGCCCAGAAAAGCCAGAAGACCTGGTATGACCAGCAAGCTCGCCACCGGGAGTTTAAACCCGGCCAAAAAGTATTGCGGCTTCTCCCCACATGCAACAACAAGCTTTTAGTAAAGTGGCAGGGCCATCGTGGTGAAACGTTGAGAGGACTCATTTAGCGTCAAGAGGCAGGGAAGAACAAGTGGCATAAAAGCACTCTTTTCCTCCCCCTCCCATAACAAGCATGTTTGACCACATCACAAAAAGACTCAAATGACACTCTAAAAATACAGCCTAAAGTCGAATATTTGTTTCCTGAAGTTGCAATTATTTATTTATTTATTTGCTTAATTTTTGCACGTTTCTATTGGCCGCACTGTTGTGTGGAGTTTTAGGGTTTTGTTTTTCTGGTCCACGTAATATCAACTATATTAGCAAAGGCATAAGTATTGTAATATATAACAATTTCCAATTTCTCCTCATGGGGCCAGAGATTTTCTCTGCTCTGATTGGTTGGTCAATTTATTCATCTAATTTATATATTTGTCTGTATTATTGTTGTATTGCACTGGAGAGGGGAGCCCTCTAATCTCGTTATTCATTCATAACTGACAGGGTATATCCTGTCAGAGTAGTCGTCTTTAACCTGTAGGTAAAGAAAATATGCCCATGAGCATTTTTATATTGTCAGTTTGTGATGCTGCACCGTTTGTGTTCACATAGTCTGCTTACTGCTCGCGAGGCCCGCGGATGATAATCTGGATCCAATCCAGATTACCAGCCCATATCACCGTAATCCGCCCAGGAGCATTAAGAGCACCGGCGACCGCTCCTGGAGCAAACGGATTTTCTTTGTATGGTTTTGACAGAGGTTTTGCCTCCACCTGGAAATATTTCTGCTTCAGTTAAAGATGTAGGCCTTGAGGTGACCTGGGACATGCCCCGCTGTCGAGCTAACTACAACCCTTCATGCCCGCCTCACAGTAGGCACCGACTCACAGCTGAGTGGGATTCTCATACTTTTTGGGTCCCTGGACCCTGTACACATTTGCTATGTGAGGCATGGCCAGCCATGAATTCCAACAGGTCCTGCTCATTCCTCAATTGACTGTATTATATTAATAGATCCTTGGCGCCAAAAATATACGGGGAGAGAGAGAGTGAAATTCATGTTATAACAAAAAAAACAAATTATTAAGTGCCTTGCATGGACAGTGGGGAGAGCTCATCTTCTTTCCCTTATGAGATGATGCCGCTTAAAATGTGTAAAAACTGTTCCCGATGTAACCGGACGCGAACTAGGAACCCTTCCGGCTTTATTCATAAAGATTGTCGACCCGTAAATGTGTCGTTCGAGCCGGAAATATCCTACGATTAGTATTTCCACGTATTCTGGAACGTAAAAACACATTTATTTGGAGGTGACATGGCTGCAAGGCAGCTGTTTAAATGTGGGTAAAAGTTGCACCTGAGTATAAATCCAAGTGATTTCATGAGCCCTGCGCGTCTGCAGCCATTTGCTTTAAAGCAGCATTAAAGCATGAGTGAAAGACTGTGTGAGCATCATCTCCGGTGCAAAAGCTTACAGCACCTGGTATTCCCAGGCGGTCTCCCATCCAAGTACTAACAAATTAGCAACGGTTTTGTCAGCAGCCCCCGCTGCGCCAGCAAATTCATGATGAACGCTGAAAAATGGACTATCGACGCAAGACATCTACAAGACAACATGGATTGCAAACATTTTAGGTTACCAACCCCCTATTTAAAAAAAATCAGTGGTAAAGAAGGTCCGCCAACGTCTGCACTTCCTGAGAGCGTTTTTTTAGTGCTGAAAATTCATTGTCCGCTGGCGCTGTACACTTTTTCTGCAACATCTCTTTCCTCCGCATGCTGTTTAGACAGTTTTCGTGACGGCGTAGCAACAGTTTCTGGAAACTGCAAACGGTACTGCGAGCATACACTTGAAATGGACTTAATCACACTTACACACCTGAAGTCTAGCAGCTCGTTGCTAATGCTAGGCTAACTCCTTGCAGAAGACACGGCCCGAGCTGCGACGGCTGCGAGGTCCCTATTGAAAAAACCTTTTGGACGCAAGGTGAAACGTCTTCAACAACCAACCTGTTTGCCTGCACTCAACTTTGGCAGTGGTTAGGATTGGTTGCTGAATGTTACATGCAACACTTGTTTTCGAAGCTTCTCTACCAAATACGGCACAAAGAGCAATTTTGATCAGAAAATTGATTGTTGAGACAAAAACATGCACCGCCCGTGCCCGGGGAAGGTGCTCCTCTTCGGCTTACTGTGACGCGAGCATGCCCTCCTCTGATGTTTAGGCCGCAATGGACAAAATGCGACGTTTCGCGCGGTTCGGACCGTACCAGAGCTCCGGCCGGCGTGCGTGGCAGTTAAGCCGTAGAGGAGCACCTTCCCCGGGCACGGGCGGTGCCAAGCGGCCCCTAAGTTTAACCGAATGGAAGCTCCGGAGGGCCAATTGAAAGTACCAAGCCTGCGTAACATTGCTGACTTTCTACAATTGTAAGAGTAAAGACAATTTCAGACAGTTGGCGGTGTACACCCTGTCTCAAGGACCTGACATGGCCACCCCTGGTTTAGCTGTTTAGTGACACAAAGTTGATGTTTACTGTAAAACTAAACACACAATAAAAATAATCCTTCAAAAATGCTTAAAAAAATAAATAAATAAAATAATAATATATATGCTGAAAATTCATTGTCTGCTGGCGCTGTACACTTTTTCTAAATGTTGCAATATCTCATGAAGGAAATACTGGACAATCAAATTTAAAGTGAAAATAAATGGTTTCTAAATTTGACACACTGACAAGAGTGTTGTAGGATGATTAGTCAATGTATGTCTATGTCGGAGTAATTAAATAAATACAAAAAGAATGGCTGGGGAATAAAAAAATAATACGTTTTAATAATAATTTGTTTTTTTTGTTATAACATGAATTTCACTCTCTCTCTCCCCGTATATATATATATATATATATATTTATTATATATATTGTATATTTTTTTTAAGCATTTTTGAAGGTGCTGCGAGCGAGCCATTCGGTTTCTGACCTACTTTCAAGATTGGATTACACGTGGACTGATTCGAGAAACTTTAATGGCCCTGAAGACGGCTGCCGACCTCAGAGCTCAATGGCGTGTTTGTTTTTTTGGGACGTCTGGAAGGGTGGGCTTGGCACCGGCACCTGGCACTATAACCAACAGCATGACATCCTCATCGAATCCCGCTCCTCCTGGGGAGACTGCGACCTGAACGCAACGCCTTAGACAGTAATAATGCTTATCCATTCCAAAGTCAGCCTGTTTTTTTAATCTAAAAAACAACAACAACAACGAAATATAAAGGATAGAAGGCAGGAGACCAATAAAATATATGCAATTTGCTTGTAAGATTCCGTCTCCGTGGCGAAAATGCAATGCGGCTTACAGCCGGGTGCGGTGGTGATCGTGCGAGCCCGCATCCCCATCTTTGTCCACTAGATTTACACTATGTACATTTTATTGCCTTCTTTACAATATGCGCGCTCGTTCTGCAATAGACATTGTCAATGAAAACTCATTTGAGGTGCCAATCAGACATATGAAAAACAACACGATTAGACAAATATTACTGCTAACAATGCTGTGCAGTCCGTCGCCTCATCTAACAATAAAAGCAACGATGCAAGCACATTGTGCCGGCTGTGAAAGCCGGCGGGCCCGCTGCACCGCGGCCAAACACTGGGGCTAAAATTGGAAGAAAGAACCTTTCCACTCCACCACTGCCGCGGCCGCGTGGAGTGTCCAATGTACATGTTCTTTGCATATTAATGTTAGATTGTCAATAAAATATCTTACCTCAAAATAACACAAAGCAACGAGATGATTCTTTATGTACATGTGAAGTTTTGGATTTTTAGCAGCATGTGCAGGAGAGTTATTAAGCATTTTGTCCATTGCGGCGAAGGAAATCTTAAGTGAAAAATCCTCAAGCTATCGTGATACCAGACAAGTTCTGAAGTGTGTGGATCACCCCAATGCGGGCTCTGTCTGAGGTGGGATTCGAACCCACGCCTCCTGGGGAGACTGCGATAATTTGATTGTCCAATATTTCCCTTTTGAGATAATGCCTCTCATAGCAAATGTGTACAGCCGACCTTCCTGGTGGAGTTGTCCAGCTTCCCAATCACACAATCCCATCCTGGCAACTGGTAATGCTCTCTTTACTGTGTTTCCTTTGTTCTTGCTTGGTACTTTCAATGGGCTCTGTCTGAGGTGGGAGGAAACCGGAGTACCCAATCAATTAGCAAATGAATTGATAATTATGACTATGCCTGAATGATTTCACAACATTTCATTTTGTTTGGTGGTGGCCTGTATTTATTTCTTTCAGGCAAAATATGCATGCGCCTAGGCTCAAAGGTTGGGACTCACTGACCCATTTGACAAAGTATGCCAACGGGGGTCACTGTTCCAGTCCCTGAAACATAAATGCATGTTTAATCATGGGGTCGGGCCTGGTTAGTACTTGGATGGGAGTCCGCCTGGGAATACCAGGTGCTGTAAGCTTTTGCACCGCAAAAAAAAATAAAAAACTTTGACAAATGTAAGCAAGGTGGAATGTGTTAATTGGTGTGCTAACAGACAGAGGCCTTCTGTTTCAGACATTGAGCAGATAAACATTCCCTTTCCTGCCTTTTATGCCGAAGGTGCTCCTCTTCGGCTTACTGTGACGCGAGCATGCCCGCCTCCTCCGGAGCTTCCATTCGGTTAAACTTAGGGGCCGCTTGGAACCGCCCGTGCCCGGCGAAGGTGCTCCTCTTCGGCTTACTGTGACGCGAGCATGCAGCATTGATCGAGGACAGTTCTCCAACCTGTTCATAGAACTCATTGACAATGCCCTCTGTACTTGTAAGTTTGGGAATTTTTCCGACAGTTACTCTGAAGTTTTACCTGTTTTCAAAACTACTTTTTTTGTTTTTCAAAATCAGACTGAGCGACTCCTCTGCACACATGATAATTGTGCATGTTTGAAATATGGAAAGTGACCTACACCAACCTGCCATATTATGACCACTTGCGTAAAGTCAAATACAAGAGCTGAATCACACATTCTGACTTTTATGCAATGTTGAGTTTTCACAATATTCCTTGTGATTGAGATGTGCATTTTGGATGAGCTCATTTAACTGAGGCAACTAAAATAGATTGCGTAAGTGGTCTTAATGTCACAGATGGTTTGTAAATCTCCATTTGATCATTTCTTTAGACAGCTTTTCAACTCATGTGTCACTCAGAAGTAGAAAAGCGCGTCTGCAGCCACACAAGGTCATGAAACCATTTTTTGAAGTCACTGTTTGCTCAAATGGCTCATAGTAATTTGGTAGTGCTAATACATCTTAATCAATGAGTTCACGCTTGACAAGTTCAAAAGCTTGTCAGCCTCAAGTGTTCAAACATTTTTTTTTTTTTTCTTCTCAAATGTCATTGGCTTGTCATAAATGATGTCCAGCAATGGTCGTGTGATTTCTCAGTAATTCGCAATCCATGCCTGGCAAAACTATTTTAACATTGCTATCTTCACATTATATCAGTTCAAAGAAGCACTAAAAAAACGAAACTTCATTAAAAAAATAAGTATATTTAAGAAATAAATTCCCTTGAAATGTTGATTTAAAAAAGACAGTGACACGGGTAGATCGCATGACATCTTTGAAAATCAGTTGGCTTTGAAACCAGTAGTGAGTTCATGGCAAATGTGTACAGCGCGAGCTGAAAATGCATTGACATCTAACAGGAAATGAAGCAAACGGGGGCGAAACGCCAGGCAAAGAGGAGGCGTGACCACCCCGTCCTCCTGTCCGTGAAAAATATACTTTTAGGATCTTCCCCAAAACAAACGAGGCGCCTTGTAAAGGAAATTTCAAGCTGAAACCAAAATATTCCGAACTAACCCATCGACTGTCCAACCGCAAATCCAGCATAGCTGCGCCCGTCCGTCCAGATGCCGCGTTGGTTCAGTGCTTGAAATGCGGCGTGTTTTGTCAGCTCCCGACGCCTGCCGTCGCCCCCTTTTTAGGGCAGTCATTAATTTGATTGTCCAATATTTCCCCCCGCCTCCTCCGGAGCTTCCATTCCGACCGCTGCTGCTTGTTTGTCTCCAGGTTTTTATTTTAGCCTCCGTAATGCAAAACAAAATTATCGCGGGTCTCTTGGAGCAATGAGCTAGGTTTTACAGGAAGTCGGCCATTTTGAATTTACTTAAAAGGGGGCGGGTGACACTCTTTGCACCCACTTGCAATATAGCATCAATATTGTGCTTCGTTTATGTGGTGACTGTGCATGGCGTGGCCTGGATCTGTTGAGCTTTGCTAAAAGTTTGGTTTTTTAGTGCTGTAAACTAGTCCACCCATTTTAGCCCAAGTAGAGATCAGAAAAATTTGGATAAATATACACAAATAACTTTCGCCGCGCGCTACAAATGGGTCAAGAGCGCCCGGTGATGGAACACAGAAGTCTGCGTCAATCTCTGCTGTTCATGCTGGACAGTCTCAAAGGGCTTTACATAACCACAATCAACATCCACTGATCTTAACCCCCAGGAGGGCAAGGAAAAACTCAAAACCCCATTGGGGGAAAATGGAGTTGGTGTTGGTATCCTGTTTCAGGTCCTGAAAGACTGTAGAGAGGGCAGCCAATAATCCTTTGCGCTGGGATCCTTCTAACCTGATCAATTGTGATGCCACGCTCAGATAGCGGTAGCCCAGAGAGGGACCTGGGGCTGCTAAGTGTCCTTCAATTCACATTAGTTAATGTACGCACCGTATCAATCAAATTAATGACTTTCCAGGCTTCAGGATGCCTTTCTACACTATATAAAGGTGGAAATTTACATTGGAAACGTTTGGTTTAGCTGTGCCGTCATCCTCCTGCACAACCCAGCCCACCCACTCAATGACACTCTGAGAACACTCCACAGCTCCTTCAGTGATAGACTGTTTCACCCTCGCTGTACCAAAGAGAGATTTTGACGCTCCTTACTGCCGACTGCTGTCAGACTTTTTAACAATCTGTTTTTCTCTGCAGAACTAAAAATGGTCTAAGGCGTTGCGTTCAGGTCGCAGGGGGGTTGTGCAAGAATGGAATGTTTTAGGGTGGGCAGGTCTGGCACTGCGACGGCGTTCTCTGATGCGAGATCTGTGAGATCTGTCGCGCGATGGCTACGATGGTCAGAATGCATCTTAATATGAAATGGGCCCAAAAGAAAACGAAATTTTTGATTCCACTTGGCGGCACTGTGTGTACAGAAGCTTTCCAAGATGGACACAATGCTTTTTAAACTATAATTAATCCTGTGTTGCCCGCAGCTTCCTCCACAGCACCATGGGTCATTAAGAAAACTTATTTCAAAATGGTACTACTACTGTAATAACAGATATTCAGGCCCTGAAGACGGTTGCCAACTTATTTTTGATCGCAGTGGTAGCGCCACCAACTGGTTAAAACAAAGCCTTTTGTCTGCGGCAATGTTCATGCCCCTTTAAGACCGCTACATGCACACAATAATTTATCGCAGTACAGTGGATGGAAACTAGGGCTAGTTTATCCCTCCAGCAGGGAGAGTAATGTGGTAAGCGTAAATGTGGCGGACAGCACCGGTTAGCATTGGCCGTAAACGCATAAGGGAAATATTGGACAATCAAATTAATGACTGCCCAGGCTTCAGGATGTCTTTTTACACTATATAAGGGTGGAAATTTACATTGGAAACGTTTAGTTTAGCTGTTAATCAAGTTTCGTTTTTTTAGTGCTGAAAATTCATTGTCTGCTGGCGCTGTACACTTTTTCTAAGGCTTTTTTGAAATGGCTCGCCATGGCCGCGTGAGAGGTTGGAACTTCTTGGTGGACATCTCTGAACTTGTCTGTGTTAACTAGATCAGCGCCGAGCAAAAGAAAGGTCTGTTATCTCGTCCTCTTCACCTGCAGCTTGTAGTGTTGCTACTTGGAGGTGTTGCCGTGTCTGTTTTTAGAGGCTTTGTGAGTAGAGCACTTGCTAAGAAAATGCAAATCAACTCTGCAAATGTGTCAAAATGAAAGCTTTCCCCCATGTTGTTCTTCAGGTGGTACTGGATTGTCCTTTAGATTTCTGCTTCAAATACATTGATCAGTTTGAACCATACCTGAAAGATCCCGTGGGACCTAATTCCACACAAGAGATCACTTGTTTTTTCTTCATCTAAAACATCAAAGTCGTTGACGAGCTTGATGGAGTTTCTCAATTTGTAAAACCAATTTCTGGTCATGGTTTCCGCCACAATTTTCACTCTCGTACTTGAGGCTCAATACATTTGAATGTTTGGCTATCCTAGACAGCCCATGTAAATAGAATTTCCCAAAAATCTGCAGTACAATTTCCTCTGCTTCTGGGAATGACCCTTTCTTGTCAGTTGGAAAAAAAGAGCAAAATGGACGAAATAACTTCAAATGTCCACTACAAAGGACATGTTTTAAACACTTGAATACTAGGCTCAAATACATTTAAAATAACTCAAACAACACTTTAACATGTTCATAAGAGTCTTGATTTTCCAAGATGGCGGCGCGCATAGACGCAGCGGCTAACAGCTCTCCCTCCCTGTGCTCCTTATTGCTTTTTATTAGTGTTTGCTTGCTCTTATTGGCACCAACTGAGGCACAGCATCGATATACCCGCCAGGACATCGTGGACATTGGATATCGATGCGAAATAACCATCACAGAGGAATTTTGCTATGATCGCAAAATTCCGGACAAACTGGCGAGGCCGCCCAGCTCACCGTGGCTTGTCATCGGGACCGGGAGGCGACGCAGAGAGAGGAAGCAGAAGCGGGGCTGCAGGTCCGCTGTCTTGCTACGGCGGCCCAGCAGGCAACCACTGCCGAGTCTCTACCTCACCAACGCCAGATCCGCGGTCCACAAAATCGACGAGCTGGGATTACAAATCCTGGGAAACCGCTAGGGAGACTGCGACCTGAACGCAACGCCTTAGACCGCTCTGTCATCCTGGCATCTGGTAATGCTCTCTTGAATGTGTTTGCTTTGTTCATCCAGCTAGCGTTTTATTTCGGCCGTTACGAAATGAAATAATTGTATAGATTCTTAAATAGTTTTTGTCTCGAAGTTGTACACATTTGAGGATACTTCAGCCCTGAAGACGGGGCGGGTCACCACAATGGACTTTGTGTGACGTTTTTGTAGACATCCACATCAGTGAGGAAAAACACAAACACAATTGTTATTATTCTCCGCGGCAACAAAAGTTCCTATGAAACACTTGCCAAAACATGTTCCACCGCCCGTGCCCGGGGAAGGTGCTCCTCTTCGGCTTACTGTGACGCTTTTTTTAATGCTTCATTTTAGTTTATTTTTTATACATGTGGAGCATTTATCAAGTGCAAGATTTAAGGGTCACTGAGTATTGTGTAATAAAGTCAACTGCAATCCTCAAACAACGGATCGGGGGTTTCGCCGGTCCACGGCAGGAGGCTACCTTGCTCATGCACTGCCTGGAGTGCTGAGGTGGTAGAATTCCATGATCTGTGTAGAGTAGAGGGGGCTTGTGATATAATTCACTTTATCAAAGCCAGATGACTGCTTCGTGCTTGGATATGGCCATGTGTCATTTTGAATAACAAGCCTAGTTCGTCTGTTTTGAAAGTACCCCGGACCAAAGCCGTCCTCCTGCGATCGGCGGGCCTCCATGCAAAAGGCGTGGTGGGCTTTTTTAAATCTCCCAATGCCCCAACTTCAGGTAAATCTTTTAGGAAACGTCAATGCTGTTTGGTCGCTCTGCACAGGACGCGTGAGAGGAGGAAAGATGGAGAGAACGTGCTTGCAAAGGTCAAAGGGCAGCATGCGATCGGACCTGTTCTCATGAGGACCTTCCTCCCGTGCTGCACGTACTTCTTCAACCAACCCACTCCAGCGCTTCCTCCCGCCGCGTTTTACACCGCCTCCTTGTCCATAATACCATGCAGGAATGCGAAAGTCAGAACCCCGGCGTCTTACTCGGATTCAGCATGCACGACGTAAAGTTGTGAATATCAAATATGACAAATTGTGACATGGAGAATTTTTAAACACTTCTATCATTGTTATGTTAACGGGCCTTTCTGCATGTTAATCCCTTTATGAAGGAACGCTATAAGCATCACATCAGGTTCTGTGATTCTCATTACACTGATTCTGCTTGATTGAAAAAAAAAAAAGTCAATTGGAGTTGTATGCCGACTATATTTCCACATTTATAGAGTGTAAAAAGGCCACGCACGCCGTGTGTGTGTGCATGTGTGTGAGAGTTCGTCCGACCCCCGCGACAGACAGCTGGATGCTCAGCTGGGCCGATGAAAATGTCAAGAGAGGCGGTCCGGCGTATCTGTCAGCGCCCGGGGTAAAAAATAGAGATTTATTTAGCGTATTTTCGCCAAGATGCTGCTCCAGGTGGTCGAGAGGATGAAGGCTCCCTTGTGACAGCCTCGCGCTCCGCTCGTGCCCGGGAAGAAGAGGTGCTCCAATTTGGCTTAACTGACAATTGTTCATTCAACATAAGCCAGAGCTCCGGCCGGCGTGCGTGGCAGTTAAGCCGTAGAGGAGAACCACGAGGTATGAATCACGGCTCCTGCGTGACGTAACTCCACCGAAATCTTTCACATTTGCACAGTATTCCACAAAAGTCACAGTTTTTTTTCTAACTCACTCTGACAGTAAACATGCAGACGGTGCCAGGATGGCGGCAACGCATAGATAGCCTCACTAGGGTCACATGGTGGATTTTTCAAAGCCAAACTTTGAAAGCTCACCAAGAAATTGCTACCGGGTTGACTCTCCCGAACCGGAGCCGAAAAGCAGTGAGTTTAAAAAAAAAAAAAAAGTCTCCAGGGCTTGTCAATGAGGGGCATGTCCACCCCAATTGACGCCCGCGTGCACTGCGGCAATTGACGGCTGCACGCGGTGGCAGACGCGAACGTACGCGTCAGTCGTATGTCTGGATGGGAAGAATTTAATTAGATTTTGTTTTGTAGACCTTGTCTGTTTAGCGGCTAAATGTTATTTGCTGCCTTCAGCCGTTCTGTTACTTTTGAGTCTATCAGCCTTGTGAAGAAGTGAGATGTCATTTTACTATTCCCATATGACATTTTGGTGTTCTTAGAAGTTTTGTAAAATAAATACTTGGACGTAAAAGTTGGGAAACCCTGGAAAATTTGTTCAGTTTAGTTGCAGTTATTAGAATTAATTTCAGATGAAAGGTACTGGTTGGTGTCTGTTTAGTTCAAGTTAATATAAAGTCATAACTTATTCATTTATTTTTTTAAATGAAAGCATGTCGCAACTTGGCTAATAATTAAGCTTCTGGTCATCATGGCATCAACAGATCATATGTGAAAAGCTGATTCATGCTGCATCACTAGTTTAACAGCATTGCATCACTATTTTTGGGGTACCAAATGTAAGATTTGCTAAGTTTTTGCATCAACACAATTTCTCTTCCTGGAGTGTATCATTTCCATGGACAATATGCTTCTGCGACTAGTTGCAGTTAAAGGCTTTGCGTTGTTCTTTGAGAATGAGTCATTTCTTTCCATCGGCGCTGTACACTTTTTCGAAATACTCATCATCATCATCAAGATGGCGGCCGTCATCGTATAAAGTCATTGAGCGGGAGAAAATTAGTCTCATGTGATTAAGCATTCATTTATTTGTATTAGGTTGTCAATAAGAGAGCGTGCACGCACGCGCTTGATTCAACCACGTGGCCTTTTGTGTTGGTGGTCTTGACTGTGATGCTTTAACACTGTTGCACTGCAATAAAAAAGCGGCGGTGAGTGAAGTCACAGAGCAACCGGAGCGTACTTTCAATGGGCTCTGTCTGAGGTGGGATTCGAACCCACGCCTCATGGGGAGACTGCGACCTGAACGCAACGCGATAAATTGAGCAATTTTACCTCGATAACGATAAATGCACGATAAATTCCCCCCGTAGACCAAAATCAAAATAAATGCAGGAAATGAATATGAACTTTTTTTTATTGACCAACTGGCACACTTTACACAGTTCTTTAAAGCGATGTCATAAATCCTAAATCCCGCTATATATATATATATATATATATATATATATATATATATATATATATATATATATATATATATATATATATATATATATATATATATATATATGTTGAACATCAAATTTATAAGCATTAATCATAAATGACCACCAATTTATCCATTTTTTTTTACTTTAGGAAACAATGGAAATGAACAATCAAATTAATGACTTTCCAGGCTTCAGGATGCCTTTCTACACTATATAAAGGTGGAAATTTACATTGGAAACGTTTGGTTTAGCTGTTATAAAAGTTTGGTTTTTTAGTGCTGTAAATGCATTTTCAGCTCGCGCTGTACACATTTGCTATGAGAGCGCGAGCAGCTTGCGCGAGCAGCTTGCGCGTTAATTCCGGGGGTTCTCCCCTTTTTCATAGATATCAAGAGCACCTTATCGCGGGTGGCGAACGGCGAGGCATGTTGTTTGTTAGGGGGGGTTATTATTATTATTAGGGCCTGAGCAGCGACCGCTGCGAAGTCCCTATTGTTTTTGTAGAAATTATTATTATTATTATTTTTCCGATTGTTCGATCGCATTTTTGACCCCCGAAACATGCACAAAAACTCACCAAACTTGGCAGTCTCATCGGGCATGGCGAAAAATATGGGCAGTTCGGTCCCCGTACCACTGATGTCAGAGTTTGGTTCGCAACCGGGGCAATCTGGATTGGAGTTGGGTAAAGTCACAGAATTGGAGTCAGATTACTAATTTGAGTTTACATTGGTTTAATGTTTTGGCAAAAGGCGTGGCTATTAAGGTGCTGAAAAGTCCTTGAGTCGTTTTTTTTTTTGTTTGTTTCTTGAAATGGAGGTGAAGGGTCACACAGGATGGCGAGGACCAGACCTACAGACCAGCATGACGGTCACCGGCTGAATGGGGACTCCAGAGCAGTCCGCCGTTGTGGTGGCGCTTGATGAACGACTGCATCTCGCTCCAGATGGACAAGTACGAGCGCACCCAGTCCACGTGACGTCGATGGAGAACATTGGCTGTGACCGAATTGGTTGAGGTTTAGATTACCAGGACCATTGAGCAGCCTCCTCGTAAAGGATAATCTTACACCAGTACAGTATACAATACATTCATGTCAATATAATCAAATGACTAATTCCTCTCGCGTGGTCTTTAGATCTGGGGCAGAATCCTAGCCTCTCCCCTTCTACTCCCTGAAATCTTTCAAGCCAAGCCACAATCTTTTGAACAAATGTTGCGTATCGGTGCTTTAGTTTGAAAAGTTGTGGGAGTGGCATTGCACTGTTCGGCAATAAAACACTGTTCAAATATGTGCCATAATACGCGCGAAAAAAAGCTTCAGTACAGCCAACCTGAATTCATGAGTTAGAGCTTTGCAAGTTTTCAGTTCCTATCAAGAATAAAATGCCACGAAAAGTCAGTGTGACCAAAAGGCTTCTCATCATCTTAACAATTAAATTCAAATTAATCGATTTAAAAAAAAAAAAACAGGCTGGATTCATCTTGCATTTAATTGCAAATGTGGTCGTACTGGTACCTTTTTGTTGCTTATAGTTTTCAAACATCTTTTGAGTTTGAAATGTCGTGCGGTGGGGTGGGGCGATTTCATCAGCTAATTTTGGCAAAATGGGCGAAGCAGCAAAATTTTGACCTTAATTTAGGATGAAAGTCGTTTGTAAAGTATAACTGAGCCCTTAACATTCTGACTTGAAAGAAAGTTTGACGTCCTGACAATTGTCACTGAGCCCTTTTGACGAATCCGACTGAAAATTAGTCAGAAAAGACTCTATATATATATATATATATATATATATTTATTATATATATTGTATTTTCTTTTAAGCATTTTTGAAGGTGCGCCGCTACTTCGCGGATTTTCAGTTTCCGCGGGTGGTCTCGGTCCCCATTACAAGTTGTTCTTTTCAGCTATTGATAAAAACCCGATGTTCCTAAAATAAGATGAAAAATAATAATAATTTGGCCGATCTTTTGACATTTTCCTTGTGCAAAGGCACAGTCCAGGTATGCAAGAAGCAAATTGTGACGGAGGGAATCAGTTTCCGAACCCACGCCTCCTGGGGAGACTGCGACCTGAACGCAACGCCTTAGACCGCTCCGAGCCAAGATTCATTTACCATTAAAAGGAGAACATTTATGTCAAAATCAAACAACGACAAAAAATACAACTCTTACTTTGTGGAAACATCTGGTTAATGGGGACCGAGACCACATGTACACACGCACACACGCACACGCCTGCGCTTTGTGAAAACACGAGGCTGCTTCTCACTCGATTAGAACGAAGCCTCAGTCAAAATTACAGCTGATAATTAAAATCTTACTTTTTTTTTTTTTGGCGAAAAATAGTCATTTTGTGACGTCTCTAAAGATGTTCCATGACTCATTCGTTTTCGCTGCCACGTTGGCAGCATTGTAGCGAATGAATTTCTTTTAGCTAAAATTAATGATTCAGCGCGCTGACGAACTTTCCTATCCACTTTGGATAAGTTTTGCTTTGAAAGCGGTCAGCGGACTGGTTAAAATGTGTCCGATGTTCCCACACAGCCTTATCAATTGCATCAAAGTGTTAGATGTCAAATAAAGTGTGGAGCTCGACAGACCTCAATCTAAAAGAATCGAAACGCGTACCCTGTGAATGTTATGATCCTCCAGGCTTAACTGTGACGCGAGAATGCCCTATATATATATATATATATATATATATATATATTTATATAACGTTTTCCATTTTTTGTGGCAGTCAAGATATCTTTACACACAAAAGAATCCATATCATGTCACATTTAATTCCCATGCTTTCTAATTTACAGAACTGGACAGCGAGAGAAGTGTTGCAGCAGGAGAGGAAAACGAGCAGGTGTCTTTTTGACAGGTAAGTCACACCCTTGAGTGTAATCTGATTCCCCGATGTTATAAAAGGGAATGTGTGAAAAGCATCGAGGAACAGGGGGGGAGATAAAGTTGTCAAATAAACTTTGTTTAACCTTTCTGTCTCCACAAGAGCTGTTTGTCTCTCCTTTTAGCTCACGAACACTATATGTCAAATTGGCGAACCTGACATACAATTGGTCCTTCAGAGCCGTGGACCCAACATACTGGAGGCGTCCAGGGGCGAAGCCGACGACCGAGGACAATCGTGGCCCACACAATGGCGTCTGGTTTGACAGCAACTTGATTAGCTTGTTTGTTTTTCACAGAACAGCGTCTCTTTCCTCATAAGCAATCAGCAACTGAATACAGGAGGTTGGGACGTCAGACGGTTTGGACGCTCCGCCCTTTTCCTTTTTGTCGAATTTTCACGTACTGCACGGTGCCCTTTTGACGAATCCGACTGAAAATTAGTCAGAAAAGACTCAAGACAATGATCTTACTCTCTGCCCCCCCTTTAGCCACCAGGGCAGATTAAAAACGTTTGGCTCAATCCGTATTTAGTGGAAGCTCCGGAGGAGGAGTGCGGGCGTGTGTCAGTTTATTATCAAAGCGTGTTGAATGGACAAGACTTAGATTTAATATGGTTTGCTATGAATATTGACCGTATTCCCTTTTAATCTTCACACACCCTACACCTCAACATCATCACACTACCTGAGGCAGTCTCGATATTTACCTCGCAACCCCGCGAATGTAAATATCAACACACTCCGCCCTGCGCTACTAATTAAAGGCGACAGAAGGTAATCCAATTGCAGAATAATCGACACTATTTGCTTTTAAAATTGACACAGGAGCAAACGACAAGTAGAGGAGGAAAAAACACCAATTGTGACCCGCGTCCGGGCAAGGGAAATCGTGGTCCATGTATATATACACATAGATATATATATATACACATAGATATGAACGACAACTCGTGAAACTTGAGACACACATCAGGCAGAGCAAATTTATCAATATTTTATACGTTAGTTGTGCAGCGTGCCCAGCAGGTGCTAAAATATCAAATTTCTCGCCATGCCCGATGAGACTGCCGGCGGTGAAAAGATGCAACAATCAAAATGAAGTTTAAAACAATCTAGATGTCAGACAGCCTCGCGCTCCGCTCGTGCCCGGTCCAGCCAACCCGGAGAGCTTCGCAATTTGCAAATGCGTGTCTGGAGACTTGAGTGTGGCTCCGGAGCTCCACATTAAGACCAAAAGGGGACTCATCACCCTGCTCTTCCACGGGCTGTTTCGTCCCGTAGTGAACGGACAGCGGGGGGCGTGACTTGCCTTCATTCTTGTGACAGGTAAGTCACGCCCTCATGGAACATCAGCTGATACGCCTCCTGGGGAGACTGCGACCTGAACGCAACGCCTTAGACCGCTCTGCCTAGAGGGCTCGGCGGAGTGTGCTCCAGAACGAATTTGGAGATGTAACTGAGCACACCTCCGTTCGGCCGCTCGGATGGGAGCAGCTCGTGAAGGCGGAGAATAAGTTCATCAAAAAGTGTGTTCAGGTCGCAGTCTCCCCAGGAGGCGTGGGTTCGAATCATGGTGACAGAGGGGATTGAGCTGACGAGCGGATCTGGGGAAAAAGGCAAAGAGGTCGTAACATCGTGAGTGTGTGGGTGTGTGTGTGTGTGTGCATCCGTTTCTCCATGGACTTGCATTCGGGTTAAACGTTTCGGACTTGGAAAAAACGAAACCCTCACGCGTCCACTAACTTTCTGGGTTCGAACTTTCTCATCCCTCTCAAGTAATATTCCTAATTTGCCTTTTAAAAGAGAGGATTGTGTCAATGACATCAAGGACGGGGGGTGAAGTCACATCAGCTTGAGGACTCATGCAGTGGTTCAGTTGAGCTCAAGCAATCCGGCCTTCCTGTTTGGAGTTTGCATGCAGGTACACCATGTACATTGCTAACACGGTAACTGCAAGGTTGCGTAAACAGACATCAAAAATCAGTATACGTGTCCCAAAAATTGAAAGGCAGGGACCATTTTTCGACTGTGCTCGCCCGAGTGCAGTTTTCTCTACTCAGGTACTCAGGTTACTATCCTCGAAATCAGGCCGACAGATATTTTGATAGTATGACTGAAGTGCAGTTCTTTAACACTGCTTTCTCCGCGCAAAACGGCAGCTTCAGGATGTCTTTTTCCACTATATAAAGGTGGAAATTTCGAATATATATTACAAAAAAATGTCTGTTATATAAAAAGGATAAGCTAAAAAAAGATCGTTGAGATTGATTTTTTGTCAACTTGTGTAGGTCTGTCGTATGCGTTATGCTCACATCATCTACACAAAAATATTTTCAGAGGAGATGCTACAAATATATGAAAACACTCGTGACAAGAAACGTGTTGTCTCTTTAATGCTCACGTATTGAGAAGTCATTTTAGTCTAAGCTTATGTGTTAATGACATGTTAATGTTTCTGTCAATTCCCACATTCCAAAACATGCATTGAAGACTCTAAACTGTCCACAGGTGTAATGACTGAATGTGAATTTGGATGCTTGCTTGTTTGCATGTTCCCTGCGCTGGAGCGGTTAGACGGCCGGTGTCACGCATGTATGTCTTCCTATTTTTTCGCAAATTCTTTCCCCGCGTCCTCCATCGGGTCACATGATGAACAGGCCTGGGTGCCCGTCAGCGGCCGAGCCCCGTCCCGGGGCCCCACCCATGGTCACAGCAGCACCATTGGCAGCACGACGCGTGGGGGAACTGGCAGCTGCTATTCGTTTACGAGGCGGACATGGGTCAGATGACTGGCGTTAACAGTTGTCTGAATCTTCTTCGGCCTGCGGGTCGACCTCTGAGCGGTGGTCGCTGCTCAGGCCCTAATAATAATAATAAGACAGAGTGTTTTAAATAGAAGGTTGATTTACAGTAGGTGGATGAAACTCTGGCAGAAGCTAAATGGAAAGGGTTTGTTGGGCTGAGCTCTCTTCCGTTGCAATGTAAAAACGAAACGAGAGCCAATTGGGAAACTTAATGGCCCAATGTAATTTCGTCCTCTTTCCGTAGGAAGCATTTTGTTACCTGTTGTTCGGCTTTTGACCAGCTGACAAGATGCCTTGATGCTCTGTCATCGGAGAGGACCTGTAACAATAATAATAAATAAAACGCTTTTCAACTTTAAAAGGAATAAAGACGGGTCTGCGATTCGCGACGCAACGCTTCACACGCGTTAATAGGACAGGTCGGGGTGCGATCACTGAAAATAGAACACATGCTCACACAGGGAAAAAAAGAAATCAATATTTGGAATGTGTTACATTCATTCCAGCCCTTAGCAACGGTAACTAGGAAACAACAAACAGCGCTCAAAGCGTACTTACACATTGAACGCGAGAACGACTGCCCTCGTATCATTTTTGGCACCTTTGGTTCTAGCGGCCTTAAGCTCATTGTTGCAAAAACTTCTTAGAGGGACACAACCGAACAAATATATATGCTCGGATGACTGTTTCGGCCATGAGGATGTCACAATACGAAATTCGTCCTTTTTCTTGTCAAGTTGTGGGAGTGGCATTGCACTGTTCGGCAATAAAACAACGCTGATTATGAGGTTCTAAATATAAAATTTGTAGGTTCTTGCGAATTAATATTTAAAATTGATAATAGCAAGTTTACCAGGGCGTACCTTTTCCCAGGTCTTCAGATGCTACAGACAGAATTTTAAGGCAATCAGATGAAGCCTTTAGGATCAGGGTGCAAAAACAAGAGTTTCTCTCAAAATTCTCATTTAACAATCCACTCAAGAACACACAGTGGTGAAAAACCCTTTTCGTGCTCAGATTGTGGGAAAAGCTTCTCCCATAAGTTACTCACTTGCACTCTGGACACCTGCGATCTGTATACAAAAACAGTGCATATTTAGGGCCTCACTAATTGTTTGGGTCATTTAATGGATTTGCAAGCTCACTTTTGATATGTTGCCTGGTGCCCCCCGCCCCACCTCGGCCCCCCTACAAGAAGCCCGTGGAGAAGAAAGGCTGCAAGTGTGGACGCGCCACCCAGAACCCCTCGGTGCCCCCTGCAAGAGCCCCCAAAAGCGGCCTCTAAGCTAAATTAAAATAAATTGACCAAGACTGATCCTGCTTTCTATAACATTAGTAATATCAACGTAAGACCTCAGACTTTGTTAATAAAGCCAGTGTGCCGTTGTCTGCGAGCCCTAGGGAGCAGAAAATACCATATTTTTATATTTACCAAATATTTTGTTCCACCACTCATCCCATGCAGAGGTAGTCACACCTGAGTATTCCTTCATCTTACGGTTTAGGGTGCGCAAGCCTGCAATGGCTCTTGTGAGGGACCCTTCCGGAGACGGAGGCGGGATTTGCTCCGCCTGAACGAGAACTTGGGACGGACGCGGGATGTAAATTAATTTTGATCAAATTAATGTGTAAATCTCAGTTTTTCTTATGTAAATTAATTTGAGCAAATTGTTGTACAAATTGCTGTTTTTTTATGTAAATTAAAATATCACGCGTGTTGAGCGGCTCGAGCCGAGCAGATGGTAAGATGGCGCTCGCATATGTTGTCGATGGCTTCCATCAGACGGGTCTGGCGAAACTACAATGCCCCCGAATATTTTTTAGACCCGCGAAGCACTGACTTTGCCAAATATCAGAATTCAGTTGGGCCCTAGAATATCAAGTATCGTTAGTCTGCTTGTCTACATGTGTTGCTGCAGTGTTTGTGTTCAATTACCTGTTGCTTGAAGCATTATTCATTGGATATTGTATCATGTGTTAGCATTATGCTAACAGGCTTTAAGGCAGAGCTATTTGGTTGTCGTTGCGTTCAGGTCGCAGTCTCCCCAGGAGGCGTGGGTTCGTCGCCGGTAAGTAGTTGACAATGTTTTGGTTTTTTTTGACAAAAATGTGCTGCTTTTAATATCAGAACATGATAGCATTCAGTGCCTATCATAGCCATGAAGATCACGTCATGAAACATGTTTTGTTTTCTTTTTTTATTAAAGTGCTTAAAAATAAGTCTTGCAGGCATATTTTTGACAAGAGCAACCGCTAAACTACAATGCCCCCGAATATTTTTTATACCCGCACGACACGGGCGTGTGTCACACTTGGCCCGAATATGAGCACCTTCCCCGGGCACAGACGGTGCCAAGCGGCCACTAAGTTTGCCCAAATGGAAGCTCCGGAGGAGGAGAGGATGTCATAATACGAAATTTGTCCTTTTTCATGAAAAGTTGTGGGAGTGGCATCTCGGCCCCTAAGTTTGCCCAAATGGAAGCTCCGGAGACCCAGGAGGCGTCACAAACCCTGGGTTGGGCTTTGGAGATGACAATTTCAAGATTGTGTGAACAGCTCCGGGAAGCCCCCTTTCTTTTCCCTGCGTATACCGCACGGTCCAAAAAAGGTCCATTCCGATGAGTTATTTTCGTGGAAGAAGCCCATCAAACACTCTCCCATATGCTAGGGCTCATGGACTCCAGCGGGTCCAGCGTTGTTTTATTGCCGAACAGTGCAATGCCACTCCCACAACTTGAGCAAGTGAGGCAGGATCGTGCTTAGTTGATTTGCTTCCCGTGCTTTGTTTTGTTAAATGTGTCTTTTCTTATTAACTTCCAATCTCTACACTGCAAAGTTTCCCTGGACTTTACTATACTACCCAATACCCCAATTTGCAAATGGGCATAAAATCACAGACCTTGGCGGATTTTTAGAGGAACACAAATATTCAAACAAGACACTTGAGGTCTTTTATTATGAGCAACTTGTGAAAGTACTCGGCGCTGAATTTTTAAAGAGGTCCTCGATGGATCGTGTGTGCAAGAGTGCAGATTTGGGACTTTTAAGTGCGCCTACTTCACACACCACTGGCTGAATTTATCGCTTTAATTTTGACAGCCATATATACATATATATATCTATATATACATATATATATATATATATATATATTAGTCAGTAGTCAGTGGTAGCAGGGATTTACTGTTCATGAGGTTGGAAACTTGGGGAGGACTATATTGAACAGTCCTCAAATGGTTCAGGACCTACTTGACTTCCCAGGCTTCAGGATGCATTTTGTCGCTGCTCGGGGCAGTCATTAATTTGATGATGCCTTTTTACACTCTATAAATGTGGAAATTTTGTCCCACGCTGGTTCCATATGGATGAATGAAACACCATGATGTCCATGGAGCATGAAATTGGTCTGCATTTCAGACATGACACAAGGCTGACTCGGCAAAGTGTGTCCCTTTGTGGAATTCTTAAATGTAGAAATAACGAAACGCTTGATGTTGAAACCACTCCAAATCTGTCGGGAAGCAGCAATTAGAACCGCTGTCGCAAACTCCATACATTAGATAAAAATAAGAGAAAAAAATTAAAAAAATTTCTTTTGTTAATATCTTTTGTTGTTTTTTCTGAAAATTGTTAAAAAATTCAGACCCTTCGAGTCGGTTTCACTTGCTAGTAATACTCCAAATTAAAAATAAATTAGGAACAGTTAAACACTTTTTCAAACTGTGACAAACATCAAATTAATGACTTCCCAGGCTTCAGGATGCCTTTTTACACTCTATAAAGGTGGAAATTTACATTGGAAACGTTTGGTTTAGCTGTTATAAAAGTTTGTTTTTTTCGTGCTGTAAATGCATTTTCAGCTCGCGCTGTACACATTTGCAATGAGCTGAACTCGCATACACACAGAACACTCGCATTCACACAACTTAATAAACCATCTTAGTAGAACGCGAGAATAAACACTTGGAACATGAGCACAAGGAATAATCCGACGCTGAGACGTCAGCGCGGCGCGTTGTCTACACCGTGATCATTACAATTAGGACTGAATGTTTGATGACAGGTTTTCCTTTGGAATAAAAGTCTAATTAAAAAGAATTTATATTTAAAAAAGTTTGACATTGTTGGCTTTGGAAAAGATAGCAGGGAGACCGGAGAATAAAATGAAGGAAACGGGAAGGAAATGACAAAGGCTTTCCTCTGAACCCACAGAACTACCACTCTCCCTTTGTCATCCTGTGTGGAAACTTGGACTCACACAAACACACATGCGCATGCGTGCTATGTTGTTGTTGTGACTAGGATTAAAAGTTTGCTCGGCAGACATAACAGCCAAGTGATAAAGAAAAGAAATAAGGGGGGAAAGCAATTGGTTATGACATGACGATAATTGCAAATATGTTGCAAAAAATAAATAAATAATCATTGTTTGCCGTCATCATCATGACAAGTGAGTCAATACGGAACATTTGAAGGCTACAAAATGTCCATATAATAATAGAGGTGGAAAGTCACAGATCTCATTTACTTGTCTTGTGATTGGAGAACATTTTTTTTCTTTTTTTTCAGTATACTGGTACTTTTTTAAAGTGTAATGGAGGGTCTTCTCAAGGCCGCTTCTACTGTCCGAAGACAGATGGGATCAGCTCCAGCACGCCCGGGACCCTCGGGGCGGATGCTCTCGCGAAAGAGGTGGCTGGATACACCCCTCAGGGCGAGATGATGTTTTGACTGTCCTCTGGAGCCTCACTCTGTCCGCCTCAGTGCAGCCGCTGTACCAGGTGGAGACACAGTACGTCAGCAGGCTCTCGATGGACGAGTGGTAGAAGGCTAGCAGCAGCTTCCTGTCCAGGTTGAATTTCCTGAGGACTCTCAGAAAGTGCAGACGCTGGCGTTGACGGAATAATATTCTCGTAACGTGAGTGACATCATTTGCTCTTGCAAAACCACTGGAAGAGAAATTACGCAATTTTTCTTTTGAAATGACTATTTTAAAAGTCTCTTGGAGCAATGAGCTAGGTTTTACAGGAAGTCGGAAAGTTTGGGAAAATGTTTTCCCTTGGCAGAGTCTTCAGCGTTCGGGTCCTAGCATTCCGGGGACGGTGGATGGACAAGTTTTCGATGGAGCTGGATATTGGGGCGAGCTATGAGCTCCTTCCGCAACCCCCTTCTCTCCATTTTCAGATTTACTCCACTGTCTCGTTTGCCCGTCTCCCAAAAAAAAAAAAAAAACAATTTCAAACTCAGTCTTTGGGGGATTACCAGAATAGTTGGAAAGAATCTGACAGTTTTGTCTTTGCTCCATCGTGCGGTGATGTGACGCACTCTCTTTTTAAACTTCAGCGTGAATTTGAGGTCAACGCAATTCTACATGACATATTGAATTAAAATAAAAACAAATTTCAGCGGGGGGCGTGACTTGCCTTCATTCTTGTGACAGGTAAGTCACGCAATTAATTGACGCACGCCCTTACCCCTGGTCACCTAACCGGGGGGGGTTCAAAATGCAGCAGCTAGACTCTTAACTAAGACGAGAAAGTTTGATCATATTACTGTCAGGTTTGCTGGCCCGGCTCGGATGCAGGCAGCGGGGTTCAGTTCCTTCATCTTGAATGCAAGTGTGAACTGAGGGCAAGCAGCTTGTGCTTCCGAAGTTCTGTCCACTTTGGAAAATTCTCGCACTACACCCTGAACTGGTCGCCAGCCACATAATGGCACATTCTCACAAGTCCGAATATATATATATATATATATAATATTATATATTATAATATATTATATATAAAATAAATAGCATGCAGCTAACCTTATTCGGATTGGAAATTTCACCCTAATATGCAAAATGAGGGGAAAAAAATATTTATTTTATTTTTGATACAATTACAAGGTATGCTTTCAACTAATTTGACAGTCGGGTTTGTGAGCAAGCATTGCCGATATCAGAAGGGTGAGGCAATATTTTGGCCGAAAGTCACAGCAACATTTGTCGAATTGTTATGTGTGTCTGTAATGGGACGTGTCCTGTCGACTGGCATTAGGATTCTCAAGCATCTGCTTGTAGCTCCTAAAAATTGTTTGGGGCACGGAGCTCCGGGTGAATTTTACAAATTTCTTCTAAGTCCCCTTTCCAGCGGGGAACTTTGAAACATTGTATCCGACCGTGGAAGGCTGTTGGCGGGCGCGGGTCGCTGCGAGGGCCCCAATAATAATTTCTACACAAAGTCCATTGTGGTGACCCGCCCCCTTAAACAATTGATGGAGGATGATGCAAATGTTTACGTGGATGGTTTAAAAAAATCATAAAATTCTGTTAAAAAGATATAGCTACATAAACAAGGCAACACAATCTTTTTGTAGTGACCGCTGCGAAGAATATTCATCTTCAAGCGAGGTTTATTTATTCTCTTATTTATCTAATTTATATATTTGATTAAATTATTGTTGTATTGCACTGGAGAGGGGAGCTCCCTAATCTTGTTGCACACTGCCTGGTTCGATAGGAAAGGCAATGTGAACACATGCAATTTTTTCATTGTGTTACAGTCTTATTACAAATTGGATTTTTTTCCCCCGCACCTCAGGTTTGACACCACTTAAAATTCAAAATCAGGAAACACCTATGCTTTTGCAAAGATTCCACGGTGTGCACAAGCCGCACAGCAAGCACAGCAGAGCCAAAGGGAACGGGCGGTTCCAAGCGGCCCCTAAGTTTAACCGAATGGAAGCTTTTCAACTATGGCTCACATTCTCCAAAAAGGCTGAAAATTATCAACGCAAAAAAAAAAAAAAAAAAAAAAATGCTTTAAAATTAGTTAAAGCTACAGTATGTGGAACTCAATCCGTTCATGCATCGAGAGATCGATAGGGAATGTTCTATCAAGCACACGTCGACACAAACATGAATAGACCACCGATGATTAAGGGAGGAATGAAGGAAAGGATGGAAGGGATGTGTCATTTTTCAGTTTAGTTGAATCTACACGTATATATACAAACCGATGTGTTCCTGTCCAGTAAGTTGCTAATAATTTATGACCAGTAAACACGGATGTGCTGGCCTCCAGTTTGTCTGTGCTCTACTTTACTTTTTTTTTTTTATCTGTTAGATGTGGTATTTGTGTCTTTCGTCGTTGATTACACTGCACAGTGGAGGGGGGTGAAGAGATTGAAAAATTTAATCCAAATAAAAATTTGCACAAATCAAGCAATGAACAATGATCAACGCCGGCGTGTGATGCCAGTGTTTGTCCCAGGTCTTAAGATGCTCCAGACAGAACTTTAAGGCAATCAGATGAAGCCTTTAGGATCAGGGTGCAAAAGAATGACCCCTGTAAACATGCAAAAAAGGGCAAAAGTCGGACTTTCAAAAGCATATTTGACATTTGTACAATTGGACACGAGAAGTAGAATTACACAATTACAGTAAAACCGTATCCGTATTTTCTTTGGTCACAGAACGAACGCAGTCACAATTAATTTTTCGTGAAAGGTTGTGGGAGTGGCATTGCACTGTTCGGCAATAAAACAACGCTGATTATGAGGTTGTAAATATGAACGACAACTCGTGAAACTTTACACACACATCAGGCCGAGCAAATTTATAAATATATATATATATATATATATATATATATATATACGGGGAGAGAGAGAGTGAAATTCACGTAGGGATGTTATGCCATAACATACAGGACCATAAATGCGCACTTTATATTATTTTTTTTGTATGATGATGAGGGAAAATATTATTAGCTACGATTTATGTCCATTAATCTTTGCTTCCAGGAAACAGCGCAGACCTTCGCAAATTTATCAATATTTTATACGTTAGTTGTGCAGCTTTTTTGAAATGGCTCGCCATGGCCCTCGAGAAATGTTAAAAAAAGCAGCCCTGATTGAGTGTTTCACCTCGCTTTTTGTAAATTTTATGGAGTACAGTGAACCCTCGGTTATCGCGGTTAATGGGGACCGAGACCACCCGCGAAAACTGAAAATCCGCGAAAAAGATTTTTTGAGAGGTACCCTTTTTCTCTTGTTCTTTGTGACATTGTTCAAGTCATGCAAAGCAAGCTATTTGGAATGTTGATACAAATGATTTTTGAACTTTTAATTTTCATTGAAAGTAATGTGTACCAGTTGGTCAGCTGATTAATTTAAGAAATATATTGCCCATAACAATTTCTAGAAAAACAATAGGGACCTCGCAGCGGTCACTGCTCGGGTGTAATCAGCGCGTCTCGCAGCACGAGACGATCGCTGGAGGAACGCAAGAAATCCTTTTTCCTTCAAAAAAAAAAGGAACAATTTGAGGGCCATGGCCACTCAGTGGCGACGTTAGGCCCAGCGATTTGGAGTTGCGTGTGGCGCCGCGACACGTCTTTTGCAAATCTGCATCTATAGCAGACAGATTTGGAAAATTGGCCTCATTTGAAAAAAGTTGATCTGCAATTGGACGAGAACACTATGCTAGCAAGCAAGGGACAGGTCAAAGTTGAAAGGAAATACTGGACAATCAAATTAACGACTTTTCAGACTGGGCACAGACATCTGTCTGATGTACATCGAAATGGAAAAAGCCGAAGTGGTGCAGGATGAGCTTCTGAAGGGGCTGGACAACAAGAACCCCAAGATAGTTGTAGCCTGTATTGAGACTCTCAGGAAGGCTCTCAGGTTAGTGATTCATCTCCCATAGAGAGAAACACACTTGATCAAGTTTGTTACTTTCACAATAGCCATTGCATGAAGAATTTGACTGAGATATTAGATATATGGACTGTTAACTCAGAATATATGACTACCACAGCCATTATCCCTTTGAAACATCAATGTACAATTCTCACAGCTTCCCTTAACGGATAATTTTTCATGTCGTTATCTTTCTGCAGTGAGTTTGGATCCAAAATTGTGAAATTTAGTCTAATAATACAGTTCTGTAATGATGGGAAAATGAAGCTTCAAATTTGCTTGACGAACCAGCTGCTGTATTTTTGAGTCCTCTAGATGGCACTGTTGCTTTAAATAAAGGCTTTAAAAAAATGGCAATGCATTGTGTTTTCAGCTCAATATTGAACAGAGAGTGCCCTCTACAGGAGCCCAAAAATACTATCCATGCCCGACAATAATTGCACACTTCTTTCAAAGACATCACATTTGCTATGTGAGGCATTATCTCATAAGGGAAATACTGGACAAGCTCCGATTTTCAGTGAAGGTAGATTTTTGACTTGTCTACTATCATGGTTTTAGAACAAGACGCTAGAGCAAGAGAGCTCCCAACTGGAAAAGGACAAGAAACTCCTGGAGAAGGAGAATAAGCGGCTTCGGCAGCAAGCTGAGAGAGCCTCAAACCAGACATACACATTCACTGACAAATGACGTAACGATGGACTACAATGAAGTGCCGATAGTTTTATTTAAAACAGTTGTCATAAAAGGAAAATTATTTTTTTTCTTCATTCGCATGACTTCCGAGCAGACAGCGTGAGTTCATTTCCTACTCAAGAATGGTGGACGAGCGAGATGGCCTCAAAGTACAGAGGTATAGGGTTCGATTCCGGGGAAATTTACATTGGAAACGTTTGGTTTAGCTGTTATAAAAGTTTGGTTTTTTAGTGCTGAAAATGCATTTTCAGCTCGCACTGTACACATTTGCTATGTGAGGCATTATCTCATAAGGGAAATACTGGACAATCAAATTAATGACTTCCCAGGCTTCAGGATGCATTTTTACACTCTATAAATGTGGAAATTTACATTGGAAACGTTTGGTTTAGCTGTTAATGAAGTTTCGTTTTTTTAGTGCTGAAAATTCATTGTCTGCTGGCGCTGTACACTTTTTCTAAGTGTTGCAATATCTCATGTAGGAAATACTGGACAATCAAATTAATGACTTTCTCTGGTGACGGAGGTTGGTAAATATATATATATATATATATATATATATATATATATATATATATATATATATATATATATATATATATATATACCTATATATATATATATATATATATATATATATACCTATATATATATATATATATATATATATATATACCTATATATATATATATATATATATATATATATATATATATATATATATATATATATATATATATATATATATATATATATATATATATATATACCGTATTTTCGCAGTCATAAGGCGCACTTTATAGTCACAAAAATTCTCCTTAACAAACAAAGCGCCCTGTCAGTCGATGCGTCCATTAAATGGACAAAGTACCACTCACTCACGTCCATCAGCCCCTGTCATCAACGAGCTGTTGGCAGTGCATGTTAGCACACCCTGCTGGGCAAAGAGTGAGTTGTTCATGCTTACAATCGACCGTGACAAATACACTATCTGACTATAATGTTTGGGTGATGGTGTTGGAAAAAGCTGGACAAAGGGCAGCTGTCCACAATGTTTTAGTCTGTCTTATCATTTATGTTATTGCAAGCAAGAAACGTCCCAGGTTTAGACAACAGACAAAAAGTCCAAAGCATAACAGCACATCTCTTTAAACAGCCATGCAAATCTCTCTAAACAGCTATGGGATTGTGGGTCTCTGCTCCCAGAATGCATTGCTTGAATTAGCTAAGGCTGAGTGGCTTTTGTGTTATTTTCATTTTTTTTGGGTATATTGATGGCATGAGAGATACATGTTTGTGTTAATCTTATTTCTATGTTTCATTGTTTGCTTGTATGATGAGTTTTTTATTTTTTTTTGAAACCGTGACTCTAAGGAGTGTGGTAAGCAGCCAAGTCCCTCCCCTGACGTTGCTTTGTAGGCTATTGCCAATGCACCTAATATTGGCCTGAGCCATTGTCAATGTCAGCTATTGTCAATAGAGACTTGGCATCTGCTGCAACAATGGGGTGATTGCTTATGTTATTGGGGCATAGTAGGCTGCTATCGGCTGTGTCAGTGTGGGCAGCTCTGCCAAGTTCATGCTATGCTATCGTCTTGTTAGGCGGTGCGTCCAGTATATGTTATAAAGACAGAAATAGCGCCCTCAACAGGTGTTGCGCCCTTTGACACGGCGCGTCTTTTGGGTGCGAAAATACGGTATATATATATATAGATATTTTCTTACTGCCCAAAGCAATTGGAACAGAATCATTTTGCTATGCTTTGTAGATTAATAGCTTCCTGGAAATTTGTCACAGGGCAATGAGACTTCAAATGACTCTTCTGCAGCCATTGTCTCGCTGCACTGGAATCAGGATGAAAATAGACTGCAGCTTGCAAAAACTAGCTCACGCACGTAAATATGGCAGCGCTCGTTGGTAAAGACGTTTCTCAACTTTCTCGTCCTAACGGGAAACTTTCTCATCAGGACGAGAAAGTTATCTCGTCAGGACGAGAAAGTTATCTCGTCAGGACGAGCAAGTTTCTGGTTTGGACGAGAAACTTTCTGGTTAGAATGAGAAAGTTTCTCGTCAGGACGAGAAATAAATTTCTTTTTTTTTTTTCCCCATGTCACTTTAGGGGCTCCGTACGTTTCACTGGCTCTCTTCAAAATACCACAATGAATGCATCATCAACATGTATTAGACTTTATAATTGTTTATATTTTGTATTTTTTGCTCTCTCTATACACGTTTGTATTTACTGTTACTATTTCCCTTTTTATGATTAGAATACATTTCTGGTTTGGTTGTCCATCGTTGTTCAGAGTCCAGTGGTAGCAGTCAAAGTATGAAAATCATCCAATTACATCTGAAATAGAGAGCACGACTTATCGTGATTTAACCTTCTGGTCATGTTTGACTTTGTCCCTCTGTGGACTCATCACATCTGTTTGAGTCAGAGAGTTTTGGTAGGACGAGCTCTCGGATTTCCTGGGAGAAAGGAACTTTAGCCTGGGAGAGCCATGCCCAGATATCAGTCAATTTCGGCCAATCAGCCTTCTCAACGTCAAACACTCCACTTTCTGTCAATTACGTCATTGATGAGGCTGTACATTGTTTTTTATTATTTGTTTATGCCTTTTGGGCCTTTGTCCACATGCCAACAGCTTATCCCCTTTAAAAAAAAAAAAAAAAAAAAAAAAGAAGGGGGGGGCGATTTCAAGAAATGTTAGTTTTGGTTTTGATATTATCTCATGCATTTAATTTTTTGGTCACAAGTGCAATTTGCATTCATGTGCTGTGGTTGACCAGCTGGTTTTAGTTTCTAGTGATACATAGTGACAGGCAAAACAATAAAATTGAGACCCGCGAAGCACTGAACCCGCGAAAGTTGATTTTTTTACATTTGCGCTTCCTTGAACTGGTCTGTTTGAGCTGCTCCGGTTGCTGTTCACGAGATATTAGAACTATTGAAATAAAGACTGCTAGCGAGCAACAAATGGTCGACAGCTTTTAGAAAACGCTTCAAATTAGAAAAAAATAACACACAGGCAGTGAATGGCAAAACACTCGTTTTTGTCGAGGTGCTGCTTGATCATCTGGCCCACATTGATGTGATCCAGCGCTGTTGTTTGTTCTCTTCGGTGCGGATGACCGGACAAGACTTCTAATATATCTGGTGTCACAGGATATTTGTCAGTGAATGTGTATGTCTGGTTTGAGGCTCACTCAGCTTTTTCTTGTGTTGTGGGGTCCAGTTGAGTTGAATTGCGTGTCAGGTATGTTGGCCATCTGACACCCAACTGTCAGGTTTGTGTTTGTGGGGACCCCGTAGAGCCATTTTTATTGTTGACATAAATCATAGCTAATCATCTTTTCCTTCATTATCATATGAAATACAGTTAGGAGTTGTATGTGCCTTTACTATGTTATAATCTTAGAACCTACCAGCCACTACAGGTGTCCGACAAGAAAACTTTTGGCTGTCCTGTGCTCCATTGCGGCCCTGGTGGCGTTCAAAAGACAACCTGTGACTGAAATATCAGTCACAACATATCTCTACTGAAGATTAATTGTCATGCGCTAAAGTAATTGGTTTTGTTTCATTCGTGAACTTGTTAGTTTTTGTTTCCGCTGACGTCTGGCTGACTGTTGGCGGAGCAGGGAGGTGGATTTCCTGGCGAGCATGCGCAGTGAGTGCCACAGAGCAAGTGCGCATGCGCAGTGAGTGGCTGAAGGTCAAACCTGAGTTACCTCCTGGAGTCTTCTGTAAAGACGACCAATACGCCCCAATACGTACCTCTGAATATCCTCAAATGTGAAAAATTTCAATATCGAGTGAGAACCCCCGTATTGAGGTTACGTAGGATGTGGGCAACTGGTGTAAAAAGTGGTGCAGACATAGCAAATGTGTACAGCACGAGCTGAAAATGTATGGGCATGAGCATGTTTCAGTTGTATTTTCCAATTAATTGATGGCATAATCAACGGAATACTCAATTCTTAAAATATTTAAATTCAACATGACTAGGATAGCAGTGTAGATTATTCGCGTGGCCAGAAAGTTCATCCTAAAAAAACAGTAAAAATGGTGCACAGGTGTCAAACTCAAGGCCCGGGGGCCAGATCTTTTCATTCTCTGTATTCTTCGCAGAAATCTAATCGTGAATTGTTGCACTTTTTAAGGTGAATTCATTTCTTAAAAAATAAATAATTGGAATTAATTAAAATGTGCCGTCTCGAGTACGCTGGTGCGCGGTCGCCACTTGTCGTCTATGTACTGCACATTCAGGCTCTAACAGGGATCCATGTTGCGACTCGACCACAAGTCGGATGTGGATGCAAAATGCTTGACATGTCTAAGCTCCCGTCCCGATGTTGTCCATATCGGGAAGTGCTGTTTGCGGCAAATATTTTTGTACCGCTTGTCGGCTACGTTCATGAGGCGTTTAAATCCTGTGCGCTCTCAACACAGCAGCGGGAACCGTAATTTGGCTTTAAAACTTTAATTGAGAACTCCGCTTTAAAACCCTCGTATTCCATAAAAGTGTGCTTTGCATTTCTAAAAATTATTACCAATCTACCAGTAAGCAACATGGCTGTGTCGATAGTAACTTTGATGTATAAGATGCAAAAAGGACTCCACGAGTGACCAGAACTGGAAACAACGCTCTTTGGTTTGAAAAAAAAACGTTTCCAATGTAAATTTCGCACGGGCGGTTCCAAGCGGACAATGGTGAAAATAATAAAACTCTCAAGTCAACAGTTTGGATTTAATTGAAATCATCATTTAACCAGGCCAAGTGTCATTTTACATGTGGCCAAAGCAGAAAATTCCCTACAGCAGAAACATGATCCTAACACCTGTGTGTTTGCCTAGAGCTCAGGAAAAAAGGCAGGTGGACCTAAATACAGGGAAGCCGGCAAGGCAGGTGTGCGTTCCTCGCCGTCGTAACTACAGACAGACGTGAACGGAGGCTAACCACTTGAAAAACGGATCAACTTGATATTTTCGAAGAATATCTTATAGAAAATGGGACCTCGTGTGTCAAATAAAATAATCCTAAACCAGTATGAGCAGCTGTGTTGTTGTGTGCCTCACCAGTGACTTAAACTGGGAGAATGCTGATATATATATATATACATATATATATATATACATACATATATATATATATATATACATGCATATATATATATATACATACATATATATATATATACATATATATATATATACATATATATATATATATATATATATATATATAGATAGAGAGAGAGAGAGAACAATTGTACAATGTAAGAGATAATAGAATTACGCTTTTTTAAATTTTGATGACGTCATAGCCCCGCCTACAGAATTACGCTTTTGTCTCCTTGTCCCCGCCTACAGAATTACGCTTTTGTGCAAAATGGCCGCTATCCCCGCCCCCTGTGTTCAAACTATCCAATCTCCAGCCACCTATTTAAAAATATTTACATATTCCCTGCCCTTGAAGGTTTAATACCACGCCTACAGAATTACGCGTCAATTATTATGTGTATGTTTGTGATGACATAAGGGTTGCAATAGTTTTACATTTTTCAATAAAGCTTAGACTGCCCAGGCTTCAGGATGTCTTTTTACACTATATAAAGGTGGAAATTTACATTGGAAACGTTTGGTTTAGCTGTTATAAAAGTTTGGTTTTTTAGTGCTGAAAATGCATTTTCAGCTCGCACTGTACACATTTGCTATGTGAGTGTGGGCCAAAAAGGGGAGGAGGAGGAGGAGGAACCGGAGTTGGTCGGAGGAATTAGCCATGAATCTTTGCTCCCTGGCCTAGTTTGCCACATCGTATATGCTGAATAGCCACTCCGGCTCCATCAACCTCTACTTGGGCCTCTTCTCCCAATCTTTGCATGGCTGGCGGTCAGAAGGATTTTAGTACATCAGATTGCTACAAACAAAATTTTATGAGCAGATCTTATATTTAAGTTACAAAATTTGTTGCTGTCAAAATGTGGTTGTTTAGATTGAGTCTACAATCTATTCTATAATCTAATTGTTAATATAAATAATATAATTATAATTATAATATATTCTACAATCTAATCTTGGGCGGCACGGTGGTCCGACTGGTTAGCACGATAGCCTCACAGTGAGAGACAGCATCGGTCGTTCCGGCCATCCTGTGTGGAGTTCGCATGTTCTCCCCGTCCCGGCGTGGGTTTCCTCCGGGTTTCCTCCCACATTCCAAAAACATGCATGGCAGGTCGATTGTACACTCTAAATTGCCCCTAGGTATGAGTGTGAGCGCAGATGGTTGTTCGTCTCTGTGTGCCCGATGAGACTGCCAAGTTTGGTGAGTTTTTGTGCATGTTTCGGGGTCAAAAATGCGATCGTACAATCGGAAAAATAATAATAATAATAATTTCTACAAAAACAACAGGGACTTCGCAGCGGTCGCTGCTCAGGCCCTAATAATAATAATAATAATAATAATAAAAGTAATAATATTTTCTACAAAAACAATAGGGACCTCGCAGCCGTCGCAGCTCGGGCCCTAATAACAATTTCTAGAAAAACAATAGGGACCTCGCAGCGGTCACTGCTCGGGCCCTAATAACTCTCCCTGTATATATATATATATATATCTATATATATATATATATATATATATATCTAGACCGCTGAAGAGGTCAGCACGCTACCAGGCTCTCGCCTGTCGACACACGTGTGTCGTGTGCTAAAAAGGCCTTGTCACATTGCACTTGTCTGTTGGCACATACCATGTTGATTGACGGCACAAAAACCAGAATGAGAAAAATACTAGCACTTTGCTTATCCGAGCTGCTATAGAACGTTGGCGTATCTAGTCTTCTGTTCATACTCTGGCGTTAAGAACTTCTTCTCGAAACGAGTACTCGATTATCAAAATACCTGTCAATTAATCCGTTCTTCAATTGTAGTTGCTGGACAATCAAATCAATGACTTTCCAGGCTTCCCACCAGGCAGTCCATATCCCGTGTCATTAACCTCTTAAACAGTTGACTCATCATTTCACAGTGACACTTTGTCATTTTTGCACATCACTGTCATGTGATTAGTACTGTATTCATTGACAAACTAGAAGAAGAAGAATGAAGAAGAATGAGACGAAGAACACAATCCCCATGTATATATACACACTTACATCCCACAACATATACAAGCGTAAGGAAACACTCCGAATGTCTGTCCATGGTAAAGGAAATTAATAAAAATACTGCAAAGATAAGACGACTGCAATGGTAATTGAAGGATTGTATTATGATTGCTGGCATTATTTTAAACACTTATACAGGACAGAAGGTCGATAATTAAAGTTAGCAGGTTCATAATTACGGAATATGTTAAACATTGCCGGTCGGCGGAGTTCGACGACCAGCCGCCGCGTCTCGTCCCGGCTCCGGCGAGTGGATGCAACCGGTGAGAGAGGCGCACAAAATTCATTGTCTGCTGGCGCTGTACACTTTTTCTAAGTGTTGCAATATCTCATGAAGGAAATACTGGACAATCAAATTAATGACTTTCCAGGCTTCAGGATGCCTTTCCACCTATATTAATTTATATATTCTATTGTAAACGTATTTTTAGTGGTATGTGTTGGTGGAGATAATGTTGTTTGTGCTGCATAGTAAAAAACGTTTCCAATGTAAATTTCCACCTTTATATAGTGTAAAAAGACATCCTGATGCTGTATATTTTTTTAAGCATTTTTGAAGGTGCGCCGCTACTTCGCGGATTTTCAGTTTTCGCGGGTGGTCTCTGTCCCCATTAACCGCGATTACCGAGGGTTCACTGTACTCCATAAAATTTACAAAAAGCGAGGTGAAACACTCAACCAGGGCTGCTTTTTTTAACATTTCTCGAGGGCCATGGCAGGTGCAAACTGGCAGCAGAGTTCCCTACCCCTTATTTAGCTCTCTTCGGTGCGGATGACCCTGCCCTTCTCCCGGTCCATGATGTGGTTTTCCCTTTTGCAGTGGTCAGTGATTGCTGATTTGTAATGTTCATTATCGCTGTACTTTCCATCACAAGTTTGATTGTCCCGACAATCATTATTACACAGCTTGAAAACTGTATTATGAAAAAGAACATTTTCATAACAAGCTTTTTCGGTGAGGTCAAGGGAGGGGGGGCACATGAGACACATGAAACCACGCTTCATATCCCACCGTACGAGGTTTTCCAGTGTAGTTAATCTGACCCAGCATTTGGGGATAAGATACAGCCATGGAAGAACAAAGCAAACACAGTCATGAGAGGATGACCAGGTGCCAGGATGGCAGAGTGGTCAAAGGCGCTGCGTTCAGGTCGCAGGACCTCTTGGAAAGACTTGCTTTGCTTTGACTAGAACCAAATGATTATAAGTCTTGTTTATGTTTCCGCATTTTTGGACTGTTTTTGTATTGAAACTTTTAGACAATTTTCACCATTGGTGTCCAATCTGCGGTTCGCGAGTCATTGTTATTTTAATGCCAGTGTGCTTATTCTCCTGAGTGAGCGAACTCACCAGGAAAGAGCGGTCGTTTAGTTTAGCTGTTAATGAAGTTTCCAATGGGCTCTTTCTGAGGTGGGCCAGTCAATCGCAGGGCACACAGAGACAAGCGCTTGGCGATTAGTGTCATTGGTATTCTTGGACCGCCATCATGGGCGGGAACAGACGGGAGCATTACCAGTTGCCAGGATGGCGGAGGGCTGTTGTGTCATAACGCATTTGATGAGAATGGAAAACAAAGGCAAGCAGCTGATTGGCTGACAGCAGAAGGGATGGCAGGACAGGCAGGTGATTTTTTTTTTTTTTTTTGGTGGATCTTCTCATAGAACTGCTATAGCCGCAATTATGGGCCTAACCAGGAAGGACCAGTTGATCGCTCTATGTTCTTACCTCGTAAAACCAAAGAAAACAAACCTAAAGTGGGCTTGAAACTCAAATGTGTGCAACTTCGCCTGAACGTGAACCTGGGACGGACGCACAACGTGCTCCGCCTGAACGTGAACCTGGGACGGACGCACAACTAACGTCTTGTACGACCGTGCCAGTATGGTGAAAAAAAAACTCTCAGAACAACAATGGCGTTGTTATTTTCTCTACTTTAGCACCTTTCATGTAAAAATACTGACTTTGTGACAACAGTGAGAGAGAAAAACTTTTGTTCCAAATCCTGCACACAAGTAAAACACCCGTTTCGTTAAAAACCAAAATGAATACCACAACTAACTCAAACTAAACTCAAACTAAGTGTTTTTGAAAACACTGAAACTAATAAAACTTAATAAAGCTGCCCCGAAAACTAATTAAACTAAATTTAAAAAACACAATGCCAGGTTCAACCAACCTACAACATTTTCTGCATTTCAGTTTTCCTGATATTTTGGATGCAGCCAAAATGGCCCCAATGTAGCGCCTCGTTCCCGGCATGTTGAAATATGGACTTAGCTAATTTACAATCCCTAGACCCCGAAAATACATTGTCTCTTCAGAGCGTGTTCTGGCCTCTCTGCTTTCGAGCGCCTCATTGTTGGCCATTTGTGCGGGAAGCGGGTAGCGGCTCAACCCTCAGCTGCCTCCAATTTTATCGTGCAGGTTGTAATCAAAGCCAGGTCTGAAACGGTCACACGCGTCTCTCACGACCTTTTAATATGCTTCCCATTGAGTTTTGCTAGCTTGAGGAATGATAAATGTATTCTGCTGCGTGTGAGTCAAATGTTGCACCCACATGGATGTTTATTTATGCACACAAAGGTTTTTAGTCTAAAGCAACTCAGGCAAACTGCAATTGCTGCATTGTTTAGCATTTGTTAAAAAAAAACTTGAATGTTTAACATGCTGTCAATTGTGTATTATTGAGCAAATGACACAATATGTCAGTAGTGATTACCACAGAAGTCATGTCAAAATAGTGCAAATTCTGAGGTCGACTTCAAATCAGACAGGCGGAGACGAGCGCCAGAGAAGAGATGAGAATCAGAAGAGATGTTGAAGAAGCTAATAACAAAAAAAACAAAAAAACACATCAAATCTCCATGTAGTAGCAACGGGGATGGCTCATGTGAGGCATTATCTCATAAGGGAAATACTGGACAATCAAATTAATGACTTCCCAGGCTTCAGGATGCCTTTTTACACTCTATAAATGTGGAAATTTACATTGGAAACGTTTGGTTTAGCTGTTAATGAAGTTTCGTTTTTTTAGTGCTGAAAATTCATTGTCTGCTGGCGCTGTACACTTTTTCTAAGTGTTGCAATATCTCATGAAGGAAATACTGGACAATCAAATCAATGACTTTCCAGGCTTCAGGATGCCTTTCTACACTATATAAAGGTGGAAATTTACATTGGAAACGTTTGGTTTAGCTGTTATAAAAGTTTGGTTTTTTAGTGCTGTAAATGCATTTTCAGCTCGCACTGTACACATTTGCTATGTGAGGCATTAATCACAAAAAAATTCCATGATTAATCGCGATGAATCAGCAAAAAGCTTGTAACGGGTAATTGAATAATATATTGGAATGAATGCAAAATCACCAAATAGGAAGGATATTCAATTCAAAGATTGTTCTAATAGCTTTCTTTGATTCTAGAATATGATCTAAACGGAGACATCTTCACAGGCATTTTTCTTAAAAACATTTCTCAAAACTGCCCATAAGTACCAACACTCCAGCAGTGTTGGTCGGCAAGGCGCAGTGGTTACATGAGCAGGGAGGACTCATAAGTTTCCTGACAAATGCCAGAGGTTATTTCTTCCTGGGCCGTTGGGCTTGCGTGGTGGAGGGCTTTGCAGTCACATTTTTCGGTAGGTGGATGTCTTAATTACTTTATCAGTTGCATGGTTGTGCGACATAATTACCTGGGACATTTTGCAAAAAGAACAATCTGTGGCTGCCTGACAGTGAAGCCGAATAGGAGCACCTTCCCCGGGCACGGGCGGTGCCAAGCGGCCCCTAAGTTTGCCCAAATGGAAGCTCCGGAGGAGGAGTGCATGCTGCCTGACAGTGAAGCCGAATATGAGCACCTTCCCCGGGCACAGACGGTGCAAAGCGGCCCCTAAGTCGGTAAAGGTTGAAATAAGTAAATAAATACAAAAAGGACGAGGGGGGAAAAAAAAGGCAAAAACGTAGAAAATTCCCCCATTCATTTCAATGGGCTCGGCCGAATTGGGCTTGCGGGACCGCCGAGGGCACGCCGGAGGGCGGTTGAGTCGGTAAAAGTTGAAATAAATGAATAAATACAAAAAGAACGAGGGGGGGAAAAAAAGGCAAAAACGTAGAAAATTCCCCCATTCATTTCAATGGGCTCGGCCGAATTGGGCTTGCGGGACCGCCGAGGGCTGGTTGGGGGAATCAGTGCTTTGATAAAATCCAAATTCAGTGCAGGTCTGGTTCTCCTTCAAAATGTCAGAAGAAATACTCTATAATGGCCTGACGACATTAACATAGTTTATAGTATATAGCAGGGGTGGGAAAACTTTTTTATTGGCGGGCCTCTGCCAAAGTCTGAGCTGTCTGGTTGGATTGATCACTTCGACAGTTCACTAAAATGCTCGCTAATATTGTATTTTTTTTTTAAGCATTTTTTAAGGTGCACCGCTACTTCGCGGATTTTCAGTTTTCGCGGGTGGTCTCGGTCCCCATTAACCGCAATAACCGAGGCATGGACTGTTTGAAAAATGAATTGGCCCTCTCTGACTCGCGGTATGGCATCCTCAGACCAGCCGGCTTATTTGGGACAGTTTGCCCCCAGTATTTTAGTTATCATGACCTTTTTATTGTTTTATATGAGTACAACAAGATTATAATTTGCCACAATATGAACAGTACAATTTTCACTAATGATGGTTCGGCGCCAAGATATCCACGTGATTTCCCATAAATTAAAAAAAAAATACTTTCCGTCAAGTATAATTCTGTATTTATGTGTAAATTGTGTATATGAAAATAAAAATTTTAAAACCTAAAACGTTTTACATTTTGTACAAATGTACATGTTCTTTGTACAGAAATATCAGATTATAGTTCAAGAAAATCATGGTCCCTTAGCAAAGCTAAATTGGTCAAAATATGTACAGTAGACTTGAACGGGGGGGGCGTGGGGGGGGTTCACCCACAATCACGCCTCGCTTGGTTCTACATCACATGATTCGTGTTGTGGCAAACTTTCTCCCTTTTTTGGCCACGTGACAAGCTTTAAAACTGACTGGTCTCCTTAGCACACCTGTGAGAGTCAGGGAACTCGCCTGTTTGCAGCATTTCCATGGCTAATTTCCAGAACTTCAGCAATGTCGTCGTGGGGGAATTCTTTGCTTTTGATCTTGAACACAGTCTTTCCTTTTGGATCACGTACCGGTACCAATATTGTATTGCGATATCTAGTGGTTCTTAAGTCATTGTCAGTCAGTCTCCTCAGAAATGATGACGGCTTCTAAGTCTCCCCAGGAGGCGTGGGTTCGAATCCCACCTCAGACAGAGCCCATTGAAAGTACAAAGCAAACACAGTCAAGAGAGCATTACCAGCTGCCAGGATGGCAGAGCGGTCTCAGGCGTTGTGTTCAGTTCTAAGTCTCCCCAGGAGGCGTGGGTTCGAATCCCACCTCAGACAGAGCCCATTGAAAGTACAAAGCAAACACAGTCAAGAGAGCATTACCAGCTGCCAGGATGGCAGAGCGGTCTAAGGCGTTGCGTTCAGGTCGCAGTCTCCCCAGGAGGCGTGGGTTTGAATCCCACCTCAGACAGCGCCCATTGAAAGTACCACGCAAGAACAAAGGAAACACAGTCAAGAGAGCATTACCAGTTGCCAGGATAGCGGAGCGGTCTAAGGCGTTGCGTTCAGGTCGCAGTCTCCCCAGGAGGCGTGGGTTCGAATCCCACCTCAGACAGAGCCCATTGAAAGTACCAAGCAATAACAAATCAAACACAGTCAAGAGAGCATTACCAGGTGCCAAAATGGCGGAGCGGTCTAAGGCGTTGCGTTCAGGTCGCAGTCTCCCCAGGAGGCGTGGGTTCGAATCCCACCTCAGACAGAGCCCATTGAAAGTACCAAGCAAGTACAAAGCAAACACATTCAAGAGAGCATTACCAGGTGCCAGGATGGCGGAGCGGTCTAAGGCGTTGCGTTCAGGTCGCAGTCTCCCCAGGAGGCGTGGGTTCGAATCCCGCCTAAGACAGAGCCCATTGAAAGTACCAAGCAAGAACAAAGCAAACACAGTCAAGAGAGCATTACCAGCTGCCAGGATGGCAGAGCGGTCTAAGGCGCTGCGTTCAGGTCGCAGTCTCCCCAGGAGGCGTGGGTTCGAATCCCACCTCAGAAAGTGCCCATTGAAAGTACCAAGCAATAACAAAGGAAACATGGTCAAGAGAGCATGACCAGTTGCCAGGATGGCGAAGCGGTCTAAGGCGTTGCGTTCAGGTCACAGTCTCCCCAGGAGGCGTGGGTTCGAATCCCACCTCAGACAGAGCCCATTGAAAGTACCAAGCAAGAACAAAGGAAACACAGTAAAGAGAGCATTACCAGTTGCCAGGATGGCGGAGCGGTCTAAGGCGTTGCGTTCAGGTCGCAGTCTCCCCAGGAGGCGTGGGTTCGAATCCCACCTCAGACAGAGCCCATTGAAAGTACCAAGCAAGAACAAAGCATACACATTCAAGAGAGCATTACCAGGTGCTAGGATGGCGGAGCGGTCTAAGGCGTTGCGTTCAGGTCACAGTCTCCCCAGGAGGCGTGGGTTCGAATTCCACCTCAGACAGAGGCCATTGAAAGTACCAAGCAAGAACAAAGGAAACACAGTAAAGAGAGCATTACCAGTTGCCAGGATGGCGAAGCGGTGTAAGGCGTTGCGTTCAGGTCGCAGTCTCCCCAGGAGGCGTGGGTTCGAATCCCGCCTCAGACAGAGCCCATTGAAAGTACCAAGCAAGAACAAAGCAAACACATTCAAGAAAGCATTACCAGGTGCCAGGATGGCGGAGCGGTCTAAGGCGTTGCGTTCAGGTCGCAGTCTCCCCAGGAGGCGTGGGTTCGAATCCCACCTCAGACAGTGCCCATTGAAAGTCCCAAGCAAGAACAAAGCAAACACAGTCAAGAGAGCATTACCAGTTGCCAGGATGGCGGAGCGGTCTAAGGCGTTGCGTTCAGGTCGCAGTCTCCCCAGGAGGCGTGGGTTCGAATCCCACCTCAGACAGTGCCCATTGAAACTACCAAGCAAGAACAAAGCAAACACAGTCAAGAGAGCATTACCAGTTGCCAGGATGGTGGAGCGGTCTAAGGCGTTGCGTTCAGGTCGCAGTCTCCCCAGGAGGCGTAGGTTCGAATCCCACCTCAGACAGAGCCCATTGAAAGTACCAAGCAAGAACAAAGCAAACACATTCAAGAGAGCATTACCAGGTGCCAGGATGGCGGAGCGGTCTAAGGCGTTGCGTTGAGGTCGCAGTCTCCCCAGGAGGCGTGGGTTCTAATCCCACCTCAGACAGAGCCCATTGAAAGTACCAAGCAAGAACAAAGCAAACACATTCAAGAGAGCATTACCAGGTGCCAGGATGGCGGAGCGGTCTAAGGCGTTGCGTTCAGGTCGCAGACTCCCCAGGAGGTGTGTGTTCGAATCCCACCTCAGACAGAGCCCATTGAAAGTACCAAGCAATAACAAAGGAAACACGGTCAAGAGAGCATAACCAGGTGCCAGGATGGCGGAGCGGTCTAAGGCGTTGCGTTCAGGTCACAGTCTCCCCAGGAGGCGTGGGTTCGAATCCCACCTCAGACAGAGCCCATTGAAAGTACCAAGCAAGAACATGGGAAACACAGTAAAGAGAGCATTACCAGTTGCCAGGATGGCGGAGCGGTCTAAGGCGTTGCGTTCAGGTCGCAGTCTCCCCAGGAGGCGTGGGTTCGAATCCCACCTCAGACAGAGCCCATTGAAAGTACAAAGCAAACACAGTCAAGAGAGCATTACCAGCTGCCAGGATGGCAGAGCGGTCTCAGGCGTTGTGTTCAGTTCTAAGTCTCCCCAGGAGGCGTGGGTTCGAATCCCACCTCAGACAGAGCCCATTGAAAGTACAAAGCAAACACAGTCAAGAGAGCATTACCAGCTGCCAGGATGGCAGAGCGGTCTAAGGCGTTGCGTTCAGGTCGCAGTCTCCCCAGGAGGCGTGGGTTTGAATCCCACCTCAGACAGCGCCCATTGAAAGTACCACGCAAGAACAAAGGAAACACAGTCAAGAGAGCATTACCAGTTGCCAGGATAGCGGAGCGGTCTAAGGCGTTGCGTTCAGGTCGCAGTCTCCCCAGGAGGCGTGGGTTCGAATCCCACCTCAGACAGAGCCCATTGAAAGTACCAAGCAATAACAAATCAAACACAGTCAAGAGAGCATTACCAGGTGCCAGGATGGCGGAGCGGTCTAAGGCGTTGCGTTCAGGTCGCAGTCTCCCCAGGAGGCGTGGGTTCGAATCCCACCTCAGACAGAGCCCATTGAAAGTACCAAGCAAGTACAAAGCAAACACATTCAAGAGAGCATTACCAGGTGCCAGGATGGCGGAGCGGTCTAAGGCGTTGCGTTCAGGTCGCAGTCTCCCCAGGAGGCGTGGGTTCGAATCCCGCCTAAGACAGAGCCCATTGAAAGTACCAAGCAAGAACAAAGCAAACACAGTCAAGAGAGCATTACCAGTTGCCAGGATGGCAGAGCGGTCTAAGGCGCTGCGTTCAGGTCGCAGTCTCCCTTGGAGGCGTGGGTTCGAATCCCGCAGCAGACAGAGCCCATTGAAAGTACCAAGCAAGAAGAAAGCAAACACAGTCAAGAGAGCATTACCAGCTGCAAGGATGGTGGAGCGGTCTTAGGCGTTGCGTTCAGGTCGCAGTCTCCCCAGGAGGCGTGGGTTCGAATCCCACCTCAGACAGTGCCCATTGAAACTACCAAGCAAGAACAAAGCAAACACAGTCAAGAGAGCATTACCAGTTGCCAGGATGGCGGAGCGGTCTAAGACGTTGCGTTCAGTTTCGCAGTCTCCCCAGGAGGCGTAGGTTCGAATCCCACCTCAGACAGAGCCCATTGAAAGTACCAAGCAAGAACAAAGCAAACACATTCAAGAGAGCATTACCAGGTGCCAGGATGGCGGAGCGGTCTAAGGCGTTGCGTTCAGGTCGCAGTCTCCCCAGGAGGCGTGGGTTCGAATCCCACCTCAGACAGTGCCCATTGAAAGTCCCAAGCAAGAACAAAGCAAACACATTCAAGAGAGCATTACCAGGTGCCAGGATGGCGGAGCGGTCTAAGGCGTTGCGTTCAGGTCGCAGTCTCCCCAGGAGGCGTGGGTTCGAATCCCACCTCAGACAGAGCCCATTGAAAGTACCAAGCAAGAACAAAGGAAACACAGTAAAGAGAGCATTACCAGTTGCCAGGATGGCGGAGCGGTCTAAGGCGTTGCGTTCAGGTCGCAGTCTCCCCAGGAGGCGTGGGTTCGAATCCTACCTCAGACAGAGCCCATTGAAAGTACAAAGCAAACACAGTCAAGAGAGCATTACCAGGTGCCAGGATGGCGGAGCGGTCTAAGGCGTTGCGTTCAGGTCGCAGTCTCCCCAGGAGGCGTGGGTTCGAATCCCACCTCAGACAGTGCCAATTGAAACTACCAAGCAAGAACAAAGCAAACACAGTCAAGAGAGCATTACCAGTTGCCAGGATGGCGGAGCGGTCTAAGGCGTTGCGTTCAGGTCGCAGTCTCCCCAGGAGGCGTGGGTTCGAATCCCACCTCAGACAGAGCCCATTGAAAGTACCAAGCAAGAACAAAGCAAACACATTCAAGAGAGCATTACCCGGTGCCAGGATGGCGGAGCGGTCTAAGGCGTTGCGTTCAGGTCGCAGTCTCCCCAGGAGGCGTGGGTTCGAATCCCACCTCAGACAGAGCCCATTGAAAGTACCAAGCAAGAACAAAGGAAACACAGTAAAGAGAGCATTACCAGTTGCCAGGATGGCGGAGCGGTCTAAGGCGTTGCGTTCAGGTCGCAGTCTCCCCAGGAGGCGTGGGTTCGAATCCTACCTCAGACAGAGCCCATTGAAAGTACAAAGCAAACACAGTCAAGAGAGCATTACCAGGTGCCAGGATGGCGGAGCGGTCTAAGGCGTTGCGTTCAGGTCGCAGTCTCCCCAGGAGGCGTGGGTTCGAATCCCGCCTCAGACAGAGCCCATTGAAAGTACCAAGCAAGAACAAAGGAAACACAGTAAAGAGAGCATTACCAGTTGCCAGGATGGCGAAGCGGTGTAAGGCGTTGCGTTCAGGTCGCAGTCTCCCCAGGAGGCGTGGGTTCGAATCCCGCCTCAGACAGAGCCCATTGAAAGTACCAAGCAAGAACAAAGCAAACACATTCAAGAGAGCATTACCAGGTGCCAGGATGGCGGAGCGGTCTAAGGCGTTGCGTTCAGGTCGCAGTCTCCCCAGGAGGCGTGGGTTCGAATCCCACCTCAGACAGTGCCCATTGAAACTACCAAGCAAGAACAAAGCAAACACAGTCAAGAGAGCATTACCAGTTGCCAGGATGGCGAAGCGGTGTAAGGCGTTGCGTTCAGGTCACAGTCTCCCCAGGAGGCGTGGGTTCGAATCCCACCTCAGACAGAGCCCATTGAAAGTACCAAGCAAGAACATAGGAAACACAGTAAAGAGAGCATTACCAGTTGCCAGGATGGCGGAGCGGTCTAAGGCGTTGCGTTCAGGTCGCAGTCTCCCCAGGAGGCGTGGGTTCGAATCCCGCAGCAGACAGAGCCCATTGAAAGTACCAAGCAAGAAGAAAGCAAACACAGTCAAGAGAGCATTACCAGCTGCAAGGATGGCGGAGCGGTCTTAGGCGTTGCGTTCAGGTCGCAGTCTCCCCAGGAGGCGTGGGTTCGAATCCCACCTCAGACAGTGCCCATTGAAACTACCAAGCAAGAACAAAGCAAACACAGTCAAGAGAGCATTACCAGTTGCCAGGATGGCGGAGCGGTCTAAGGCGTTGCGTTCAGGTCGCAGTCTCCCCAGGAGGCGTGGGTTCAAATCCCACCTCAGACAGTGCCCATTGAAACTACCAAGCAAGAACAAAGCAAACACAGTCAAGAGAGCATTATCAGTTGCCAGGATGGCGGAGCAGTCTAAGGCGTTGCGTTCAGGTCGCAGTCTCCCCAGGAGGCGTGGGTTCGAATCCCACCTCAGACAGTGCCCATTAAAACTACCAAGCAAGAACAAAGCAAACACAGTCAAGAGAGCATTCCCAGTTGCCAGGATGGCGGAGCGGTCTAAGGCGTTGCGTTCAGGTCGCAGTCTCCCCAGGAGGCGTAGGTTCGAATCCCACCTCAGACAGAGCCCATTGAAAGTACCAAGCAAGAACAAAGCAAACACATTCAAGAGAGCATTACCAGGTGCCAGGATGGCGGAGCGGTCTAAGGCGTTGCGTTCAGGTCGCAGTCTCCCCAGGAGGCGTGGGTTCGAATCCCACCTCAGACAGTGCCCATTGAAAGTCCCAAGCAAGAACAAAGCAAACACATTCAAGAGAGCATTACCAGGTGCCAGGATGGCGGAGCGGTCTAAGGCGTTGCGTTCAGGTCGCAGTCTCCCCAGGAGGCGTGGGTTCGAATCCCACCTCAGACAGAGCCCATTGAAAGTACCAAGCAAGAACAAAGGAAACACAGTAAAGAGAGCATTACCAGTTGCCCGGATGGCGGAGCGGTCTAAGGCGTTGCGTTCAGGTCGCAGTCTCCCCAGGAGGCGTGGGTTCGAATCCTACCTCAGACAGAGCCCATTGAAAGTACAAAGCAAACACAGTCAAGAGAGCATTACCAGGTGCCAGGATGGCGGAGCGGTCTAAGGCGTTGCGTTCAGGTCGCAGTCTCCCCAGGAGGCGTGGGTTCGAATCCCACCTCAGACAGTGCCAATTGAAACTACCAAGCAAGAACAAAGCAAACACAGTCAAGAGAGCATTACCAGTTGCCAGGATGGCGGAGCGGTCTAAGGCGTTGCGTTCAGGTCGCAGTCTCCCCAGGAGGCGTGGGTTCAAATCCCACCTCAGACAGTGCCCATTGAAACTACCAAGCAAGAACAAAGCAAACACAGTCAAGAGAGCATTACCAGCTGCAAGGATGGCGGAGCGGTCTTAGGCGTTGCGTTCAGGTCGCAGTCTCCCCAGGAGGCGTGGGTTCGAATCCCACCTCAGACAGTGCCCATTGAAACTACCAAGCAAGAACAAAGCAAACACAGTCAAGAGAGCATTACCAGTTGCCAGGATGGCGGAGCGGTCTAAGGCGTTGCGTTCAGGTCGCAGTCTCCCCAGGAGGCGTGGGTTCAAATCCCACCTCAGACAGTGCCCATTGAAACTACCAAGCAAGAACAAAGCAAACACAGTCAAGAGAGCATTATCAGTTGCCAGGATGGCGGAGCAGTCTAAGGCGTTGCGTTCAGGTCGCAGTCTCCCCAGGAGGCGTGGGTTCGAATCCCACCTCAGACAGTGCCCATTAAAACTACCAAGCAAGAACAAAGCAAACACAGTCAAGAGAGCATTCCCAGTTGCCAGGATGGCGGAGCGGTCTAAGGCGTTGCGTTCAGGTCGCAGTCTCCCCAGGAGGCGTAGGTTCGAATCCCACCTCAGACAGAGCCCATTGAAAGTACCAAGCAAGAACAAAGCAAACACATTCAAGAGAGCATTACCAGGTGCCAGGATGGCGGAGCGGTCTAAGGCGTTGCGTTCAGGTCGCAGTCTCCCCAGGAGGCGTGGGTTCGAATCCCACCTCAGACAGTGCCCATTGAAAGTCCCAAGCAAGAACAAAGCAAACACATTCAAGAGAGCATTACCAGGTGCCAGGATGGCGGAGCGGTCTAAGGCGTTGCGTTCAGGTCGCAGTCTCCCCAGGAGGCGTGGGTTCGAATCCCACCTCAGACAGAGCCCATTGAAAGTACCAAGCAAGAACAAAGGAAACACAGTAAAGAGAGCATTACCAGTTGCCCGGATGGCGGAGCGGTCTAAGGCGTTGCGTTCAGGTCGCAGTCTCCCCAGGAGGCGTGGGTTCGAATCCTACCTCAGACAGAGCCCATTGAAAGTACCAAGCAAGAACAAAGGAAACACAGTAAAGAGAGCATTACCAGTTGCCCGGATGGCGGAGCGGTCTAAGGCGTTGCGTTCAGGTCGCAGTCTCCCCAGGAGGCGTGGGTTCGAATCCCACCTCAGACAGAGCCCATTGAAAGTACCAAGCAAGAACAAAGCAAACACAGTAAAGAGAGCATTACCAGTTGCCCGGATGGCGGAGCGGTCTAAGGCGTTGCGTTCAGGTCGCAGTCTCCCCAGGAGGCGTGGGTTCGAATCCTACCTCAGACAGAGCCCATTGAAAGTACCAAGCAAGAACAAAGGAAACACAGTAAAGAGAGCATTACCAGTTGCCCGGATGGCGGAGCGGTCTAAGGCGTTGCGTTCAGGTCGCAGTCTCCCCAGGAGGCGTGGGTTCGAATCCCACCTCAGACAGAGCCCATTGAAAGTACCAAGCAAGAACAAAGCAAACACATTCAAGAGAGCATTACCAGGTGCCAGGATGGCGGAGCGGTCTAAGGCGTTGCGTTCAGGTCGCAGTCTCCCCAGGAGGCGTGGGTTCGAATCCCACCTCAGACAGAGCCCATTGAAAGTACCAAGCAAGAACAAAGGAAACACAGTAAAGAGAGCATTACCAGTTGCCAGGATGGCGGAGCGGTCTAAGGCGTTGCGTTCAGGTCGCAGTCTCCCCAGGAGGCGTGGGTTCGAATCCTACCTCAGACAGAGCCCATTGAAAGTACAAAGCAAACACAGTCAAGAGAGCATTACCAGGTGCCAGGATGGCGGAGCGGTCTAAGGCGTTGCGTTCAGGTCGCAGTCTCCCCAGGAGGCGTGGGTTCGAATCCCACCTCAGACAGTGCCCATTGAAACTACCAAGCAAGAACAAAGCAAACACAGTCAAGAGAGCATTACCAGTTGCCAGGATGGCGGAGCGGTCTAAGGCGTTGCGTTCAGGTCGCAGTCTCCCCAGGAGGCGTGGGTTCAAATCCCACCTCAGACAGTGCCCATTGAAACTACCAAGCAAGAACAAAGCAAACACAGTCAAGAGAGCATTACCAGTTGCCAGGAAGGCGGAGCGGTCTAAGGCGTTGCGTTCAGGTCGCAGTCTCCCCAGGAGGCGTGGGTTCGAATCCCACCTCAGACAGTGCCCATTGAAACTACCAAGCAAGAACAAAGCAAACACAGTCAAGAGAGCATTACCAGTTGCCAGGATGGCGGAGCGGTCTAAGGCGTTGCGTTCAGGTCGCATTCTCCCCAGGAGGCGTGGGTTCAAATCCCACCTCAGACAGTGCCCATTGAAACTACCAAGCAAGAACAAAGCAAACACAGTCAAGAGAGCATTACCAGTTGCCAGGATGGCGGAGCGGTCTAAGGCGTTGCGTTCAGGTCGCAGTCTCCCCAGGAGGCGTAGGTTCGAATCCCACCTCAGACAGAGCCCATTGAAAGTACCAAGCAAGAACAAAGCAAACACATTCAAGAGAGCATTACCAGGTGCCAGGATGGCGGAGCGGTCTAAGGCGTTGCGTTCAGGTCTCAGTCTCCCCAGGAGGCGTGGGTTCAAATCCCACCTCAGACAGTGCCCAATGAAACTACCAAGCAAGAACAAAGCAAACACAGTCAAGAGAGCATTACCAGTTGCCAGGATGGCGGAGCGTTCTAAGGCGTTGCGTTCAGGTCGCAGTCTCCCCAGGAGGCGTGGGTTCGAATCCTACCTCAGACAGAGCCCATTGAAAGTACAAAGCAAACACAGTCAAGAGAGCATTACCAGGTGCCAGGATGGCGGAGCGGTCTAAGGCGTTGCGTTCAGGTCGCAGTCTCCCCAGGAGGCGTGGGTTCGAATCCCACCTCAGACAGTGCCCATTGAAACTACCAAGCAAGAACAAAGCAAACACAGTCAAGAGAGCATTACCAGTTGCCAGGATGGCGGAGCGGTCTAAGGCGTTGCGTTCAGGTCGCAGTCTCCCCAGGAGGCGTGGGTTCAAATCCCACCTCAGACAGTGCCCATTGAAACTACCAAGCAAGAACAAAGCAAACACAGTCAAGAGAGCATTACCAGTTGCCAGGATGGCGGAGCGGTCTAAGGCGTTGCGTTCAGGTCGCAGTCTCCCCAGGAGGCGTGGGTTCGAATCCCACCTCAGACAGTGCCCATTGAAACTACCAAGCAAGAACAAAGCAAACACAGTCAAGAGAGCATTACCAGTTGCCAGGATGGCGGAGCGGTCTAAGGCGTTGCGTTCAGGTCGCATTCTCCCCAGGAGGCGTGGGTTCAAATCCCACCTCAGACAGTGCCCATTGAAACTACCAAGCAAGAACAAAGCAAACACAGTAAAGAGAGCATTACCAGTTGCCAGGATGGCGGAGCGGTCTAAGGCGTTGCGTTCAGGTCGCAGTCTCCCCAGGAGGCGTAGGTTCGAATCCCACCTCAGACAGAGCCCATTGAAAGTACCAAGCAAGAACAAAGCAAACACATTCAAGAGAGCATTACCAGGTGCCAGGATGGCGGAGCGGTCTAAGGCGTTGCGTTCAGGTCTCAGTCTCCCCAGGAGGCGTGGGTTCAAATCCCACCTCAGACAGTGCCCAATGAAACTACCAAGCAAGAACAAAGCAAACACAGTCAAGAGAGCATTACCAGTTGCAAGGATGGCGGAGCGTTCTAAGGCGTTGCGTTCAGGTCGCAATCTCCCCAGGAGGCGTGGGTTCGAATCCCACCTCAGACAGTGCCCATTGAAACTACCAAGCAAGAACAAAGCAAACACAGTCAAGAGAGCATTACCAGTTGCCAGGATGGCGGAGCGGTCTAAGGCGTTGCGTTCAGGTCGCAGTCTCCCCAGGAGGCGTGGGTTCGAATCCCACCTCAGACAGTGCCCATTGAAACTACCAAGCAAGAACAAAGCAAACACAGTCAAGAGAGCATTACCAGTTGCCAGGATGGCGGAGCGGTCTAAGGCGTTGCGTTCAGGTCGCAGTCTCCCCAGGAGGCGTGGGTTCGAATCCCACCTCAGACAGAGCCCATTGAAAGTACCAAGCAAGAACAAAGCAAACACATTCAAGAGAGCATTACCAGGTGCCAGGATGGCGGAGCGGTCTAAGGCGTTGCGTTCAGGTCGCAGTCTCCCCAGGAGGCGTGGGTTCGAATCCCGCCTCAGACAGAGCCCATTGAAAGTACCAAGCAAGAACAAAGGAAACACAGTAAAGAGAGCATTACCAGTTGCCAGGATGGCGAAGCGGTGTAAGGCGTTGCGTTCAGGTCGCAGTCTCCCCAGGAGGCGTGGGTTCGAATCCCGCCTCAGACAGAGCCCATTGAAAGTACCAAGCAAGAACAAAGCAAACACATTCAAGAGAGCATTACCAGGTGCCAGGATGGCGGAGCGGTCTAAGGCGTTGCGTTCAGGTCGCAGTATCCCAAGGAGGCGTGGGTTCGAATCCCACCTCAGACAGTGCCCATTGAAACTACCAAGCAAGAACAAAGCAAACACAGTCAAGAGAGCATTACCAGTTGCCAGGATGGCGGAGCGGTCTAAGGCGTTGCGTTCAGGTCGCAGTCTCCCCAGGAGGCGTGGGTTCGAATCCCACCTCAGACAGAGCCCATTGAAAGTACCAAGCAAGAACAAAGCAAACACATTCAAGAGAGCATTACCAGGTGCCAGGATGGCGGAGCGGTCTAAGGCGTTGCGTTCAGGTCGCAGTCTCCCCAGGAGGCGTGGATTCGAATCCCACCTCAGACAGAGCCCATTGAAAGTACCAAGCAAGAACAAAGGAAACACAGTAAAGAGAGCATTACCAGTTGCCAGGATGGCGGAGCGGTCTAATGCGTTGCGTTCAGGTCGCAGTCTCGCCAGGACGCGTGGGTTCGAATCCTACCTCAGACAGAGCCCATTGAAAGTACAAAGCAAACACAGTCAAGAGAGCATTACCAGGTGCCAGGATGGCGGAGCGGTCTAAGGCGTTGTGTTCAGTTCTAAGTCTCCCCAGGAGGCGTGGGTTCGAATCCCACCTCAGACAGAGCCCATTGAAAGTACAAAGCAAACACAGTCAAGAGAGCATTACCAGCTGCCAGGATGGCAGAGCGGTCTAAGGCGTTGCGTTCAGGTCGCAGTCTCCCCAGGAGGCGTGGGTTCGAATCCCACCTCAGACAGCGCCCATTGAAAGAACCAAGCAAGAACAAACGAAACACAGTCAAGAGAGCATTACCAGTAGCCAGGATAGCGGAGCGGTCTAAGGCGTTGCGTTCAGGTCGCAGTCTCCCCAGGAGGCGTGGGTTCGAATCCCGCCTCAGACAGAGCCCATTGAAAGTACCAAGCAAGAACAAAGCAAACACAGTCAAGAGAGCATTACCAGTTGCCAGGATGGCAGAGCGGTCTAAGGCGCTGCGTTCAGGTCGCAGTCTCCCCAGGAGGCGTGGGATCGAATCCCACCTCAGACAGAGCCCATTGAAAGTACCAAGCAAGAACAAAGCAAACACATTCAAGAGAGCATTACCAGGTGCCAGGATGGCGGAGCGGTCTAAGGCGTTGCGTTCAGGTCGCAGTCTCCCCAGGAGGCGTGGGTTCGAATCCCGCCTCAGACAGAGCCCATTGAAAGTACCAAGCAAGAACAAAGCAAACACAGTCAAGAGAGCATTACCAGGTGCCAGGATGGCGGAGCGGTCTAAGGCGTTGCGTTCAGGTCGCAGTCTCCTCAGGAGGCGTGGGTTCGAATCCCACCTCAGACAGAGCCCATTGAAACTACCAAGCAAGAACAAAGCAAACACAGTCAAGATAGCATTACCAGTTGCCTGGATGGCGGAGCGGTCTAAGGCGTTGCGTTCATGTCGCAGTCTCCCCAGGAGGCGTGGGTTCGAATCCCACCTCAGACAGAGCCCATTGAAAGTACCAAGCAAGAACAAAGCATACACATTCAAGAGAGCATTACCAGGTGCCAGGATGGCGGAGCGGTCTAAGGCGTTGCGTTCAGGTCGCAGTCTCCCCAGGAGGCGTGGGTTCGAATCCCACCTCAGACAGAGCCCATTGAAAGTACCAAGCAAGAACAAAGCAAACACATTCAAGAGAGCATTACCAGGTGCCAGGATGGCGGAGCGGTCTAAGGCGTTGCGTTCAGGTCGCAGTCTCCCCAGGAGGCGTGGGTTCGAATCCCGCCTCAGACAGAGCCCATTGAAAGTACCAAGCAAGAACAAAGCAAACACAGTCAAGAGAGCATTACCAGTTGCCAGGATGGCAGAGCGGTCTAAGGCGCTGCGTTCAGGTCGCAGTCTCCCCAGGAGGCGTGGGTTCGAATCCCACCTCAGAAAGAGCCCATTGAAAGTACCAAGCAATAACAAAGGAAACACGGTCAAGAGAGCATTACCAGTTGCCAGGATGGCGAAGCGGTCTAAGGCGTTGCGTTCAGGTCACAGTCTCCCCAGGAGGCGTGGGTTCGAATCCCACCTCAGACAGAGCCCATTGAAAGTACCAAGCAAGAACAAAGGAAACACAGTAAAGAGAGCATTACCAGTTGCCAGGATGGCGGAGCGGTCTAAGGCGTTGCGTTCAGGTCGCAGTCTCCCCAGGAGGCGTGGGTTCGAATCCCACCTCAGACAGAGCCCATTGAAACTACCAAGCAAGAACAAAGCAAACACAGTCAAGATAGCATTACCAGTTGCCTGGATGGCGGAGCGGTCTAAGGCGTTGCGTTCATGTCGCAGTCTCCCCAGGAGGCGTGGGTTCGAATCCCACCTCAGACAGAGCCCATTGAAAGTACCAAGCAAGAACAAAGCATACACATTCAAGAGAGCATTACCAGGTGCGAGGATGGCGGAGCGGTCTAAGGCGTTGCGTTCAGGTCACAGTCTCCCCAGGAGGCGTGGGTTCGAATCCCACCTCAGACAGAGCCCATTGAAAGTACCAAGCAAGAACAAAGGAAACACAGTAAAGAGAGCATTACCAGTTGCCAGGATGGCGAAGCGGTCTAAGGCGTTGCGTTCAGGTCGCAGTCTCCCCAGGAGGCGTGGGTTCGAATCCCGCCTCAGACAGAGCCCATTGAAAGTACCAAGCAAGAACAAAGCAAACACATTCAAGAAAGCATTACCAGGTGCCAGGATGGCGGAGCGGTCTAAGGCGTTGCGTTCAGGTCGCAGTCTCCCCAGGAGGCGTGGGTTCGAATCCCACCTCAGACAGTGCCCATTGAAAGTCCCAAGCAAGAACAAAGCAAACACATTCAAGAGAGCATTACCAGGTGCCAGGATGGCGGAGCGGTCTAAGGCGTTGCGTTCAGGTCGCAGTCTCCCCAGGAGGCGTGGGTTCAAATCCCACCTCAGACAGAGCCCATTGAAAGTACCAAGCAAGAACAAAGGAAACACAGTAAAGAGAGCATTACCAGTTGCCAGGATGGCGAAGCGGTCTAAGGCGTTGCGTTCAGGTCGCAGTCTCCCCAGGAGGCGTGGGTTCGAATCCCACCTCAGACAGAGCCCATTGAAAGTACAAAGCAAACACAGTCAAGAGAGCATTACCAGGTGCCAGGATGGCGGAGCGGTCTAAGGCGTTGTGTTCAGTTCTAAGTCTCCCCAGGAGGCGTGGGTTCGAATCCCACCTCAGACAGAGCCCATTGAAAGTACAAAGCAAACACAGTCAAGAGAGCATTAGCAGCTGCCAGGATGGCAGAGCGGTCTAAGGCGTTGCGTTCAGGTCGCAGTCTCCCCAGGAGGCGTGGGTTCGAATCCCACCTCAGACAGCGCCCATTGAAAGTACCAAGCAAGAACAAAGGAAACACAGTCAAGAGAGCATTACCAGTAGCCAGGATAGCGGAGCGGTCTAAGGCGTTGCGTTCAGGTCGCAGTCTCCCCAGGAGGCGTGGGTTCGAATCCCACCTCAGACAGAGCCCATTGAAAGTACCAAGCAATAACAAATCAAACACAGTCAAGAGAGCATTACCAGGTGCCAGGATGGCGGAGCGGTCTAAGACGTTGCGTTCAGGTCGCAGTCTCCCCAGGAGGCGTGGGTTCGAATCCCACCTCAGACAGAGCCCATTGAAAGTACCAAGCAAGAACAAAGCAAACATATTCAAGCGAGCATTACCAGGTGCCAGGATGGCGGAGCGGTCTAAGGCGTTGCGTTCAGGTCGCAGTCTCCCCAGGAGGCGTGGGTTCGAATCCCACCTCAGACAGTGCCCATTGAAACTACCAAGCAAGAACAAAGAGAACACAGTCAAGAGAGCATTACCAGTTGCCAGGATGGCGGAGCGGTCTAAGGCGTTGCGTTCAGGTCTCAGTCTCCCCAGGAGGCGTGGGTTCAAATCCCACCTCAGACAGTGCCCATTGAAACTACCAAGCAAGATCAAAGCAAACACAGTCAAGAGAGCATTACCAGTTGCCAGGATAGCGGAGCGGTCTAAGGCGTTGCGTTCAGGTCGCAGTCTCCCCAGGAGGCGTGGGTTCGAATCCCACCTCAGACAGAGCCCATTGAAAGTACCAAGCAATAACAAATCAAACACAGTCAAGAGAGCATTACCAGGTGCCAGGATGGCGGAGCGGTCTAAGGCGTTGCGTTCAGGTCGCAGTCTCCCCAGGAGGCGTGGGTTCGAATCCCACCTCAGACAGAGCACATTGAAAGTACCAAGCAAGAACAAAGCAAACACATTCAAGAGAGCATTACCAGGTGCCAGGATGGCGGAGCGGTCTAAGGCGTTGCGTTCAGGTCGCAGTCTCCCCAGGAGGCGTGGGTTCGAATCACGCCTCAGACAGAGCCCATTGAAAGTACCAAGCAAGAACAAAGCAAACACAGTCAAGAGAGCATTACCAGTTGCCAGGATGGCGGAGCGGTCTAAGGCGTTGCGTTCAGGTCGCAGTCTCCCCAGGAGGCGTGGGTTCGAATCCCACCTCAGACAGAGCCCATTGAAAGTACAAAGCAAACACAGTCAAGAGAGCATTACCAGTTGCCAGGATGGCGGAGCGGTCTAAGGCGTTGCGTTCAGGTCGCAGTCTCCCCAGGAGGCGTGGGTTCGAATCCTACCTCAGACAGACCCCATTGAAAGTACAAAGCAAACACAGTCAAGAGAGCATTACCAGGTGCCAGGATGGCGGAGCGGTCTAAGGCGTTGTGTTCAGTTCTAAGTCTCCCCAGGAGGCGTGGGTTCGAATCCCACCTCAGACAGAGCCCATTGAAAATACAAAGCAAACACAGTCAAGAGAGCATTGCCAGCTGCCAGGATGGCAGAGCGGTCTAAGGCGTTGCGTTCAGGTCGCAGTCTCCCCAGGAGGCGTGGGTTCGAATCCCACCTCAGACAGTGCCCATTGAAAATACAAAGCAAACACAGTCAAGAGAGCATTACCAGGTGCCAGGATGGCGGAGCGGTCTAAGGCGTTGCGTTCAGGTCGCAGTCTCCCCAGGAGGCGTGGGTTCGAATCCCACCTCAGACAGTGCCCATTGAAACTACCAAGCAAGAACAAAGCAAACACAGTCAAGAGAGCATTACCAGTTGCCAGGATGGCGGAGCGGTCTAAGGCGTTGCGTTCAGGTCGCAGTCTCCCCAGGAGGCGTGGGTTCAAATCCCACCTCAGACAGTGCCCATTGAAACTACCAAGCAAGAACAAAGCAAACACAGTCAAGAGAGCATTACCAGGTGCCAGGATGGCGGAGCGGTCTAAGGCGTTGCGTTCATGTCGCAGTCTCCCCAGGAGGCGTGGGTTCGAATCCCACCTCAGACAGAGCCCATTGAAAGTACCAAGCAAGAACAAAGCATACACATTCAAGAGAGCATTACCAGGTGCCAGGATGGCGGAGCGGTCTAAGGCGTTGCGTTCAGGTCGCAGTCTCCCCAGGAGGCGTGGGTTCGAATCCTACCTCAGACAGAGCCCATTGAAAGTACAAAGCAAACACAGTCAAGAGAGCATTACCAGGTGCCAGGATGGCGGAGCGGTCTAAGGCGTTGCGTTCAGGTCGCAGTCTCCCCAGGAGGCGTGGGTTCGAATCCCACCTCAGACAGTGCCCATTGAAACTACCAAGCAAGAACAAAGCAAACACAGTCAAGAGAGCATTACCAGTTGCCTGGATGGCGGAGCGGTCTAAGGCGTTGCGTTCAGGTCGCAGTCTCCCCAGGAGGCGTGGGTTCAAATCCCACCTCATACAGTGCCCATTGAAACTACCAAGCAAGAACAAAGCAAACACAGTCAAGAGAGCATTACCAGTTGCCAGGATGGCGGAGCGGTCTAAGGCGTTGCGTTCAGGTCGCAGTCTCCCCAGGAGGCGTGGGTTCGAATCCCACCTCAGACAGAGCCCATTGAAAGTACCAAGCAAGAACAAAGCAAACACATTCAAGAGAGCATTACCAGGTGCCAGGATGGCGGAGCGGTCTAAGGCGTTGCGTTCAGGTCGCAGTCTCCCCAGGAGGCGTGGGTTCGAATCCCGCCTCAGACAGAGCCCATTGAAAGTACCAAGCAAGAACAAAGCAAACACATTCAAGAGAGCATTACCAGGTGCCAGGATGGCGGAGCGGTCTAAGGCGTTGCGTTCAGGTCGCAGTCTCCCCAGGAGGCGTGGGTTCGAATCCCACCTCAGACAGAGCCCATTGAAAGTACCAAGCAAGAACAAAGGAAACACAGTAAAGAGAGCATTACCAGTTGCCAGGATGGCGGAGCGGTCTAAGGCGTTGCGTTCAGGTCGCAGTCTCCCCAGGAGGCGTGGGTTCGAATCCTACCTCAGACAGAGCCCATTGAAAGTACAAAGCAAACACAGTCAAGAGAGCATTACCAGGTGCCAGGATGGCGGAGCGGTCTAAGGCATTGTGTTCAGTTCTAAGTCTCCCCAGGAGGCGTGGGTTCGAATCCCACCTCAGACAGAGCCCATTGAAAATACAAAGCAAACACAGTCAAGAGAGCATTGGCAGCTGCCAGGATGGCAGAGCGGTCTAAGGCGTTGCGTTCAGGTCGCAGTCTCCCCAGGAGGCGTGGGTTCGAATCCCACCTCAGACAGCGCCCATTGAAAGTACCAAGCAAGAACAAAGGAAACACAGTCAAGAGAGCATTACCAGTAGCCAGGATAGCGGAGCGGTCTAAGGCGTTGCGTTCAGGTCGCAGTCTCCCCAGGAGGCGTGGGTTCGAATCCCACCTCAGACAGAGCCCATTGAAAGTACCAAGCAATAACAAATCAAACACAGTCAAGAGAGCATTACCAGGTGCCAGGATGGCGGAGCGGTCTAAGGCGTTGCGTTCAGGTCGCAGTCTCCCCAGGAGGCGTGGGTTCGAATCCCACCTCAGACAGAGCACATTGAAAGTACCAAGCAAGAACAAAGCAAACACATTCAAGAGAGCATTACCAGGTGCCAGGATGGCGGAGCGGTCTAAGGCGTTGCGTTCAGGTCGCAGTCTCCCCAGGAGGCGTGGGTTCGAATCACGCCTCAGACAGAGCCCATTGAAAGTACCAAGCAAGAACAAAGCAAACACAGTCAAGAGAGCATTACCAGTTGCCAGGATGGCGGAGCGGTCTAAGGCGTTGCGTTCAGGTCGCAGTCTCCCCAGGAGGCGTGGGTTCGAATCCCACCTCAGACAGAGCCCATTGAAAGTACAAAGCAAACACAGTCAAGAGAGCATTACCAGTTGCCAGGATGGCGGAGCGGTCTAAGGCGTTGCGTTCAGGTCGCAGTCTCCCCAGGAGGCGTGGGTTCGAATCCTACCTCAGACAGACCCCATTGAAAGTACAAAGCAAACACAGTCAAGAGAGCATTACCAGGTGCCAGGATGGCGGAGCGGTCTAAGGCGTTGTGTTCAGTTCTAAGTCTCCCCAGGAGGCGTGGGTTCGAATCCCACCTCAGACAGAGCCCATTGAAAATACAAAGCAAACACAGTCAAGAGAGCATTGCCAGCTGCCAGGATGGCAGAGCGGTCTAAGGCGTTGCGTTCAGGTCGCAGTCTCCCCAGGAGGCGTGGGTTCGAATCCCACCTCAGACAGTGCCCATTGAAAATACAAAGCAAACACAGTCAAGAGAGCATTACCAGGTGCCAGGATGGCGGAGCGGTCTAAGGCGTTGCGTTCAGGTCGCAGTCTCCCCAGGAGGCGTGGGTTCGAATCCCACCTCAGACAGTGCCCATTGAAACTACCAAGCAAGAACAAAGCAAACACAGTCAAGAGAGCATTACCAGTTGCCAGGATGGCGGAGCGGTCTAAGGCGTTGCGTTCAGGTCGCAGTCTCCCCAGGAGGCGTGGGTTCAAATCCCACCTCAGACAGTGCCCATTGAAACTACCAAGCAAGAACAAAGCAAACACAGTCAAGAGAGCATTACCAGGTGCCAGGATGGCGGAGCGGTCTAAGGCGTTGCGTTCATGTCGCAGTCTCCCCAGGAGGCGTGGGTTCGAATCCCACCTCAGACAGAGCCCATTGAAAGTACCAAGCAAGAACAAAGCATACACATTCAAGAGAGCATTACCAGGTGCCAGGATGGCGGAGCGGTCTAAGGCGTTGCGTTCAGGTCGCAGTCTCCCCAGGAGGCGTGGGTTCGAATCCTACCTCAGACAGAGCCCATTGAAAGTACAAAGCAAACACAGTCAAGAGAGCATTACCAGGTGCCAGGATGGCGGAGCGGTCTAAGGCGTTGCGTTCAGGTCGCAGTCTCCCCAGGAGGCGTGGGTTCGAATCCCACCTCAGACAGTGCCCATTGAAACTACCAAGCAAGAACAAAGCAAACACAGTCAAGAGAGCATTACCAGTTGCCTGGATGGCGGAGCGGTCTAAGGCGTTGCGTTCAGGTCGCAGTCTCCCCAGGAGGCGTGGGTTCAAATCCCACCTCATACAGTGCCCATTGAAACTACCAAGCAAGAACAAAGCAAACACAGTCAAGAGAGCATTACCAGTTGCCAGGATGGCGGAGCGGTCTAAGGCGTTGCGTTCAGGTCGCAGTCTCCCCAGGAGGCGTGGGTTCGAATCCCACCTCAGACAGAGCCCATTGAAAGTACCAAGCAAGAACAAAGCAAACACATTCAAGAGAGCATTACCAGGTGCCAGGATGGCGGAGCGGTCTAAGGCGTTGCGTTCAGGTCGCAGTCTCCCCAGGAGGCGTGGGTTCGAATCCCACCTCAGACAGTGCCCATTGAAACTACCAAGCAAGAACAAAGCAAACACAGTCAAGAGAGCATTACCAGTTGCCAGGATGGCGGAGCGGTCTAAGGCGTTGTGTTCAGGTCGCAGTCTCCCCAGGAGGCGTGGGTTCGAATCCCACCTCAGACAGAGCCCATTGAAAGTACCAAGCAAGAACAAAGCAAACACATTCAAGAGAGCATTACCAGGTGCCAGGATGGCGGAGCGGTCTAAGGCGTTGCGTTCAGGTCGCAGTCTCCCCAGGAGGCGTGGGTTCGAATCCCACCTCAGACAGAGCCCATTGAAAGTACAAAGCAAACACAGTCAAGAGAGCATTACCAGGTGCCAGGATGGCGGAGCGGTCTAAGGCGTTGTGTTCAGTTCTAAGTCTCCCCAGGAGGCGTGGGTTCGAATCCCACCTCAGACAAAGCCCATTGAAAGTACAAAGCAAACACAGTCAAGAGAGCATTACCAGCTGCCAGGATGGCAGAGCGGTCTAAGGCGTTGCGTTCAGGTCGCAGTCTCCCCAGGAGGCGTGGGTTCGAATCCCACCTCAGACAGCGCCCATTGAAAGTACCAAGCAAGAACAAAGGAAACACAGTCAAGAGAGCATTACCAGTAGCCAGGATAGCGGAGCGGTCTAAGGCGTTGCGTTCAGGTCGCAGTCTCCCCAGGAGGCGTGGGTTCGAATCCCACCTCAGACAGTGCCCATTGAAACTACCAAGCAAGAACAAAGCAAACACAGTCAAGAGAGCATTACCAGTTGCCAGGATGGCGGAGCGGTCTAAGGCGTTGCGTTCAGGTCGCAGTCTCCCCAGGAGGCGTGGGTTCAAATCCCACCTCAGACAGTGCCCATTGAAACTACCAAGCAAGAACAAAGCAAACACAGTCAAGAGAGCATTACCAGGTGCCAGGATGGCGGAGCGGTCTAAGGCGTTGCGTTCATGTCGCAGTCTCCCCAGGAGGCGTGGGTTCGAATCCCACCTCAGACAGAGCCCATTGAAAGTACCAAGCAAGAACAAAGCATACACATTCAAGAGAGCATTACCAGGTGCCAGGATGGCGGAGCGGTCTAAGGCGTTGCGTTCAGGTCGCAGTCTCCCCAGGAGGCGTGGGTTCGAATCCTACCTCAGACAGAGCCCATTGAAAGTACAAAGCAAACACAGTCAAGAGAGCATTACCAGGTGCCAGGATGGCGGAGCGGTCTAAGGCGTTGCGTTCAGGTCGCAGTCTCCCCAGGAGGCGTGGGTTCGAATCCCACCTCAGACAGTGCCCATTGAAACTACCAAGCAAGAACAAAGCAAACACAGTCAAGAGAGCATTACCAGTTGCCTGGATGGCGGAGCGGTCTAAGGCGTTGCGTTCAGGTCGCAGTCTCCCCAGGAGGCGTGGGTTCAAATCCCACCTCATACAGTGCCCATTGAAACTACCAAGCAAGAACAAAGCAAACACAGTCAAGAGAGCATTACCAGTTGCCAGGATGGCGGAGCGGTCTAAGGCGTTGCGTTCAGGTCGCAGTCTCCCCAGGAGGCGTGGGTTCGAATCCCACCTCAGACAGCGCCCATTGAAACCACCAAGCAAGAACAAAGCAAACACAGTCAAGAGAGCATTACCAGTTGCCAGGATGGCGGAGCGGTCTAAGGCGTTGCGTTCAGGTCGCAGTCTCCCCAGGAGGCGTGGGTTCGAATCCCACCTCAGACAGTGCCCATTGAAAGTACCAAGCAAGAACAAAGCAAACACATTCAAGAGAGCATTACCAGGTGCCAGGATGGCGGAGCGGTCTAAGGCGTTGCGTTCAGGTCGCAGTCTCCCCAGGAGGCGTGGGTTCGAATCCCACCTCAGACAGAGCCCATTGAAAGTACCAAGCAAGAACAAAGCAAACACAGTCAAGAGAGCATTACCAGTTGCCAGGATTGCAGAGCGGTCTAAGGCGTTGCGTTCAGGTCGCAGTCTCCCCTGGAGGCGTGGGTTCGAATCCCGCCTCAGACAGAGCCCATTGAAAGTACCAAGCAAGAACAAAGCAGACACAGTCAAGAGAGCATTACCAGTTGCCAGGATGTCAGAGCGGTCTAAGGTGTTGCGTTCAGGTCGCAGTCTCCCCAGGAGGCGTGGGTTCGAATCCCACCTCAGACAGCGCCCATTGAAACTACCAAGCAAGAACAAAGGAAACACAGTCAAGAGAGCATTACCAGTTGCCAGGATAGCGGAGCGGTCTAAGGCGTTGCGTTCAGATCGCAGTCTCCCCAGGAGGCGTGGGTTCGAATCCCACCTCAGACAGAGCCCATTGAAAGTACCAAGCAATAACAAATCAAACACAGTCAAGAGAGCATGACCAGCTGCCAGGATCGCAGAGCGGTCTAAGGCGTTGCGTTCAGGTCGCAGTCTCCCCTGGAGGTGTGGGTTCGAATCTCGTCTCCGACAGAGCCCATTGAAAGTACCAAGCAAGAACAAAGCAAACACATTCAAGAGAGCATTACCAGTTGCCAGGATGGCGGAGCGGTCTAAGGTGTTGATTTCAGGTCGCAGTCTCCCCAGGAGGCGTGGGTTCGAATCCCGCCTCAGACAGAGCCCATTGAAAGTACCAAGCAAGAACAAAGCAAACACAGTCAAGAAAGCATTACCAGGTGCCAGGATGGCAGAGCGGTCTAAGGCGTTGCGTTCAGGTCGCAGTCTCCCCAGGAGGCGTGGGTTCGAATCCCGCCTCAGACAGAGCCCATTGAAAGTACCAAGCAAGAACAAAGCAAACACAGTCAAGAGAGCATTACCAGTTGCCAGGATGGCAGAGCGGTCTAAGGCGCTGCGTTCAGGTTGCAGTCTCCCCAGGAGGCGTGGGTTCGAATCCCGCCTCAGACAGAGCCCATTGAAAGTACCAAGCAAGAACAAAGCAAACACATTCAAGAGAGCATTACCAGGTGCCAGGATGGCGGAGCGGTCTAAGGCGTTGCGTTCAGGTCACAGTCTCCCCAGGAGGCGTGGGTTCGAATCCCACCTCAGACAGAGCCCATTGAAAGTACCAAGCAAGAACAAAGGAAACACAGTAATGAGAGCATTACCAGTTGCCAGGATGGCGAAGCGGTGTAAGGCGTTGCGTTCAGGTCGCAGTCTCCCCAGCAGGCGTGGGTTCGAATCCCACCTCAGACAGAGCCCATTGAAAGTACCAAGCAAGAACAAAGCAAACACAGTCAAGAGAGCATTACCAGCTGCCAGGATGGCAGAGCGGTCTAAGGCGTTGCGTTCAGGTCGCAGTCTCCCCTGGAGGTGTGGGTTCGAATCTCGTCTCCGACAGAGCCCATTGAAAGTACCAAGCAAGAACAAAGCAAACACATTCAAGAGAGCATTACCAGTTGCCAGGATGGCGGAGCGGTCTAAGGTGTTGCGTTCAGGTCGCAGTCTCCCCAGGAGGCGTGGGTTCGAATCCCACCTCAGACAGAGCCCATTGAAAGTACCAAGCAAGAACATAGGAAACACAGTAAAGAGAGCATTACCAGTTGCCAGGATGGCGGAGCGGTCTAAGGCGTTGCGTTCAGGTCGCAGTCTCCCCAGGAGGCGTGGGTTCGAATCCCACCTCAGACAGAGCCCATTGAAAGTAAAAAGCAAACACAGTCAAGAGAGTATTACCAGCTGCCAGGATGGCAGAGCGGTCTAAGACGTTGCGTTCAGGTCGCAGTCTCCCCAGGAGGCGTGGGTTCGAATCCCACCTCAGACAGTGCCCATTGAAAGTACCAAGCAAGAACAAAGCAAACACAGTCAAGAGAGCATTACCAGTTGCCAGGATGGCAGAGCGGTCTAAGGCGTTGCGTTCAGGTTGCAGTCTCCCCAGGAGGCGTGGGTTCGAATACCACCTCAGACAGAGCCCATTGAAAGTACCATGCAAGAACAAAGCAAACACATTCAAGAGAGCATTACCAGGTGCCAGGATGGCGGAGCGGTCTAAGGCGTTGCGTTCAGGTCGCAGTCTCCCCAGGAGGCGTGGGTTCGAATCCCACCTCAGGCAGAGCCCATTGAAAGTACCAAGCAAGAACAAAGCAAACACAGTCAAGAGAGCATTACCAGTTGCCAGGATTGCAGAGCGGTCTAAGGCGTTGCGTTCAGGTCGCAGTCTCCCCTGGAGGCGTGGGTTCGAATCCCGCCTCAGACAGAGCCCATTGAAAGTACCAAGCAAGAACAAAGCAAACACAGTCAAGAGAGCATTACCAGTTGCCAGGATGTCAGAGCGGTCTAAGGCGTTGCGTTCAGGTCGCAGTCTCCCCAGGAGGCGTGGGTTCGAATCCCGCCTCAGACAGAGCCCATTGAAAGTACCAAGCAAGAACAAAGCAAACACAGTCAAGAGAGCATTACCAGTTGCCAGGATGTCAGAGCGGTCTAAGGTGTTGCGTTCAGGTCGCAGTCTCCCCAGGAGGCGTGGGTTCGAATCCCACCTCAGACAGCGCCCATTGAAACTACCAAGCAAGAACAAAGGAAACACAGTCAAGAGAGCATTACCAGTTGCCAGGATAGCGGAGCGGTCTAAGGCGTTGCGTTCAGATCGCAGTCTCCCCAGGAGGCGTGGGTTCGAATCCCACCTCAGACAGAGCCCATTGAAAGTACCAAGCAATAACAAATCAAACACAGTCAAGAGAGCATGACCAGCTGCCAGGATCGCAGAGCGGTCTAAGGCGTTGCGTTCAGGTCGCAGTCTCCCCTGGAGGTGTGGGTTCGAATCTCGTCTCCGACAGAGCCCATTGAAAGTACCAAGCAAGAACAAAGCAAACACATTCAAGAGAGCATTACCAGTTGCCAGGATGGCGGAGCGGTCTAAGGTGTTGATTTCAGGTCGCAGTCTCCCCAGGAGGCGTGGGTTCGAATCCCGCCTCAGACAGAGCCCATTGAAAGTACCAAGCAAGAACAAAGCAAACACAGTCAAGAGAGCATTACCAGGTGCCAGGATGGCAGAGCGGTCTAAGGCGTTGCGTTCAGGTCGCAGTCTCCCCAGGAGGCGTGGGTTCGAATCCCGCCTCAGACAGAGCCCATTGAAAGTACCAAGCAAGAACAAAGCAAACACAGTCAAGAGAGCATTACCAGTTGCCAGGATGGCAGAGCGGTCTAAGGCGCTGCGTTCAGGTCGCAGTCTCCCCAGGAGGCGTGGGTTCGAATCCCGCCTCAGACAGAGCCCATTGAAAGTACCAAGCAAGAACAAAGCAAACACAGTCAAGAGAGCATTACCAGTTGCCAGGATGGCAGAGCGGTCTAAGGCGCTGCGTTCAGGTCGCAGTCTCCACAGGAGGCGTGGGTTCGAATCCCACCTCAGAAAGAGCCCATTGAAAGTACCAAGCAATAACAAAGGAAACACGGTCAAGAGAGCATTACCAGTTGCCAGGATGGCGAAGCGGTCTAAGGCGTTGCGTTCAGGTCACAGTCTCCCAAGGAGGCGTGGGTTCGAATCCCACCTCAGACAGAGCCCATTGAAACTACCAAGCAAGAACAAAGCAAACACAGTCAAGATAGCATTACCAGTTGCCTGGATGGCGGAGCGGTCTAAGGCGTTGCGTTCAGGTCGCAGTCTCCCCAGGAGGCGTGGGTTCGAATCCCACCTCAGACAGAGCCCATTGAAAGTACCAAGCAAGAACAAAGCAAACACATTCAAGAGAGCATTACCAGGTGCCAGGATGGCGGAGCGGTCTAAGGCGTTGCGTTCAGGTCACAGTCTCCCCAGGAGGCGTGGGTTCGAATCCCACCTCAGACAGAGCCCATTGAAAGTACCAAGCAAGAACAAAGGAAACACAGGAATGAGAGCATTACCAGTTGCCAGGATGGCGAAGCGGTGTAAGGCGTTGCGTTCAGGTCGCAGTCTCCCCAGGAGGCGTGGGTTCGAATCCCGCCTCAGACAGAGCCCATTGAAAGTACCAAGCAAGAACAAATCAAACACATTCAAGAAAGCATTACCAGGTGCCAGGATGGCGGAGCGGTCTAAGGCGTTGCGTTCAGGTCGCAGTCTCCCCAGGAGGCGTGGGTTCGAATCCCACCTCAGACAGTGCCCATTGAAAGTACCAAGCAAGAACAAAGCAAACACAGTCAAGAGAGCATTACCAGTTGCCAGGATGGCGGAGCGGTCTAAGGCGTTGCGTTCAGGTCGCAGTCTCCCCAGGAGGCGTGGGTTCGAATCCCACCTCAGACAGTGCCCATTGAAACTACCAAGCAAGAACAAAGCAAACACAGTCAAGAGAGCATTACCAGTTGCCAGGATGGCGGAGCGGTCTAAGGCGTTGCGTTCAGGTCGCAGTCTCCCCAGGAGGCGTGGGTTCTAATCCCACCTAAGACAGAGCCCATTGAAAGTACCAAGCAAGAACAAAGCAATCACATTCAAGAGAGCATTACCAGGTGCCAGGATGGCGGAGCGGTCTAAGGCGTTGCGTTCAGGTCGCAGTCTCCCCAGGAGGTGTGTGTTCGAATCCCACCTCAGACAGAGCCCATTGAAAGTACCAAGCAATAACAAAGGAAACACGGTCAAGAGAGCATTACCAGTTGCCAGGATGGCGAAGCCGTGTAAGGCGTTGCGTTCAGGTCACAGTCTCCCCAGGAGGCGTGGGTTCGAATCCCACCTCAGACAGAGCCCATTGAAAGTACAAAGCAAACACAGCCAAGAGAGCATGACCAGCTGCCAGGATCGCAGAGCGGTCTAAGGCGTTGCGTTCAGGTCGCAGTCTCCCCTGGAGCTGTGGGTTCGAATCTCGTCTCCGACAGAGCCCATTGAAAGTACCAAGCAAGAACAAAGCAAACACATTCAAGAGAGCATTACCAGTTGCGAGGATGGCGGAGCGGTCTAAGGTGTTGATTTCAGGTCGCAGTCTCCCCAGGAGGCGTGGGTTCAAATCCCGCCTCAGACAGAGCCCATTGAAAGTACCAAGCAAGAACAAAGCAAACACAGTCAAGAGAGCATTACCAGGTGCCAGGATGGCAGAGCGGTCTAAGGCGTTGCGTTCTGGTCGCAGTCTCCCCAGGAGGCGTGGGTTCGAATCCCGCCTCAGACAGAGCCCATTGAAAGTACCAAGCAAGAACAAAGCAAACACAGTCAAGAGAGCATTACCAGTTGCCAGGATGGCAGAGCGGTCTAAGGCGCTGCGTTCAGGTTGCAGTCTCCCCAGGAGGCGTGGGTTCGAATCCCGCCTCAGACAGAGCCCATTGAAAGTACCAAGCAAGAACAAAGCAAACACAGTCAAGAGAGCATTACCAGTTGCCAGGATGGCAGAGCGATCTAAGGCGCTGCGTTCAGGTCGCAGTCTCCCCAGGAGGCGTGGGTTCGAATCCCACCTCAGAAAGAGCCCATTGAAAGTACCAAGCAATAACAAAGGAAACACGGTCAAGAGAGCATTACCAGTTGCCAGGATGGCGAAGCGGTCTAAGGCGTTGCGTTCAGGTCACAGTCTCCCAAGGAGGCGTGGGTTCGAATCCCACCTCAGACAGAGCCCATTGAAACTACCAAGCAAGAACAAAGCAAACACAGTCAAGATAGCATTACCAGTTGCCTGGATGGCGGAGCGGTCTAAGGCGTTGCGTTCAGGTCGCAGTCTCCCCAGGAGGCGTGGGTTCGAATCCCACCTCAGACAGAGCCCATTGAAAGTACCAAGCAAGAACAAAGCAAACACATTCAAGAGAGCATTACCAGGTGCCAGGATGACGGAGCGGTCTAAGGCGTTGCGTTCAGGTCACAGTCTCCCCAGGAGGCGTGGGTTCGAATCCCACCTCAGACAGAGCCCATTGAAAGTACCAAGCAATCACATTCAAGAGAGCATTACCAGGTGCCAGGATGGCGGAGCGGTCTAAGGCGTTGCGTTCAGGTCGCAGTCTCCCCAGGAGGTGTGTGTTCGAATCCCACCTCAGACAGAGCCCATTGAAAGTACCAAGCAATAACAAAGGAAACACGGTCAAGAGAGCATTACCAGTTGCCAGGATGGCGAAGCCGTGTAAGGCGTTGCGTTCAGGTCACAGTCTCCCCAGGAGGCGTGGGTTCGAATCCCACCTCAGACAGAGCCCATTGAAAGTACAAAGCAAACACAGTCAAGAGAGCATTACCAGCTGCCAGGATGGCAGAGCGGTCAAAGGCGTTGCGTTCAGGTCGCAGTCTCCCCAGGAGGCGTGGGTTCAAATCCCACCTCAGACAGTGCCCATTGAAAGTACCAAGCAAGAACAAAGCAAACACATTCAAGAGAGCATTACCAGGTGCCAGGATGGCGGAGCGGTCTAAGGCGTTGCGTTCAGGTCGCAGTCTCCCCAGGAGGCGTGGGTTCGAATCCCACCTCAGAAAGAGCCCATTGAAAGTACCAAGCAATAACAAAGGAAACACGGTCAAGAGAGCATTACCAGTTGCCAGGATGGCGAAGCGGTCTAAGGCGTTGCGTTCAGGTCGCAGTCTCCCCAGGAGGCGTGGGTTCGAATCCCACCTCAGACAGAGCCCATTGAAAGTACCAAGCAAGAACAAAGCAAACGCAGTCAAGGGAGCATTACCAGCTGCCAGGATGGCAGAGCGGTCTAAGGCGTTGCGTTCAGGTCGCAGTCTCCCCTGGAGGTGTGGGTTCGAATCTCGTCTCCGACAGAGCCCATTGAAAGTACCAAGCAAGAACAAAGCAAACACAGTCAAGAGAGCATTACCAGTTGCCAGGATTGCAGAGCGGTCTAAGGCGTTGCGTTCAGGTCGCAGTCTCCCAAGGAGGCGTGGGTTCGAATCCCACCTCAGACAGAGCCCATTGAAAGTACCAAGCAAGAACAAAGCAAACACATTCAAGAGAGCATTACCAGGTGCCAGGATGGCGGAGCGGTCTAAGGTGTTGCGTTCAGGTCGCAGTCTCCCCAGGAGGCGTGGGTTCGAATCCCACCTCAGACAGAGCCCATTGAAAGTACCAAGCAAGAACAAAGCAAACACATTCAAGAGAGCATTACCAGGTGCCAGGATGGCGGAGCGGTCTAAGGTGTTGCGTTCAGGTCGCAGTCTCCCCAGGAGGCGTGGGTTTGAATCCCACCTCAGACAGAGCCCATTGAAAGTACCAAGCAAGAACAAAGCAAACACATTCAAGAGAGCATTACCAGGTGCCAGGATGGCGGAGCGGTCTAAGGCGTTGCGTTCAGGTCACAGTCTCCCCAGGAGGCGTGGGTTCGAATCCCACCTCAGACAGAGCCCATTGAAAGTACCAAGCAAGAACAAAGGAAACACAGTAATGAGAGCATTACCAGTTGCCAGGATGGCGAAGCGGTGTAAGGCGTTGCGTTCAGGTCGCAGTTTCCCCAGGAGGCGTGGGTTCGAATCCCGCCTCAGACAGAGCCCATTGAAAGTACCAAGCAAGAACAAATCAAACACATTCAAGAAAGCATTACCAGGTGCCAGGATGGCGGAGCGGTCTAAGGCGTTGCGTTCAGGTCGCAGTCTCCCCAGGAGGCGTGGGTTCGAATCCCACCTCAGACAGATCCCATTGAAAGTACCAAGCAAGAACAAAGCAAACACAGTCAAGAGAGCATTACCAGCTGCCAGGATGGCAGAGCGGTCTAAGGCGTTGCGTTCAGGTCGCAGTCTCCCCTGGAGGTGTGGGTTCGAATCTCGTCTCCGACAGAGCCCATTGAAAGTACCAAGCAAGAACAAAGCAAACACATTCAAGAGAGCATTACCAGTTGCCAGGATGGCGGAGCGGTCTAAGGCGTTGCGTTCAGGTCGCAGTCTCCCCAGGAGGTGTGTGTTCGAATCCCACCTCAGACAGAGCCCATTGAAAGTACCAAGCAATAACAAAGGAAACACGGTCAAGAGAGCATTACCAGTTGCCAGGATGGCGAAGCCGTGTAAGGCGTTGCGTTCAGGTCACAGTCTCCCCAGGAGGCGTGGGTTCGAATCCCACCTCAGACAGAGCCCATTGAAAGTACAAAGCAAACACAGTCAAGAGAGCATTACCAGCTGCCAGGATGGCAGAGCGGTCAAAGGCGTTGCGTTCAGGTCGCAGTCTCCCCAGGAGGCGTGGGTTCAAATCCCACCTCAGACAGTGCCCATTGAAAGTACCAAGCAAGAACAAAGCAAACACATTCAAGAGAGCATTACCAGGTGCCAGGATGGCGGAGCGGTCTAAGGCGTTGCGTTCAGGTCGCAGTCTCCCCAGGAGGCGTGGGTTCGAATCCCACCTCAGAAAGAGCCCATTGAAAGTACCAAGCAATAACAAAGGAAACACGGTCAAGAGAGCATTACCAGTTGCCAGGATGGCGAAGCGGTCTAAGGCGTTGCGTTCAGGTCGCAGTCTCCCCAGGAGGCGTGGGTTCGAATCCCACCTCAGACAGAGCCCATTGAAAGTACCAAGCAAGAACAAAGCAAACGCAGTCAAGGGAGCATTACCAGCTGCCAGGATGGCAGAGCGGTCTAAGGCGTTGCATTCAGGTTGCAGTCTCCCCTGGAGGTGTCGGTTCGAATCTCGTCTCCGACAGAGCCCATTGAAAGTACCAAGCAAGAACAAAGCAAACACAGTCAAGAGAGCATTACCAGTTGCCAGGATTGCAGAGCGGTCTAAGGCGTTGCGTTCAGGTCGCAGTCTCCCCAGGAGGCGTGGGTTCGAATCCCACCTCAGACAGAGCCCATTGAAAGTACCAAGCAAGAACAAAGTAAACAAATTCAAGAGAGCATTACCAGGTGCCAGGATGGCGGAGCGGTCTAAGGTGTTGCGTTCAGGTCGCAGTCTCCCCAGGAGGCGTGGGTTCGAATCCCACCTCAGACAGAGCCCATTGAAAGTACCAAGCAAGAACAAAGCAAACACATTCAAGAGAGCATTACCAGGTGCCAGGATGGCGGAGCGGTCTAAGGTGTTGCGTTCAGGTCGCAGTCTCCCCAGGAGGCGTGGGTTCGAATCCCACCTCAGACAGAGCCCATTGAAAGTACCAAGCAAGAACAAAGCAAACACATTCAAGAGAGCATTACCAGGTGCCAGGATGGCGGAGCGGTCTAAGGCGTTGCGTTCAGGTCACAGTCTCCCCAGGAGGCGTGGGTTCGAATCCCACCTCAGACAGAGCCCATTGAAAGTACCAAGCAAGAACAAAGGAAACACAGTAATGAGAGCATTACCAGTTGCCAGGATGGCGAAGCGGTGTAAGGCGTTGCGTTCAGGTCGCAGTTTCCCCAGGAGGCGTGGGTTCGAATCCCGCCTCAGACAGAGCCCATTGAAAGTACCAAGCAAGAACAAATCAAACACATTCAAGAAAGCATTACCAGGTGCCAGGATGGCGGAGCGGTCTAAGGCGTTGCGTTCAGGTCGCAGTCTCCCCAGGAGGCGTGGGTTCGAATCCCACCTCAGACAGATCCCATTGAAAGTACCAAGCAAGAACAAAGCAAACACAGTCAAGAGAGCATTACCAGCTGCCAGGATGGCAGAGCGGTCTAAGGCGTTGCGTTCAGGTCGCAGTCTCCCCTGGAGGTGTGGGTTCGAATCTCGTCTCCGACAGAGCCCATTGAAAGTACCAAGCAAGAACAAAGCAAACACATTCAAGAGAGCATTACCAGTTGCGAGGATGGCGGAGCGGTCTAAGGTGTTGATTTCAGGTCGCAGTCTCCCCAGGAGGCGTGGGTTCAAATCCCGCCTCAGACAGAGCCCATTGAAAGTACCAAGCAAGAACAAAGCAAACACAGTCAAGAGAGCATTACCAGGTGCCAGGATGGCAGAGCGGTCTAAGGCGTTGCGTTCAGGTCGCAGTCTCCCCAGGAGGCGTGGGTTCGAATCCCGCCTCAGACAGAGCCCATTGAAAGTACCAAGCAAGAACAAAGCAAACACAGTCAAGAGAGCATTACCAGTTGCCAGGATGGCAGAGCGGTCTAAGGCGCTGCGTTCAGGTTGCAGTCTCCCCAGGAGGCGTGGGTTCGAATCCCGCCTCAGACAGAGCCCATTGAAAGTACCAAGCAAGAACAAAGCAAACACAGTCAAGAGAGCATTACCAGTTGCCAGGATGGCAGAGCGATCTAAGGCGCTGCGTTCAGGTCGCAGTCTCCCCAGGAGGCGTGGGTTCGAATCCCACCTCAGAAAGAGCCCATTGAAAGTACCAAGCAATAACAAAGGAAACACGGTCAAGAGAGCATTACCAGTTGCCAGGATGGCGAAGCGGTCTAAGGCGTTGCGTTCAGGTCACAGTCTCCCAAGGAGGCGTGGGTTCGAATCCCACCTCAGACAGAGCCCATTGAAACTACCAAGCAAGAACAAAGCAAACACAGTCAAGATAGCATTACCAGTTGCCTGGATGGCGGAGCGGTCTAAGGCGTTGCGTTCAGGTCGCAGTCTCCCCAGGAGGCGTGGGTTCGAATCCCACCTCAGACAGAGCCCATTGAAAGTACCAAGCAAGAACAAAGCAAACACATTCAAGAGAGCATTACCAGGTGCCAGGATGACGGAGCGGTCTAAGGCGTTGCGTTCAGGTCACAGTCTCCCCAGGAGGCGTGGGTTCGAATCCCACCTCAGACAGAGCCCATTGAAAGTACCAAGCAATCACATTCAAGAGAGCATTACCAGGTGCCAGGATGGCGGAGCGGTCTAAGGCGTTGCGTTCAGGTCGCAGTCTCCCCAGGAGGTGTGTGTTCGAATCCCACCTCAGACAGAGCCCATTGAAAGTACCAAGCAATAACAAAGGAAACACGGTCAAGAGAGCATTACCAGTTGCCAGGATGGCGAAGCCGTGTAAGGCGTTGCGTTCAGGTCACAGTCTCCCCAGGAGGCGTGGGTTCGAATCCCACCTCAGACAGAGCCCATTGAAAGTACAAAGCAAACACAGTCAAGAGAGCATTACCAGCTGCCAGGATGGCAGAGCGGTCAAAGGCGTTGCGTTCAGGTCGCAGTCTCCCCAGGAGGCGTGGGTTCAAATCCCACCTCAGACAGTGCCCATTGAAAGTACCAAGCAAGAACAAAGCAAACACATTCAAGAGAGCATTACCAGGTGCCAGGATGGCGGAGCGGTCTAAGGCGTTGCGTTCAGGTCGCAGTCTCCCCAGGAGGCGTGGGTTCGAATCCCACCTCAGAAAGAGCCCATTGAAAGTACCAAGCAATAACAAAGGAAACACGGTCAAGAGAGCATTACCAGTTGCCAGGATGGCGAAGCGGTCTAAGGCGTTGCGTTCAGGTCGCAGTCTCCCCAGGAGGCGTGGGTTCGAATCCCACCTCAGACAGAGCCCATTGAAAGTACCAAGCAAGAACAAAGCAAACGCAGTCAAGGGAGCATTACCAGCTGCCAGGATGGCAGAGCGGTCTAAGGCGTTGCGTTCAGGTCGCAGTCTCCCCTGGAGGTGTGGGTTCGAATCTCGTCTCCGACAGAGCCCATTGAAAGTACCAAGCAAGAACAAAGCAAACACAGTCAAGAGAGCATTACCAGTTGCCAGGATTGCAGAGCGGTCTAAGGCGTTGCGTTCAGGTCGCAGTCTCCCAAGGAGGCGTGGGTTCGAATCCCACCTCAGACAGAGCCCATTGAAAGTACCAAGCAAGAACAAAGCAAACACATTCAAGAGAGCATTACCAGGTGCCAGGATGGCGGAGCGGTCTAAGGTGTTGCGTTCAGGTCGCAGTCTCCCCAGGAGGCGTGGGTTCGAATCCCACCTCAGACAGAGCCCATTGAAAGTACCAAGCAAGAACAAAGCAAACACATTCAAGAGAGCATTACCAGGTGCCAGGATGGCGGAGCGGTCTAAGGTGTTGCGTTCAGGTCGCAGTCTCCCCAGGAGGCGTGGGTTTGAATCCCACCTCAGACAGAGCCCATTGAAAGTACCAAGCAAGAACAAAGCAAACACATTCAAGAGAGCATTACCAGGTGCCAGGATGGCGGAGCGGTCTAAGGCGTTGCGTTCAGGTCACAGTCTCCCCAGGAGGCGTGGGTTCGAATCCCACCTCAGACAGAGCCCATTGAAAGTACCAAGCAAGAACAAAGGAAACACAGTAATGAGAGCATTACCAGTTGCCAGGATGGCGAAGCGGTGTAAGGCGTTGCGTTCAGGTCGCAGTTTCCCCAGGAGGCGTGGGTTCGAATCCCGCCTCAGACAGAGCCCATTGAATGTACCAAGCAAGAACAAATCAAACACATTCAAGAAAGCATTACCAGGTGCCAGGATGGCGGAGCGGTCTAAGGCGTTGCGTTCAGGTCGCAGTCTCCCCAGGAGGCGTGGGTTCGAATCCCACCTCAGACAGATCCCATTGAAAGTACCAAGCAAGAACAAAGCAAACACAGTCAAGAGAGCATTACCAGCTGCCAGGATGGCAGAGCGGTCTAAGGCGTTGCGTTCAGGTCGCAGTCTCCCCTGGAGGTGTGGGTTCGAATCTCGTCTCCGACAGAGCCCATTGAAAGTACCAAGCAAGAACAAAGCAAACACATTCAAGAGAGCATTACCAGTTGCCAGGATGGCGGAGCGGTCTAAGGCGTTGCGTTCAGGTCGCAGTCTCCCCAGGAGGTGTGTGTTCGAATCCCACCTCAGACAGAGCCCATTGAAAGTACCAAGCAATAACAAAGGAAACACGGTCAAGAGAGCATTACCAGTTGCCAGGATGGCGAAGTCGTGTAAGGCGTTGCGTTCAGGTCACAGTCTCCCCAGGAGGCGTGGGTTCGAATCCCACCTCAGACAGAGCCCATTGAAAGTACAAAGCAAACACAGTCAAGAGAGCATTACCAGCTGCCAGGATGGCAGAGCGGTCAAAGGCGTTGCGTTCAGGTCGCAGTCTCCCCAGGAGGCGTGGGTTCAAATCCCACCTCAGACAGTGCCCATTGAAAGTACCAAGCAAGAACAAAGCAAACACATTCAAGAGAGCATTACCAGGTGCCAGGATGGCGGAGCGGTCTAAGGCGTTGCGTTCAGGTCGCAGTCTCCCCAGGAGGCGTGGGTTCGAATCCCACCTCAGAAAGAGCCCATTGAAAGTACCAAGCAATAACAAAGGAAACACGGTCAAGAGAGCATTACCAGTTGCCAGGATGGCGAAGCGGTCTAAGGCGTTGCGTTCAGGTCGCAGTCTCCCCAGGAGGCGTGGGTTCGAATCCCACCTCAGACAGAGCCCATTGAAAGTACCAAGCAAGAACAAAGCAAACGCAGTCAAGGGAGCATTACCAGCTGCCAGGATGGCAGAGCGGTCTAAGGCGTTGCATTCAGGTTGCAGTCTCCCCTGGAGGTGTCGGTTCGAATCTCGTCTCCGACAGAGCCCATTGAAAGTACCAAGCAAGAACAAAGCAAACACAGTCAAGAGAGCATTACCAGTTGCCAGGATTGCAGAGCGGTCTAAGGCGTTGCGTTCAGGTCGCAGTCTCCCCAGGAGGCGTGGGTTCGAATCCCACCTCAGACAGAGCCCATTGAAAGTACCAAGCAAGAACAAAGTAAACAAATTCAAGAGAGCATTACCAGGTGCCAGGATGGCGGAGCGGTCTAAGGTGTTGCGTTCAGGTCGCAGTCTCCCCAGGAGGCGTGGGTTCGAATCCCACCTCAGACAGAGCCCATTGAAAGTACCAAGCAAGAACAAAGCAAACACATTCAAGAGAGCATTACCAGGTGCCAGGATGGCGGAGCGGTCTAAGGTGTTGCGTTCAGGTCGCAGTCTCCCCAGGAGGCGTGGGTTCGAATCCCACCTCAGACAGAGCCCATTGAAAGTACCAAGCAAGAACAAAGCAAACACATTCAAGAGAGCATTACCAGGTGCCAGGATGGCGGAGCGGTCTAAGGCGTTGCGTTCAGGTCACAGTCTCCCCAGGAGGCGTGGGTTCGAATCCCACCTCAGACAGAGCCCATTGAAAGTACCAAGCAAGAACAAAGGAAACACAGTAATGAGAGCATTACCAGTTGCCAGGATGGCGAAGCGGTGTAAGGCGTTGCGTTCAGGTCGCAGTTTCCCCAGGAGGCGTGGGTTCGAATCCCGCCTCAGACAGAGCCCATTGAAAGTACCAAGCAAGAACAAATCAAACACATTCAAGAAAGCATTACCAGGTGCCAGGATGGCGGAGCGGTCTAAGGCGTTGCGTTCAGGTCGCAGTCTCCCCAGGAGGCGTGGGTTCGAATCCCACCTCAGACAGATCCCATTGAAAGTACCAAGCAAGAACAAAGCAAACACAGTCAAGAGAGCATTACCAGCTGCCAGGATGGCAGAGCGGTCTAAGGCGTTGCGTTCAGGTCGCAGTCTCCCCTGGAGGTGTGGGTTCGAATCTCGTCTCCGACAGAGCCCATTGAAAGTACCAAGCAAGAACAAAGCAAACACATTCAAGAGAGCATTACCAGTTGCCAGGATGGCGGAGCGGTCTAAGGTGTTGCGTTCAGGTCGCAGTCTCCCCAGGAGGCGTGGGTTCGAATCCCACCTCAGACAGAGCCCATTGAAAGTACCAAGCAAGAACATAGGAAACACAGTCAAGAGAGCATTACCAGTTGCCAGGATGGCGGAGCGGTCTAAGGCGTTGCGTTCAGGTCGCAGTCTCCCCAGGAGGCGTGGGTTCGAATCCCACCTCAGACAGAGCCCATTGAAAGTACAAAGCAAACACAGTCAAGAGAGTATTACCAGCTGCCAGGATGGCAGAGCGGTCTAAGACGTTGCGTTCAGGTCGCAGTCTCCCCAGGAGGCGTGGGTTCGAATCCCACCTCAGACAGTGCCCATTGAAAGTACCAAGCAAGAACAAAGCAAACACAGTCAAGAGAGCATTACCAGTTGCCAGGATGGCAGAGCGGTCTAAGGCGTTGCGTTCAGGTTGCAGTCTCCCCAGGAGGCGTGGGTTCGAATACCACCTCAGACAGAGCCCATTGAAAGTACCATGCAAGAACAAAGCAAACACATTCAAGAGAGCATTACCAGGTGCCAGGATGGCGGAGCGGTCTAAGGCGTTGCGTTCAGGTCGCAGTCTCCCCAGGAGGCGTGGGTTCGAATCCCACCTCAGACAGTGCCCATTGAAAGTACCAAGCAAGAACAAAGCAAACACAGTCAAGAGAGCATTACCAGTTGCCAGGATGGCAGAGCGGTCTAAGGCGTTGCGTTCAGGTTGCAGTCTCCCCAGGAGGCGTGGGTTCGAATACCACCTCAGACAGAGCCCATTGAAAGTACCATGCAAGAACAAAGCAAACACATTCAAGAGAGCATTACCAGGTGCCAGGATGGCGGAGCGGTCTAAGGCGTTGCGTTCAGGTCACAGTCTCCCCAGGAGGCGTGGGTTCGAATCCCACCTCAGACAGAGCCCATTGAAAGTACCAAGCAAGAACAAAGGAAACACAGTAATGAGAGCATTACCAGTTGCCAGGATGGCGAAGCGGTGTAAGGCGTTGCGTTCAGGTCGCAGTTTCCCCAGGAGGCGTGGGTTCGAATCCCGCCTCAGACAGAGCCCATTGAAAGTACCAAGCAAGAACAAATCAAACACATTCAAGAAAGCATTACCAGGTGCCAGGATGGCGGAGCGGTCTAAGGCGTTGCGTTCAGGTCGCAGTCTCCCCAGGAGGCGTGGGTTCGAATCCCACCTCAGACAGATCCCATTGAAAGTACCAAGCAAGAACAAAGCAAACACAGTCAAGAGAGCATTACCAGCTGCCAGGATGGCAGAGCGGTCTAAGGCGTTGCGTTCAGGTCGCAGTCTCCCCTGGAGGTGTGGGTTCGAATCTCGTCTCCGACAGAGCCCATTGAAAGTACCAAGCAAGAACAAAGCAAACACATTCAAGAGAGCATTACCAGGTGCCAGGATGGCGGAGCGGTCTAAGGCGTTGCGTTCAGGTCGCAGTCTCCCCAGGAGGCGTGGGTTCGAATCCCACCTCAGAAAGAGCCCATTGAAAGTACCAAGCAATAACAAAGGAAACACGGTCAAGAGAGCATTACCAGTTGCCAGGATGGCGAAGCGGTCTAAGGCGTTGCGTTCAGGTCGCAGTCTCCCCAGGAGGCGTGGGTTCGAATCCCACCTCAGACAGAGCCCATTGAAAGTACCAAGCAAGAACAAAGCAAACGCAGTCAAGGGAGCATTACCAGCTGCCAGGATGGCAGAGCGGTCTAAGGCGTTGCGTTCAGGTCGCAGTCTCCCCTGGAGGTGTGGGTTCGAATCTCGTCTCCGACAGAGCCCATTGAAAGTACCAAGCAAGAACAAAGCAAACACAGTCAAGAGAGCATTACCAGTTGCCAGGATTGCAGAGCGGTCTAAGGCGTTGCGTTCAGGTCGCAGTCTCCCAAGGAGGCGTGGGTTCGAATCCCACCTCAGACAGAGCCCATTGAAAGTACCAAGCAAGAACAAAGCAAACACATTCAAGAGAGCATTACCAGGTGCCAGGATGGCGGAGCGGTCTAAGGTGTTGCGTTCAGGTCGCAGTCTCCCCAGGAGGCGTGGGTTCGAATCCCACCTCAGACAGAGCCCATTGAAAGTACCAAGCAAGAACAAAGCAAACACATTCAAGAGAGCATTACCAGGTGCCAGGATGGCGGAGCGGTCTAAGGTGTTGCGTTCAGGTCGCAGTCTCCCCAGGAGGCGTGGGTTTGAATCCCACCTCAGACAGAGCCCATTGAAAGTACCAAGCAAGAACAAAGCAAACACATTCAAGAGAGCATTACCAGGTGCCAGGATGGCGGAGCGGTCTAAGGCGTTGCGTTCAGGTCACAGTCTCCCCAGGAGGCGTGGGTTCGAATCCCACCTCAGACAGAGCCCATTGAAAGTACCAAGCAAGAACAAAGGAAACACAGTAATGAGAGCATTACCAGTTGCCAGGATGGCGAAGCGGTGTAAGGCGTTGCGTTCAGTTCGCAGTTTCCCCAGGAGGCGTGGGTTCGAATCCCGCCTCAGACAGAGCCCATTGAAAGTACCAAGCAAGAACAAATCAAACACATTCAAGAAAGCATTACCAGGTGCCAGGATGGCGGAGCGGTCTAAGGCGTTGCGTTCAGGTCGCAGTCTCCCCAGGAGGCGTGGGTTCGAATCCCACCTCAGACAGATCCCATTGAAAGTACCAAGCAAGAACAAAGCAAACACAGTCAAGAGAGCATTACCAGCTGCCAGGATGGCAGAGCGGTCTAAGGCGTTGCGTTCAGGTCGCAGTCTCCCCTGGAGGTGTGGGTTCGAATCTCGTCTCCGACAGAGCCCATTGAAAGTACCAAGCAAGAACAAAGCAAACACATTCAAGAGAGCATTACCAGTTGCCAGGATGGCGGAGCGGTCTAAGGCGTTGCGTTCAGGTCGCAGTCTCCCCAGGAGGTGTGTGTTCGAATCCCACCTCAGACAGAGCCCATTGAAAGTACCAAGCAATAACAAAGGAAACACGGTCAAGAGAGCATTACCAGTTGCCAGGATGGCGAAGCCGTGTAAGGCGTTGCGTTCAGGTCACAGTCTCCCCAGGAGGCGTGGGTTCGAATCCCACCTCAGACAGAGCCCATTGAAAGTACAAAGCAAACACAGTCAAGAGAGCATTACCAGCTGCCAGGATGGCAGAGCGGTCAAAGGCGTTGCGTTCAGGTCGCAGTCTCCCCAGGAGGCGTGGGTTCAAATCCCACCTCAGACAGTGCCCATTGAAAGTACCAAGCAAGAACAAAGCAAACACATTCAAGAGAGCATTACCAGGTGCCAGGATGGCGGAGCGGTCTAAGGCGTTGCGTTCAGGTCGCAGTCTCCCCAGGAGGCGTGGGTTCGAATCCCACCTCAGAAAGAGCCCATTGAAAGTACCAAGCAATAACAAAGGAAACACGGTCAAGAGAGCATTACCAGTTGCCAGGATGGCGAAGCGGTCTAAGGCGTTGCGTTCAGGTCGCAGTCTCCCCAGGAGGCGTGGGTTCGAATCCCACCTCAGACAGAGCCCATTGAAAGTACCAAGCAAGAACAAAGCAAACGCAGTCAAGGGAGCATTACCAGCTGCCAGGATGGCAGAGCGGTCTAAGGCGTTGCATTCAGGTTGCAGTCTCCCCTGGAGGTGTCGGTTCGAATCTCGTCTCCGACAGAGCCCATTGAAAGTACCAAGCAAGAACAAAGCAAACACAGTCAAGAGAGCATTACCAGTTGCCAGGATTGCAGAGCGGTCTAAGGCGTTGCGTTCAGGTCGCAGTCTCCCCAGGAGGCGTGGGTTCGAATCCCACCTCAGACAGAGCCCATTGAAAGTACCAAGCAAGAACAAAGTAAACAAATTCAAGAGAGCATTACCAGGTGCCAGGATGGCGGAGCGGTCTAAGGTGTTGCGTTCAGGTCGCAGTCTCCCCAGGAGGCGTGGGTTCGAATCCCACCTCAGACAGAGCCCATTGAAAGTACCAAGCAAGAACAAAGCAAACACATTCAAGAGAGCATTACCAGGTGCCAGGATGGCGGAGCGGTCTAAGGTGTTGCGTTCAGGTCGCAGTCTCCCCAGGAGGCGTGGGTTCGAATCCCACCTCAGACAGAGCCCATTGAAAGTACCAAGCAAGAACAAAGCAAACACATTCAAGAGAGCATTACCAGGTGCCAGGATGGCGGAGCGGTCTAAGGCGTTGCGTTCAGGTCACAGTCTCCCCAGGAGGCGTGGGTTCGAATCCCACCTCAGACAGAGCCCATTGAAAGTACCAAGCAAGAACAAAGGAAACACAGTAATGAGAGCATTACCAGTTGCCAGGATGGCGAAGCGGTGTAAGGCGTTGCGTTCAGGTCGCAGTTTCCCCAGGAGGCGTGGGTTCGAATCCCGCCTCAGACAGAGCCCATTGAAAGTACCAAGCAAGAACAAATCAAACACATTCAAGAAAGCATTACCAGGTGCCAGGATGGCGGAGCGGTCTAAGGCGTTGCGTTCAGGTCGCAGTCTCCCCAGGAGGCGTGGGTTCGAATCCCACCTCAGACAGATCCCATTGAAAGTACCAAGCAAGAACAAAGCAAACACAGTCAAGAGAGCATTACCAGCTGCCAGGATGGCAGAGCGGTCTAAGGCGTTGCGTTCAGGTCGCAGTCTCCCCTGGAGGTGTGGGTTCGAATCTCGTCTCCGACAGAGCCCATTGAAAGTACCAAGCAAGAACAAAGCAAACACATTCAAGAGAGCATTACCAGTTGCCAGGATGGCGGAGCGGTCTAAGGTGTTGCGTTCAGGTCGCAGTCTCCCCAGGAGGCGTGGGTTCGAATCCCACCTCAGACAGAGCCCATTGAAAGTACCAAGCAAGAACATAGGAAACACAGTCAAGAGAGCATTACCAGTTGCCAGGATGGCGGAGCGGTCTAAGGCGTTGCGTTCAGGTCGCAGTCTCCCCAGGAGGCGTGGGTTCGAATCCCACCTCAGACAGAGCCCATTGAAAGTACAAAGCAAACACAGTCAAGAGAGTATTACCAGCTGCCAGGATGGCAGAGCGGTCTAAGACGTTGCGTTCAGGTCGCAGTCTCCCCAGGAGGCGTGGGTTCGAATCCCACCTCAGACAGTGCCCATTGAAAGTACCAAGCAAGAACAAAGCAAACACAGTCAAGAGAGCATTACCAGTTGCCAGGATGGCAGAGCGGTCTAAGGCGTTGCGTTCAGGTTGCAGTCTCCCCAGGAGGCGTGGGTTCGAATACCACCTCAGACAGAGCCCATTGAAAGTACCATGCAAGAACAAAGCAAACACATTCAAGAGAGCATTACCAGGTGCCAGGATGGCGGAGCGGTCTAAGGCGTTGCGTTCAGGTCGCAGTCTCCCCAGGAGGCGTGGGTTCGAATCCCACCTCAGACAGTGCCCATTGAAAGTACCAAGCAAGAACAAAGCAAACACAGTCAAGAGAGCATTACCAGTTGCCAGGATGGCAGAGCGGTCTAAGGCGTTGCGTTCAGGTTGCAGTCTCCCCAGGAGGCGTGGGTTCGAATACCACCTCAGACAGAGCCCATTGAAAGTACCATGCAAGAACAAAGCAAACACATTCAAGAGAGCATTACCAGGTGCCAGGATGGCGGAGCGGTCTAAGGCGTTGCGTTCAGGTCACAGTCTCCCCAGGAGGCGTGGGTTCGAATCCCACCTCAGACAGAGCCCATTGAAAGTACCAAGCAAGAACAAAGGAAACACAGTAATGAGAGCATTACCAGTTGCCAGGATGGCGAAGCGGTGTAAGGCGTTGCGTTCAGGTCGCAGTTTCCCCAGGAGGCGTGGGTTCGAATCCCGCCTCAGACAGAGCCCATTGAAAGTACCAAGCAAGAACAAATCAAACACATTCAAGAAAGCATTACCAGGTGCCAGGATGGCGGAGCGGTCTAAGGCGTTGCGTTCAGGTCGCAGTCTCCCCAGGAGGCGTGGGTTCGAATCCCACCTCAGACAGATCCCATTGAAAGTACCAAGCAAGAACAAAGCAAACACAGTCAAGAGAGCATTACCAGCTGCCAGGATGGCAGAGCGGTCTAAGGCGTTGCGTTCAGGTCGCAGTCTCCCCTGGAGGTGTGGGTTCGAATCTCGTCTCCGACAGAGCCCATTGAAAGTACCAAGCAAGAACAAAGCAAACACATTCAAGAGAGCATTACCAGTTGCCAGGATGGCGGAGCGGTCTAAGGTGTTGCGTTCAGGTCGCAGTCTCCCCAGGAGGCGTGGGTTCGAATCCCACCTCAGACAGAGCCCATTGAAAGTACCAAGCAAGAACATAGGAAACACAGTCAAGAGAGCATTACCAGTTGCCAGGATGGCGGAGCGGTCTAAGGCGTTGCGTTCAGGTCGCAGTCTCCCCAGGAGGCGTGGGTTCGAATCCCACCTCAGACAGAGCCCATTGAAAGTACAAAGCAAACACAGTCAAGAGAGTATTACCAGCTGCCAGGATGGCAGAGCGGTCTAAGACGTTGCGTTCAGGTCGCAGTCTCCCCAGGAGGCGTGGGTTCGAATCCCACCTCAGACAGTGCCCATTGAAAGTACCAAGCAAGAACAAAGCAAACACAGTCAAGAGAGCATTACCAGTTGCCAGGATGGCAGAGCGGTCTAAGGCGTTGCGTTCAGGTTGCAGTCTCCCCAGGAGGCGTGGGTTCGAATACCACCTCAGACAGAGCCCATTGAAAGTACCATGCAAGAACAAAGCAAACACATTCAAGAGAGCATTACCAGGTGCCAGGATGGCGGAGCGGTCTAAGGCGTTGCGTTCAGGTCACAGTCTCCCCAGGAGGCGTGGGTTCGAATCCCACCTCAGACAGAGCCCATTGAAAGTACCAAGCAAGAACAAAGGAAACACAGTAATGAGAGCATTACCAGTTGCCAGGATGGCGAAGCGGTGTAAGGCGTTGCGTTCAGGTCGCAGTTTCCCCAGGAGGCGTGGGTTCGAATCCCGCCTCAGACAGAGCCCATTGAAAGTACCAAGCAAGAACAAATCAAACACATTCAAGAAAGCATTACCAGGTGCCAGGATGGCGGAGCGGTCTAAGGCGTTGCGTTCAGGTCGCAGTCTCCCCAGGAGGCGTGGGTTCGAATCCCACCTCAGACAGATCCCATTGAAAGTACCAAGCAAGAACAAAGCAAACACAGTCAAGAGAGCATTACCAGCTGCCAGGATGGCAGAGCGGTCTAAGGCGTTGCGTTCAGTTCGCAGTCTCCCCTGGAGGTGTGGGTTCGAATCTCGTCTCCGACAGAGCCCATTGAAAGTACCAAGCAAGAACAAAGCAAACACATTCAAGAGAGCATTACCAGTTGCCAGGATGGCGGAGCGGTCTAAGGTGTTGCGTTCAGGTCGCAGTCTCCCCAGGAGGCGTGGGTTCGAATCCCACCTCAGACAGAGCCCATTGAAAGTACCAAGCAAGAACATAGGAAACACAGTCAAGAGAGCATTACCAGTTGCCAGGATGGCGGAGCGGTCTAAGGCGTTGCGTTCAGGTCGCAGTCTCCCCAGGAGGCGTGGGTTCGAATCCCACCTCAGACAGAGCCCATTGAAAGTACAAAGCAAACACAGTCAAGAGAGTATTACCAGCTGCCAGGATGGCAGAGCGGTCTAAGACGTTGCGTTCAGGTCGCAGTCTCCCCAGGAGGCGTGGGTTCGAATCCCACCTCAGACAGTGCCCATTGAAAGTACCAAGCAAGAACAAAGCAAACACAGTCAAGAGAGCATTACCAGTTGCCAGGATGGCAGAGCGGTCTAAGGCGTTGCGTTCAGGTTGCAGTCTCCCCAGGAGGCGTGGGTTCGAATACCACCTCAGACAGAGCCCATTGAAAGTACCATGCAAGAACAAAGCAAACACATTCAAGAGAGCATTACCAGGTGCCAGGATGGCGGAGCGGTCTAAGGCGTTGCGTTCAGGTCGCAGTCTCCCCAGGAGGCGTGGGTTCGAATCCCACCTCAGACAGTGCCCATTGAAAGTACCAAGCAAGAACAAAGCAAACACAGTCAAGAGAGCATTACCAGTTGCCAGGATGGCAGAGCGGTCTAAGGCGTTGCGTTCAGGTTGCAGTCTCCCCAGGAGGCGTGGGTTCGAATACCACCTCAGACAGAGCCCATTGAAAGTACCATGCAAGAACAAAGCAAACACATTCAAGAGAGCATTACCAGGTGCCAGGATGGCGGAGCGGTCTAAGGCGTTGCGTTCAGGTCGCAGTCTCCCCAGGAGGCGTGGGTTCGAATCCCACCTCAGACAGAGCCCATTGAAAGTACCAAGCAAGAACAAAGCAAACACAGTCAAGAGAGCATTACCAGTTCCCAGGATTGCAGAGCGGTCTAAGGCGTTGCGTTCAGGTCGCAGTCTCCCCTGGAGGCGTGGGTTCGAATCCCGCCTCAGACAGAGCCCATTGAAAGTACCAAGCAAGAACAAAGCAAACACAGTCAAGAGAGCATTACCAGTTGCCAGGATGTCAGAGCGGTCTAAGGCGTTGCGTTCAGGTCGCAGTCTCCACAGGAGGCGTGGGTTCGAATCCCACCTCAGACAGCGCCCATTGAAACCACCAAGCAAGAACAAAGCAAACACAGTCAAGAGAGCATTACCAGTTGCCAGGATGGCGGAGCGGTCTAAGGCGTTGCGTTCAGGTCGCAGTCTCCCCAGGAGGCGTGGGTTCGAATCCCACCTCAGACAGTGCCCATTGAAAGTACCAAGCAAGAACAAAGCAAACACAGTCAAGAGAGCATTACCAGTTGCCAGGATGGCGGAGCGGTCTAAGGCGTTGCGTTCAGGTCGCAGTCTCCCCAGGAGGTGTGTGTTCGAATCCCACCTCAGACAGAGCCCATTGAAAGTACCAAGCAATAACAAAGGAAACACGGTCAAGAGAGCATTACCAGTTGCCAGGATGGCGAAGCCGTGTAAGGCGTTGCGTTCAGGTCACAGTCTCCCCAGGAGGCGTGGGTTCGAATCCCACCTCAGACAGAGCCCATTGAAAGTACAAAGCAAGAACAAAGCAAACACAGTCAAGAGAGCATTACCAGTTGCCAGGATTGCAGAGCGGTCTAAGGCGTTGCGTTCAGGTCGCAGTCTGCCCTGGAGGCGTGGGTTCGAATCCCGCCTCAGACAGAGCCCATTGAAAGTACCAAGCAAGAACAAAGCAAACACAGTCAAGAGAGCATTACCAGTTGCCAGGATGGCAGAGCGGTCTAAGGCGCTGCGTTCAGGTCGCAGTCTCCCCAGGAGGCGTGGGTTCGAATCCCGCCTCAGACAGAGCCCATTGAAAGTACCAAGAAAGAACAAAGCAAACACAGTCAAGAGAGCATTACCAGTTGCCAGGATGGCAGAGCGGTCTAAGGCGCTGCGTTCAGGTCGCAGTTTCCCCAGGAGGCGTGGGTTCGAATCCCACCTCAGAAAGAGCCCATTGAAACTACCAAGCAAGAACAAAGCAAACACAGTCAAGATAGCATTACCAGTTGCCTGGATGGCGGAGCGGTCTAAGGCGTTGCGTTCAGGTCGCAGTCTCCCCAGGAAGCGTGGGTTCGAATCCCACCTCAGACAGAGCCCATTGAAAGTACCAAGCAAGAACAAAGCAAACACATTCAAGAGAGCATTACCAGGTGCCAGGATGGCGGAGCGGTCTAAGGCGTTGCGTTCAGGTCGCAGTCTACCCAGGAGGCGTGGGTTCAAATCCCACCTCAGACAGTGCCCATTGAAACTACCAAGCAAGAACAAAGCAAACACAGTCAAGAGAGCATTACCAGTTGCCAGGATGGCGGGGCGGTCTAAGGCGTTGCGTTCAGGTCGCAGTCTCCCCAGGAGGCGTGGGTTCGAATCCCACCTCAGACAGTGCCCATTGAAAGTACCAAGCAAGAACAAAGCAAACACAGTCAATAGAGCATTACCAGTTGCCAGGATAGCGGAGCGGTCTAAGGCGTTGCGTTCAGGTCGCAGTCTCCCCAGTAGGTGTGGGTTCGAATCCCACCTCAGACAGAGCCCATTGAAAGTACCAAGCAAGAACAAAGCAAACACAGTCAAGAGAGCATTACCAGTTGCCAGGATGGCAGAGCGGTCTAAGGCGCTGCGTTCAGGTCGCAGTCTCCCCAGGAGGCGTGGGTTCGAATCCCGCCTCAGACAGAGCCCATTGAAAGTACCATGCAAGAACAAAGCAAACACATTCAAGAGAGCATTACCAGGTGCCAGGATGGCGGAGCGGTCTAAGGCGTTGCGTTCAGGTCGCAGTCTCCCCAGGAGGCGTGGGTTCGAATCCCACCTCAGACAGTGCCCATTGAAAGTACCAAGCAAGAACAAAGCAAACACAGTCAAGAGAGCATTACCAGTTGCCAGGATGGCAGAGCGGTCTAAGGCGTTGCGTTCAGGTTGCAGTCTCCCCAGGAGGCGTGGGTTCGAATACCACCTCAGACAGAGCCCATTGAAAGTACCATGCAAGAACAAAGCAAACACATTCAAGAGAGCATTACCAGGTGCCAGGATGGCGGAGTGGTCTAAGGCGTTGCGTTCAGGTCGCAGTCTCCCCAGGAGGCGTGGGTTCGAATCCCACCTCAGACAGAGCCCATTGAAAGTACCAAGCAAGAACAAAGCAAACACAGTCAAGAGAGCATTACCAGTTCCCAGGATTGCAGAGCGGTCTAAGGCGTTGCGTTCAGGTCGCAGTCTCCCCTGGAGGCGTGGGTTCGAATCCCGCCTCAGACAGAGCCCATTGAAAGTACCAAGCAAGAACAAAGCAAACACAGTCAAGAGAGCATTACCAGTTGCCAGGATGTCAGAGCGGTCTAAGGCGTTGCGTTCAGGTCGCAGTCTCCACAGGAGGCGTGGGTTCGAATCCCACCTCAGACAGCGCCCATTGAAACCACCAAGCAAGAACAAAGCAAACACAGTCAAGAGAGCATTACCAGTTGCCAGGATGGCGGAGCGGTCTAAGGCGTTGCGTTCAGGTCGCAGTCTCCCCAGGAGGTGTGTGTTCGAATCCCACCTCAGACAGAGCCCATTGAAAGTACCAAGCAATAACAAAGGAAACACGGTCAAGAGAGCATTACCAGTTGCCAGGATGGCGAAGCCGTGTAAGGCGTTGCGTTCAGGTCACAGTCTCCCCAGGAGGCGTGGGTTCGAATCCCACCTCAGACAGAGCCCATTAAAAGTACAAAGCAAGAACAAAGCAAACACAGTCAAGAGAGCATTACCAGTTGCCAGGATTGCAGAGCGGTCTAAGGCGTTGCGTTCAGGTCGCAGTCTCCCCTGGAGGCGTGGGTTCGAATCCCGCCTCAGACAGAGCCCAAATGAAAGTACCAAGCAAGAACAAAGCAAACACAGTCAAGAGAGCATTACCAGTTGCCAGGATGGCAGAGCGGTCTAAGGCGCTGCGTTCAGGTCGCAGTCTCCCCAGGAGGCGTGGGTTCGAATCCCGCCTCAGACAGAGCCCATTGAAAGTACCAAGAAAGAACAAAGCAAACACAGTCAAGAGAGCATTACCAGTTGCCAGGATGGCAGAGCGGTCTAAGGCGCTGCGTTCAGGTCGCAGTCTCCCCAGGAGGCGTGGGTTCGAATCCCACCTCAGAAAGAGCCCATTGAAACTACCAAGCAAGAACAAAGCAAACACAGTCAAGTTAGCATTACCAGTTGCCTGGATGGCGGAGCGGTCTAAGGCGTTGCGTTCAGGTCGCAGTCTCCCCAGGAAGCGTGGGTTCGAATCCCACCTCAGACAGAGCCCATTGAAAGTACCAAGCAAGAACAAAGTAAACACATTCAAGAGAGCATTACCAGGTGCCAGGATGGCGGAGCGGTCTAAGGCGTTGCGTTCAGGTCGCAGTCTACCCAGGAGGCGTGGGTTCAAATCCCACCTCAGACAGTGCCCATTGAAACTACCAAGCAAGAACAAAGCAAACACAGTCAAGAGAGCATTACCAGTTGCCAGGATGGCGGGGCGGTCTAAGGCGTTGCGTTCAGGTCGCAGTCTCCCCAGGAGGCGTGGGTTCGAATCCCACCTCAGACAGTGCCCATTGAAAGTACCAAGCAAGAACAAAGCAAACACAGTCAATAGAGCATTACCAGTTGCCAGGATAGCGGAGCGGTCTAAGGCGTTGCGTTCAGGTCGCAGTCTCCCCAGTAGGTGTGGGTTCGAATCCCACCTCAGACAGAGCCCATTGAAAGTACCAAGCAAGAACAAAGCAAACACAGTCAAGAGAGCATTACCAGTTGCCAGGATGGCAGAGCGGTCTAAGGCGCTGCGTTCAGGTCGCAGTCTCCCCAGGAGGCGTGGGTTCGAATCCCGCCTCAGACAGAGCCCATTGAAAGTACCAAGCAAGAACAAAGCAAACACAGTCAAGAGAGCATTACCAGTTGCCAGGATGGCAGAGCGGTCTAAGTCGCTGCGTTCAGGTCTCAGTCTCCCCAGGAGGCGTGGGTTCGAATCCCGCAGCAGACAGAGCCCATTGAAAGTACCAAGCAAGAAGAAAGCAAACACAGTCAAGAGAGCATTACCAGCTGCAAGGATGGCGGAGCGGTCTTAGGCGTTGCGTTCAGGTCGCAGTCTCCCCAGGAGGCGTGGGTTCGAATCCCGCCTCAGACAGAGCCCATTGAAAGTACCAAGCAAGAACAAAGCAAACACATTCAAGAGAGCATTACCAGGTGCCAGGATGGCGGAGCGGTCTAAGGCGTTGCGTTCAGGTCGCAGTCTCCCCAGGAGGCGTGGGTTCGAATCCCAACTCAGACAGAGCCCATTGAAACTACCAAGCAAGAACAAAGCAAACACATTCAAGAGAGCATTACCAGGTGCCAGGATGGCGGAGCGGTCTAAGGCGTTGCGTTCAGGTCGCAGTCTCCCCAGGAGGCGTGGGTTCGAATCCCACCTCAGACAGAGCCCATTGAAAGTACCAAGCAAGAACAAAGCAAACACAGTCAAGAGAGCATTACCAGATGCCAGGATGGCAGAGCGGTCTAAGGCGTTGCGTTCAGGTCGCAGTCTCCCCAGGAGGCGTGGGTTCGAATCCCGCCTCAGACAGAGCCCATTGAAAGTACCAAGCAAGAACAAAGCAAACACATTCAAGAGAGCATTACCAGTTGCCAGGATGGCGGAGCGGTCTAAGGTGTTGCGTTCAGGTCGCAGTCTCCCCAGGAGGCGTGGGTTCGAATCCCACCTCAGACAGAGCCCATTGAAAGTACCAAGCAATAACAAAGGAAACACGGTCAAGAGAGCATTACCAGTTGCCAGGATGGCGAAGCCGTGTAAGGCGTTGCGTTCAGGTCACAGTCTCCCCAGGAGGCGTGGGTTCGAATCCCACCTCAGACAGAGCCCATTAAAAGTACAAAGCAAGAACAAAGCAAACACAGTCAAGAGAGCATTACCAGTTGCCAGGATTGCAGAGCGGTCTAAGGCGTTGCGTTCAGGTCGCAGTCTCCCCTGGAGGCGTGGGTTCGAATCCCGCCTCAGACAGAGCCCAAATGAAAGTACCAAGCAAGAACAAAGCAAACACAGTCAAGAGAGCATTACCAGTTGCCAGGATGGCAGAGCGGTCTAAGGCGCTGCGTTCAGGTCGCAGTCTCCCCAGGAGGCGTGGGTTCGAATCCCGCCTCAGACAGAGCCCATTGAAAGTACCAAGAAAGAACAAAGCAAACACAGTCAAGAGAGCATTACCAGTTGCCAGGATGGCAGAGCGGTCTAAGGCGCTGCGTTCAGGTCGCAGTCTCCCCAGGAGGCGTGGGTTCGAATCCCACCTCAGAAAGAGCCCATTGAAACTACCAAGCAAGAACAAAGCAAACACAGTCAAGTTAGCATTACCAGTTGCCTGGATGGCGGAGCGGTCTAAGGCGTTGCGTTCAGGTCGCAGTCTCCCCAGGAAGCGTGGGTTCGAATCCCACCTCAGACAGAGCCCATTGAAAGTACCAAGCAAGAACAAAGTAAACACATTCAAGAGAGCATTACCAGGTGCCAGGATGGCGGAGCGGTCTAAGGCGTTGCGTTCAGGTCGCAGTCTACCCAGGAGGCGTGGGTTCAAATCCCACCTCAGACAGTGCCCATTGAAACTACCAAGCAAGAACAAAGCAAACACAGTCAAGAGAGCATTACCAGTTGCCAGGATGGCGGGGCGGTCTAAGGCGTTGCGTTCAGGTCGCAGTCTCCCCAGGAGGCGTGGGTTCGAATCCCACCTCAGACAGTGCCCATTGAAAGTACCAAGCAAGAACAAAGCAAACACAGTCAATAGAGCATTACCAGTTGCCAGGATAGCGGAGCGGTCTAAGGCGTTGCGTTCAGGTCGCAGTCTCCCCAGTAGGTGTGGGTTCGAATCCCACCTCAGACAGAGCCCATTGAAAGTACCAAGCAAGAACAAAGCAAACACAGTCAAGAGAGCATTACCAGTTGCCAGGATGGCAGAGCGGTCTAAGGCGCTGCGTTCAGGTCGCAGTCTCCCCAGGAGGCGTGGGTTCGAATCCCGCCTCAGACAGAGCCCATTGAAAGTACCAAGCAAGAACAAAGCAAACACAGTCAAGAGAGCATTACCAGTTGCCAGGATGGCAGAGCGGTCTAAGTCGCTGCGTTCAGGTCTCAGTCTCCCCAGGAGGCGTGGGTTCGAATCCCGCAGCAGACAGAGCCCATTGAAAGTACCAAGCAAGAAGAAAGCAAACACAGTCAAGAGAGCATTACCAGCTGCAAGGATGGCGGAGCGGTCTTAGGCGTTGCGTTCAGGTCGCAGTCTCCCCAGGAGGCGTGGGTTCGAATCCCGCCTCAGACAGAGCCCATTGAAAGTACCAAGCAAGAACAAAGCAAACACATTCAAGAGAGCATTACCAGGTGCCAGGATGGCGGAGCGGTCTAAGGCGTTGCGTTCAGGTCGCAGTCTCCCCAGGAGGCGTGGGTTCGAATCCCAACTCAGACAGAGCCCATTGAAACTACCAAGCAAGAACAAAGCAAACACATTCAAGAGAGCATTACCAGGTGCCAGGATGGCGGAGCGGTCTAAGGCGTTGCGTTCAGGTCGCAGTCTCCCCAGGAGGCGTGGGTTCGAATCCCACCTCAGACAGAGCCCATTGAAAGTACCAAGCAAGAACAAAGCAAACACAGTCAAGAGAGCATTACCAGATGCCAGGATGGCAGAGCGGTCTAAGGCGTTGCGTTCAGGTCGCAGTCTCCCCAGGAGGCGTGGGTTCGAATCCCGCCTCAGACAGAGCCCATTGAAAGTACCAAGCAAGAACAAAGCAAACACATTCAAGAGAGCATTACCAGTTGCCAGGATGGCGGAGCGGTCTAAGGTGTTGCGTTCAGGTCGCAGTCTCCCCAGGAGGCGTGGGTTCGAATCCCACCTCAGACAGAGCCCATTGAAAGTACCAAGCAAGAACAAAGCAAACACATTCAAGAGAGCATTACCAGGTGCCAGGATGGCGGAGCGGTCTAAGGCGTTGCGTTCAGGTCACAGTCTCCCCAGGAGGCGTGGGTTCGAATCCCACCTCAGACAGAGCCCATTGAAAGTACCAAGCAAGAACAAAGGAAACACAGTAATGAGAGCATTACCAGTTGCCAGGATGGCGAAGCGGTTTAAGGCGTTGCGTTCAGGTCGCAGTCTCACCAGGAGGCGTGGGTTCGAATCCCGCCTCAGACAGAGCCCATTGAAAGTACCAAGCAAGAACAAATCAAACACATTCAAGAAAGCATTACCAGGTGCCAGGATGGCGGAGCGGTCTAAGGCGTTGCGTTCAGGTCGCAGTCTCCCAAGGAGGCGTGGGTTCGAATCCCACCTCAGACAGTGCCCATTGAAAGTACCAAGCAAGAACAAAGCAAACACAGTCAAGAGAGCATTACCAGTTGCCAGGATGGCGGAGCGGTCTAAGGCGTTGCGTTCAGGTCGCAGTCACCCCAGGAGGCGTGGGTTCGAATCCCACCTCAGACAGTGCCCATTGAAACTACCAAGCAAGAACAAAGCAAACACAGTCAAGAGAGCATTACCAGTTGCCAGGATGGCGGAGCGGTCTAAGGCGTTGCGTTCAGGTCGCAGTCTCCCCAGGAGGCGTAGGTTCGAATCCCACGTCAGACAGAGCCCATTGAAAGTACCAAGCAAGAACAAAGCAAACACATTCAAGAGAGCATTCCCAGGTGCCAGGATGGCGGAGCGGTCTAAGGCGTTGCGTTCAGGTCGCAGTCTCCCCAGGAGGCGTGGGTTCGAATCCCACCTCAGACAGCGCCCATTGAAACTACCAAGCAAGAACAAAGGAAACACAGTCAAGAGAGCATTACCAGTTGCCAGGATAGCGGAGCGGTCTAATGCGTTGCGTTCAGATCGCAGTCTCCCCAGGAGGCGTGGGTTCGAATCCCACCTCAGACAGAGCCCATTGAAAGTACCAAGCAATAACAAATCAAACACAGTCAAGAGAGCATGACCAGCTGCCAGGATCGCAGAGCAGTCTAAGGCGTTGCGTTCAGGTCGCAGTCTCCCCTGGAGGTGTGGGTTCGAATCTCGTCTCCGACAGAGCCCATTGAAAGTACCAAGCAAGAACAAAGCAAACACATTCAAGAGAGCATTACCAGTTGCCAGGATGGCGGAGCGGTCTAAGGTGTTGATTTCAGGTCGCAGTCTTCCCAGGAGGCGTGGGTTCGAATCCCACCTCAGACAGAGCCCATTGAAAGTACCAAGCAAGAACAAAGCAAACACATTCAAGAGAGCATTACCAGGTGCCAGGATGGCGGAGCGGTCTAAGGCGTTGCGTTCAGGTCGCAGTCTCCCCAGGAGGCGTGGGTTCGAATCCCACCTCAGACAGTGCCCATTGAAAGTCCCAAGCAAGAACAAAGCAAACACAGTCAAGAGAGCATTACCAGTTGCCAGGATGGCGGAGCGGTCTAAGGCGTTGCGTTCAGGTCGCAGTCTCCCCAGGAGGCGTGGGTTCGAATCCCACCTCAGACAGTGCCCATTGAAACTACCAAGCAAGAACAAAGCAAACACAGTCAAGAGAGCATTACCAGTTGCCAGGATTGCGGAGCGGTCTAAGGCGTTGCGTTCAGGTCGCAGTCTCCCCAGGAGGCGTGGGTTCAAATCCCACCTCAGACGGTGCCCATTGAAACTACCAAGCAAGAACAAAGCAAACACAGTCAAGAGAGCATTACCAGTTGCCAGGATGGCGGAGCGGTCTAAGGCGTTGCGTTCAGGTCGCAGTCTCCCCAGGAGGTGTGTGTTCGAATCCCACCTCAGACAGAGCCCATTGAAAGTACCAAGCAATAACAAAGGAAACACGGTCAAGAGAGCATTACCAGTTGCCAGGATGGCGAAGCCGTGTAAGGCGTTGCGTTCAGGTCACAGTCTCCCCAGGAGGCGTGGGTTCGAATCCCACCTCAGACAGAGCCCATTGAAAGTACAAAGCAAGAACAAAGCAAACACAGTCAAGAGAGCATTACCAGTTGCCAGGATTGCAGAGCGGTCTAAGGCGTTGCGTTCAGGTCGCAGTCTCCCCTGGAGGCGTGGGTTCGAATCCCGCCTCAGACAGAGCCCAAATGAAAGTACCAAGCAAGAACAAAGCAAACACAGTCAAGAGAGCATTACCAGTTGCCAGGATGGCAGAGCGGTCTAAGGCGCTGCGTTCAGGTCGCAGTCTCCCCAGGAGGCGTGGGTTCGAATCCCGCCTCAGACAGAGCCCATTGAAAGTACCAAGAAAGAACAAAGCAAACACAGTCAAGAGAGCATTACCAGTTGCCAGGATGGCAGAGCGGTCTAAGGCGCTGCGTTCAGGTCGCAGTCTCCCCAGGAGGCGTGGGTTCGAATCCCACCTCAGAAAGAGCCCATTGAAACTACCAAGCAAGAACAAAGCAAACACAGTCAAGTTAGCATTACCAGTTGCCTGGATGGCGGAGCGGTCTAAGGCGTTGCGTTCAGGTCGCAGTCTCCCCAGGAAGCGTGGGTTCGAATCCCACCTCAGACAGAGCCCATTGAAAGTACCAAGCAAGAACAAAGCAAACACATTCAAGAGAGCATTACCAGGTGCCAGGATGGCGGAGCGGTCTAAGGCGTTGCGTTCAGGTCGCAGTCTACCCAGGAGGCGTGGGTTCAAATCCCACCTCAGACAGTGCCCATTGAAACTACCAAGCAAGAACAAAGCAAACACAGTCAAGAGAGCATTACCAGTTGCCAGGATGGCGGGGCGGTCTAAGGCGTTGCGTTCAGGTCGCAGTCTCCCCAGGAGGCGTGGGTTCGAATCCCACCTCAGACAGTGCCCATTGAAAGTACCAAGCAAGAACAAAGCAAACACAGTCAATAGAGCATTACCAGTTGCCAGGATAGCGGAGCGGTCTAAGGCGTTGCGTTCAGGTCGCAGTCTCCCCAGTAGGTGTGGGTTCGAATCCCACCTCAGACAGAGCCCATTGAAAGTACCAAGCAAGAACAAAGCAAACACAGTCAAGAGAGCATTACCAGTTGCCAGGATGGCAGAGCGGTCTAAGGCGCTGCGTTCAGGTCGCAGTCTCCCCAGGAGGCGTGGGTTCGAATCCCGCCTCAGACAGAGCCCATTGAAAGTACCAAGCAAGAACAAAGCAAACACAGTCAAGAGAGCATTACCAGTTGCCAGGATGGCAGAGCGGTCTAAGTCGCTGCGTTCAGGTCTCAGTCTCCCCAGGAGGCGTGGGTTCGAATCCCGCAGCAGACAGAGCCCATTGAAAGTACCAAGCAAGAAGAAAGCAAACACAGTCAAGAGAGCATTACCAGCTGCAAGGATGGCGGAGCGGTCTTAGGCGTTGCGTTCAGGTCGCAGTCTCCCCAGGAGGCGTGGGTTCGAATCCCGCCTCAGACAGAGCCCATTGAAAGTACCAAGCAAGAACAAAGCAAACACATTCAAGAGAGCATTACCAGGTGCCAGGATGGCGGAGCGGTCTAAGGCGTTGCGTTCAGGTCGCAGTCTCCCCAGGAGGCGTGGGTTCGAATCCCAACTCAGACAGAGCCCATTGAAACTACCAAGCAAGAACAAAGCAAACACATTCAAGAGAGCATTACCAGGTGCCAGGATGGCGGAGCGGTCTAAGGCGTTGCGTTCAGGTCGCAGTCTCCCCAGGAGGCGTGGGTTCGAATCCCACCTCAGACAGAGCCCATTGAAAGTACCAAGCAAGAACAAAGCAAACACAGTCAAGAGAGCATTACCAGATGCCAGGATGGCAGAGCGGTCTAAGGCGTTGCGTTCAGGTCGCAGTCTCCCCAGGAGGCGTGGGTTCGAATCCCGCCTCAGACAGAGCCCATTGAAAGTACCAAGCAAGAACAAAGCAAACACATTCAAGAGAGCATTACCAGTTGCCAGGATGGCGGAGCGGTCTAAGGTGTTGCGTTCAGGTCGCAGTCTCCCCAGGAGGCGTGGGTTCGAATCCCACCTCAGACAGAGCCCATTGAAAGTACCAAGCAAGAACAAAGCAAACACATTCAAGAGAGCATTACCAGGTGCCAGGATGGCGGAGCGGTCTAAGGCGTTGCGTTCAGGTCACAGTCTCCCCAGGAGGCGTGGGTTCGAATCCCACCTCAGACAGAGCCCATTGAAAGTACCAAGCAAGAACAAAGGAAACACAGTAATGAGAGCATTACCAGTTGCCAGGATGGCGAAGCGGTTTAAGGCGTTGCGTTCAGGTCGCAGTCTCACCAGGAGGCGTGGGTTCGAATCCCGCCTCAGACAGAGCCCATTGAAAGTACCAAGCAAGAACAAATCAAACACATTCAAGAAAGCATTACCAGGTGCCAGGATGGCGGAGCGGTCTAAGGCGTTGCGTTCAGGTCGCAGTCTCCCCAGGAGGCGTGGGTTCGAATCCCACCTCAGACAGTGCCCATTGAAAGTACCAAGCAAGAACAAAGCAAACACAGTCAAGAGAGCATTACCAGTTGCCAGGATGGCGGAGCGGTCTAAGGCGTTGCGTTCAGGTCGCAGTCACCCCAGGAGGCGTGGGTTCGAATCCCACCTCAGACAGTGCCCATTGAAACTACCAAGCAAGAACAAAGCAAACACAGTCAAGAGAGCATTACCAGTTGCCAGGATGGTGGAGCGGTCTAAGGCGTTGCGTTCAGGTCGCAGTCTCCCCAGGAGGCGTAGGTTCGAATCCCACGTCAGACAGAGCCCATTGAAAGTACCAAGCAAGAACAAAGCAAACACATTCAAGAGAGCATTCCCAGGTGCCAGGATGGCGGAGCGGTCTAAGGCGTTGCGTTCAGGTCGCAGTCTCCCCAGGAGGCGTGGCTTCGAATCCCACCTCAGACAGCGCCCATTGAAACTACCAAGCAAGAACAAAGGAAACACAGTCAAGAGAGCATTACCAGTTGCCAGGATAGCGGAGCGGTCTAATGCGTTGCGTTCAGATCGCAGTCTCCCCAGGAGGCGTGGGTTCGAATCCCACCTCAGACAGAGCCCATTGAAAGTACCAAGCAATAACAAATCAAACACAGTCAAGAGAGCATGACCAGCTGCCAGGATCGCAGAGCAGTCTAAGGCGTTGCGTTCAGGTCGCAGTCTCCCCTGGAGGTGTGGGTTCGAATCTCGTCTCCGACAGAGCCCATTGAAAGTACCAAGCAAGAACAAAGCAAACACATTCAAGAGAGCATTACCAGTTGCCAGGATGGCGGAGCGGTCTAAGGTGTTGATTTCAGGTCGCAGTCTCCCCAGGAGGCGTGGGTTCGAATCCCGCCTCAGATAGAGCCCATTGAAAGTACCAAGCAAGAACAAAGCAAACACAGTCAAGAGAGCATTACCAGGTGCCAGGATGGCAGAGCGGTCTAAGGCGTTGCGTTCAGGTCGCAGTCTCCCCAGGAGGCGTGGGTTCGAATCCCGCCTCAGACAGAGCCCATTGAAAGTACCAAGCAAGAACAAAGCAAACACAGTCAAGATAGCATAACCAGTTGCCTGGATGGCGGAGCGGTCTAAGGCGTTGCGTTCAGGTCGCAGTCTTCCCAGGAGGCGTGGGTTCGAATCCCACCTCAGACAGAGCCCATTGAAAGTACCAAGCAAGAACAAAGCAAACACATTCAAGAGAGCATTACCAGGTGCCAGGATGGCGGAGCGGTCTAAGGCGTTGCGTTCAGGTCGCAGTCTCCCCAGGAGGCGTGGGTTCGAATCCCACCTCAGACAGTGCCCATTGAAAGTCCCAAGCAAGAACAAAGCAAACACAGTCAAGAGAGCATTACCAGTTGCCAGGATGGCGGAGCGGTCTAAGGCGTTGCGTTCAGGTCGCAGTCTCCCCAGGAGGCGTGGGTTCGAATCCCACCTCAGACAGTGCCCATTGAAACTACCAAGCAAGAACAAAGCAAACACAGTCAAGAGAGCATTACCAGTTGCCAGGATTGCGGAGCGGTCTAAGGCGTTGCGTTCAGGTCGCAGTCTCCCCAGGAGGCGTGGGTTCAAATCCCACCTCAGACGGTGCCCATTGAAACTACCAAGCAAGAACAAAGCAAACACAGTCAAGAGAGCATTACCAGTTGCCAGGATGGCGGAGCGGTCTAAGGCGTTGCGTTCAGGTCGCAGTCTCCCCAGGAGGTGTAGGTTCGAATCCCAACTCAGACAGAGCCCATTGAAAGTACCAAGCAAGAACAAAGCAAACACATTCAAGAGAGCATTACCAGGTGCCAGGATGGCGAAGCGGTCTAAGGCGTTGCGTTCAGGTCGCAGTCTCCCCACGAGGCGTGGGTTCGAATCCCGCCTCAGACAGAGCCCATTGAAAGTACCAAGCAAGAACAAAGCAAACACATTCAAGAGAGCATTACCAGGTGCCAGGATGGCGGAGCGGTCTAAGGCGTTGCGTTCAGGTCGCAGTGTCCCCAGGAGGCGTGGGTTCGAATCCCACCTCAGACAGAGCCCATTGAAAGTACAAAGCAAACACAGTCAAGAGAGCATTACCAGCTGCCAGGATGGCAGAGCGGTCTAAGACGTTGCGTTCAGGTCGCAGTCTCCCCAGGAGGCGTGGGTTCAAATCCCACCTCAGACAGTGCCCATTGAAAGTACCAAGCAAGAACAAAGCAAACACAGTCAAGAGAGCATTACCAGTTGCCAGGATGGCGGAGCGGTCTAAGGCGTTGCGTTCAGGTCGCAGTCTCCCCAGGAGGCGTAGGTTTGAATCCCACCTCAGACAGAGCCCATTGAAAGTACCAAGCAATAACAAATCAAACACAGTCAAGAGAGCATTACCAGGTGCCAGGATGGCGGAGCGGTCTAAGGCGTTGCGTTCAGGTCGCAGTCTCCCCAGGAGGCGTGGGTTCGAATCCCACCTCAGACAGAGCACATTGAAAGTACCAAGCAAGAACAAAGCAAACACATTCAAGAGAGCATTACCAGGTTCCAGGATGGCGGAGCGGTCTAAGGCGTTGTGTTCAGTTCTAAGTCTCCCCAGGAGGCGTGGGTTCGAATCCCACCTCAGACAGAGCCCATTGAAAATACAAAGCAAACACAGTCAAGAGAGCATTGCCAGCTGCCAGGATGGCAGAGCGGTCTAAGGCGTTGCGTTCAGGTCGCAGTCTCCCCAGGAGGCGTGGGTTCGAATCCCACCTCAGACAGCGCCCATTGAAAGTACCAAGCAAGAACAAAGGAAACACAGTCAAGAGAGCATTACCAGTAGCCAGGATAGCGGAGCGGTCTAAGGCGTTGCGTTCAGGTCGCAGTCTCCCCAGGAGGCGTGGGTTCGAATCCCACCTCAGACAGAGCCCATTGAAAGTACCAAGCAAGAACAAAGCAAACACAGTCAAGAGAGCATTACCAGGTGCCAGGATGGCGGAGCGGTCTAAGGCGTTGCGTTCAGGTCGCAGTCTCCCCAGGAGGCGTGGGTTCGAATCAGGCCTCAGACAGAGCCCATGGAAAGTACCAAGCAAGAACAAAGCAAACACAGTCAAGAGAGCATTACCAGTTGCCAGGATGGCAGAGCGGTCTAAGGCGCTGCGTTCAGGTCGCAGTCTCCCCAGGAGGCGTGGGTTCGAATCCCACCTCAGAAAGAGCCCATTGAAAGTACCAAGCAATAACAAAGGAAACACGGTCAAGAGAGCATTACCAGTTGCCAGGATGGCGAAGCGGTCTAAGGCGTTGCGTTCAGGTCACAGTCTCCCCAGGAGGCGTGGGTTCGAATCCCACCTCAGACAGAGCCCATTGAAAGTTCCAAGCAAGAACAAAGGAAACACAGTAAAGAGAGCATTACCAGTTGCCAGGATGGCGGAGCGGTCTAAGGCGTTGCGTTCAGGTCGCAGTCTCCCCACGAGGCGTGGGTTCTAATCCCACCTCAGACAGAGCCCATTGAAAGTACCAAGCAAGAACAAAGCAAACACATTCAAGAGAGCATTACCAGGTGCCAGGATGGCGGAGCGGTCTAAGGCGTTGCGTTCAGGTCGCAGTGTCCCCAGGAGGCGTGGGTTCGAAACCACCTCAGACAGAGCCCATTGAAAGTACAAAGCAAACACAGTCAAGAGAGCATTACCAGCTGCCAGGATGGCAGAGCGGTCTAAGACGTTGCGTTCAGGTCGCAGTCTCCCCAGGAGGCGTGGGTTCAAATCCCACCTCAGACAGTGCCCATTGAAAGTACCAAGCAAGAACAAAGCAAACACAGTCAAGAGAGCATTACCAGTTGCCAGGATGGCGGAGCGGTCTAAGGCGTTGCGTTCAGGTCGCAGTCTCCCCAGGAGGCGTGGGTTCGAATCCCAACTCAGACAGAGCCCATTGAAAGTACCAAGCAAGAACAAAGCAAACACAGTCAAGATAGCATAACCAGTTGCCTGGATGGCGGAGCGGTCTAAGGCGTTGCGTTCAGGTCGCAGTCTTCCCAGGAGGCGTGGGTTCGAATCCCACCTCAGACAGAGCCCATTGAAAGTACCAAGCAAGAACAAAGCAAACACATTCAAGAGAGCATTACCAGGTGCCAGGATGGCGGAGCGGTCTAAGGCGTTGCGTTCAGGTCGCAGTCTCCCCAGGAGGCGTGGGTTCGAATCCCACCTCAGACAGTGCCCATTGTAAGTCCCAAGCAAGAACAAAGCAAACACAGTCAAGAGAGCATTACCAGTTGCCAGGATGGCGGAGCGGTCTAAGGCGTTGCGTTCAGGTCGCAGTCTCCCCAGGAGGCGTGGGTTCGAATCCCACCTCAGACAGTGCCCATTGAAACTACCAAGCAAGAACAAAGCAAACACAGTCAAGAGAGCATTACCAGTTGCCAGGATTGCGGAGCGGTCTAAGGCGTTGCGTTCAGGTCGCAGTCTCCCCAGGAGGCGTGGGTTCAAATCCCACCTCAGACAGTGCCCATTGAAACTACCAAGCAAGAACAAAGCAAACACAGTCAAGAGAGCATTACCAGTTGCCAGGATGGCGGAGCGGTCTAAGGCGTTGCGTTCAGGTCGCAGTCTCCCCAGGAGGCGTAGGTTCGAATCCCAACTCAGACAGAGCCCATTGAAAGTACCAAGCAAGAACAAAGCAAACACATTCAAGAGAGCATTACCAGGTGCCAGGATGGCGGAGCGGTCTAAGGCGTTGTGTTCAGTTCTAAGTCTCCCCAGGAGGCGTGGGTTCGAATCCCACCTCAGACAGAGCCCATTGAAAATACAAAGCAAACACAGTCAAGAGAGCATTGCCAGCTGCCAGGATGGCAGAGCGGTCTAAGGCGTTGCGTTCAGGTCGCAGTCTCCCCAGGAGGCGTGGGTTCGAATCCCACCTCAGACAGAGCCCATTGAAAGTACCAAGCAAGAACAAAGCAAACACAGTCAAGAGAGCATTACCAGTTGCCAGGATGGCGGAGCGGTCTAAGGCGTTGCGTTCAGGTCGCAGTCTCCCCAGGAGGCGTGGGTTCGAATCCCACCTCAGACAGAGCCCATTGAAAGTACCAAGCAAGAACAAAGCAAACACAGTCAAGAGAGCATTACCAGGTGCCAGGATGGCGGAGCGGTCTAAGGCGTTGCGTTCAGGTCGCAGTCTCCCCAGGAGGCGTGGGTTCGAATCAGGCCTCAGACAGAGCCCATTGAAAGTACCAAGCAAGAACAAAGCAAACACAGTCAAGAGAGCATTACCAGTTGCCAGGATGGCAGAGCGGTCTAAGGCGCTGCGTTCAGGTCGCAGTCTCCCCAGGAGGCGTGGGTTCGAATCCCACCTCAGAAAGAGCCCATTGAAAGTACCAAGCAATAACAAAGGAAACACGGTCAAGAGAGCATTACCAGTTGCCAGGATGGCGAAGCGGTCTAAGGCGTTGCGTTCAGGTCACAGTCTCCCCAGGAGGCGTGGGTTCGAATCCCACCTCAGACAGAGCCCATTGAAAGTACCAAGCAAGAACAAAGCAAACACATTCAAGAGAGCATTACCAGGTGCCAGGATGGCGGAGCGGTCTAAGGCGTTGCGTTCAGGTCGCAGTGTCCCCAGGAGGCGTGGGTTCGAATCCCACCTCAGACAGAGCCCATTGAAAGTACAAAGCAAACACAGTCAAGAGAGCATTACCAGCTGCCAGGATGGCAGAGCGGTCTAAGACGTTGCGTTCAGGTCGCAGTCTCCCCAGGAGGCGTGGGTTCAAATCCCACCTCAGACAGTGCCCATTGAAAGTACCAAGCAAGAACAAAGCAAACACAGTCAAGAGAGCATTACCAGTTGCCAGGATGGCGGAGCGGTCTAAGGCGTTGCGTTCAGGTCGCAGTCTCCCCAGGAGGCGTGGGTTCGAATCCCAACTCAGACAGAGCCCATTGAAAGTACCAAGCAAGAACAAAGCAAACACAGTCAAGATAGCATAACCAGTTGCCTGGATGGCGGAGCGGTCTAAGGCGTTGCGTTCAGGTCGCAGTCTTCCCAGGAGGCGTGGGTTCGAATCCCACCTCAGACAGAGCCCATTGAAAGTACCAAGCAAGAACAAAGCAAACACATTCAAGAGAGCATTACCAGGTGCCAGGATGGCGGAGCGGTCTAAGGCGTTGCGTTCAGGTCGCAGTCTCCCCAGGAGGCGTGGGTTCGAATCCCACCTCAGACAGTGCCCATTGTAAGTCCCAAGCAAGAACAAAGCAAACACAGTCAAGAGAGCATTACCAGTTGCCAGGATGGCGGAGCGGTCTAAGGCGTTGCGTTCAGGTCGCAGTCTCCCCAGGAGGCGTGGGTTCGAATCCCACCTCAGACAGTGCCCATTGAAACTACCAAGCAAGAACAAAGCAAACACAGTCAAGAGAGCATTACCAGTTGCCAGGATTGCGGAGCGGTCTAAGGCGTTGCGTTCAGGTCGCAGTCTCCCCAGGAGGCGTGGGTTCAAATCCCACCTCAGACAGTGCCCATTGAAACTACCAAGCAAGAACAAAGCAAACACAGTCAAGAGAGCATTACCAGTTGCCAGGATGGCGGAGCGGTCTAAGGCGTTGCGTTCAGGTCGCAGTCTCCCCAGGAGGCGTAGGTTCGAATCCCAACTCAGACAGAGCCCATTGAAAGTACCAAGCAAGAACAAAGCAAACACATTCAAGAGAGCATTACCAGGTGCCAGGATGGCGGAGCGGTCTAAGGCGTTGTGTTCAGTTCTAAGTCTCCCCAGGAGGCGTGGGTTCGAATCCCACCTCAGACAGAGCCCATTGAAAATACAAAGCAAACACAGTCAAGAGAGCATTGCCAGCTGCCAGGATGGCAGAGCGGTCTAAGGCGTTGCGTTCAGGTCGCAGTCTCCCCAGGAGGCGTGGGTTCGAATCCCACCTCAGACAGAGCCCATTGAAAGTACCAAGCAAGAACAAAGCAAACACAGTCAAGAGAGCATTACCAGTTGCCAGGATGGCGGAGCGGTCTAAGGCGTTGCGTTCAGGTCGCAGTCTCCCCAGGAGGCGTGGGTTCGAATCCCACCTCAGACAGAGCCCATTGAAAGTACCAAGCAAGAACAAAGCAAACACAGTCAAGAGAGCATTACCAGGTGCCAGGATGGCGGAGCGGTCTAAGGCGTTGCGTTCAGGTCGCAGTCTCCCCAGGAGGCGTGGGTTCGAATCAGGCCTCAGACAGAGCCCATTGAAAGTACCAAGCAAGAACAAAGCAAACACAGTCAAGAGAGCATTACCAGTTGCCAGGATGGCAGAGCGGTCTAAGGCGCTGCGTTCAGGTCGCAGTCTCCCCAGGAGGCGTGGGTTCGAATCCCACCTCAGAAAGAGCCCATTGAAAGTACCAAGCAATAACAAAGGAAACACGGTCAAGAGAGCATTACCAGTTGCCAGGATGGCGAAGCGGTCTAAGGCGTTGCGTTCAGGTCACAGTCTCCCCAGGAGGCGTGGGTTCGAATCCCACCTCAGACAGAGCCCATTGAAAGTTCCAAGCAAGAACAAAGGAAACACAGTAAAGAGAGCATTACCAGTTGCCAGGATGGCGGAGCGGTCTAAGGCGTTGCGTTCAGGTCGCAGTCTCCCCACGAGGCGTGGGTTCTAATCCCACCTCAGACAGAGCCCATTGAAAGTACCAAGCAAGAACAAAGCAAACACATTCAAGAGAGCATTACCAGGTGCCAGGATGGCGGAGCGGTCTAAGGCGTTGCGTTCAGGTCGCAGTGTCCCCAGGAGGCGTGGGTTCGAATCCCACCTCAGACAGAGCCCATTGAAAGTACAAAGCAAACACAGTCAAGAGAGCATTACCAGCTGCCAGGATGGCAGAGCGGTCTAAGACGTTGCGTTCAGGTCGCAGTCTCCCCAGGAGGCGTGGGTTCAAATCCCACCTCAGACAGTGCCCATTGAAAGTACCAAGCAAGAACAAAGCAAACACAGTCAAGAGAGCATTACCAGTTGCCAGGATGGCGGAGCGGTCTAAGGCGTTGCGTTCAGGTCGCAGTCTCCCCAGGAGGCGTGGGTTCGAATCCCAACTCAGACAGAGCCCATTGAAAGTACCAAGCAAGAACAAAGCAAACACAGTCAAGATAGCATAACCAGTTGCCTGGATGGCGGAGCGGTCTAAGGCGTTGCGTTCAGGTCGCAGTCTTCCCAGGAGGCGTGGGTTCGAATCCCACCTCAGACAGAGCCCATTGAAAGTACCAAGCAAGAACAAAGCAAACACATTCAAGAGAGCATTACCAGGTGCCAGGATGGCGGAGCGGTCTAAGGCGTTGCGTTCAGGTCGCAGTCTCCCCAGGAGGCGTGGGTTCGAATCCCACCTCAGACAGTGCCCATTGTAAGTCCCAAGCAAGAACAAAGCAAACACAGTCAAGAGAGCATTACCAGTTGCCAGGATGGCGGAGCGGTCTAAGGCGTTGCGTTCAGGTCGCAGTCTCCCCAGGAGGCGTGGGTTCGAATCCCACCTCAGACAGTGCCCATTGAAACTACCAAGCAAGAACAAAGCAAACACAGTCAAGAGAGCATTACCAGTTGCCAGGATTGCGGAGCGGTCTAAGGCGTTGCGTTCAGGTCGCAGTCTCCCCAGGAGGCGTGGGTTCAAATCCCACCTCAGACAGTGCCCATTGAAACTACCAAGCAAGAACAAAGCAAACACAGTCAAGAGAGCATTACCAGTTGCCAGGATGGCGGAGCGGTCTAAGGCGTTGCGTTCAGGTCGCAGTCTCCCCAGGAGGCGTAGGTTCGAATCCCAACTCAGACAGAGCCCATTGAAAGTACCAAGCAAGAACAAAGCAAACACATTCAAGAGAGCATTACCAGGTGCCAGGATGGCAGAGCGGTCTAAGGCGTTGCGTTCAGGTCGCAGTCTCCCCACGAGGCGTGGGTTCTAATCCCACCTCAGACAGAGCCCATTGAAAGTACCAAGCAAGAACAAAGCAAACACATTCAAGAGAGCATTACCAGGTGCCAGGATGGCGGAGCGGTCTAAGGCGTTGCGTTCAGGTCGCAGTGTCCCCAGGAGGCGTGGGTTCGAATCCCACCTCAGACAGAGCCCATTGAAAGTACAAAGCAAACACAGTCAAGAGAGCATTACCAGCTGCCAGGATGGCAGAGCGGTCTAAGGCGCTGCGTTCAGGTCGCAGTCTCCCCAGGAGGCGTGGGTTCGAATCCCACCTCAGAAAGAGCCCATTGAAAGTACCAAGCAATAACAAAGGAAACACGGTCAAGAGAGCATTACCAGTTGCCAGGATGGCGAAGCGGTCTAAGGCGTTGCGTTCAGGTCACAGTCTCCCCAGGAGGCGTGGGTTCGAATCCCACCTCAGACAGAGCCCATTGAAAGTTCCAAGCAAGAACAAAGGAAACACAGTAAAGAGAGCATTACCAGTTGCCAGGATGGCGGAGCGGTCTAAGGCGTTGCGTTCAGGTCGCAGTCTCCCCACGAGGCGTGGGTTCTAATCCCACCTCAGACAGAGCCCATTGAAAGTACCAAGCAAGAACAAAGCAAACACATTCAAGAGAGCATTACCAGGTGCCAGGATGGCGGAGCGGTCTAAGGCGTTGCGTTCAGGTCGCAGTGTCCCCAGGAGGCGTGGGTTCGAATCCCACCTCAGACAGAGCCCATTGAAAGTACAAAGCAAACACAGTCAAGAGAGCATTACCAGCTGCCAGGATGGCAGAGCGGTCTAAGACGTTGCGTTCAGGTCGCAGTCTCCCCAGGAGGCGTGGGTTCAAATCCCACCTCAGACAGTGCCCATTGAAAGTACCAAGCAAGAACAAAGCAAACACAGTCAAGAGAGCATTACCAGTTGCCAGGATGGCGGAGCGGTCTAAGGCGTTGCGTTCAGGTCGCAGTCTCCCCAGGAGGCGTGGGTTCGAATCCCAACTCAGACAGAGCCCATTGAAAGTACCAAGCAAGAACAAAGCAAACACAGTCAAGATAGCATAACCAGTTGCCTGGATGGCGGAGCGGTCTAAGGCGTTGCGTTCAGGTCGCAGTCTTCCCAGGAGGCGTGGGTTCGAATCCCACCTCAGACAGAGCCCATTGAAAGTACCAAGCAAGAACAAAGCAAACACATTCAAGAGAGCATTACCAGGTGCCAGGATGGCGGAGCGGTCTAAGGCGTTGCGTTCAGGTCGCAGTCTCCCCAGGAGGCGTGGGTTCGAATCCCACCTCAGACAGTGCCCATTGTAAGTCCCAAGCAAGAACAAAGCAAACACAGTCAAGAGAGCATTACCAGTTGCCAGGATGGCGGAGCGGTCTAAGGCGTTGCGTTCAGGTCGCAGTCTCCCCAGGAGGCGTGGGTTCGAATCCCACCTCAGACAGTGCCCATTGAAACTACCAAGCAAGAACAAAGCAAACACAGTCAAGAGAGCATTACCAGTTGCCAGGATTGCGGAGCGGTCTAAGGCGTTGCGTTCAGGTCGCAGTCTCCCCAGGAGGCGTGGGTTCAAATCCCACCTCAGACAGTGCCCATTGAAACTACCAAGCAAGAACAAAGCAAACACAGTCAAGAGAGCATTACCAGTTGCCAGGATGGCGGAGCGGTCTAAGGCGTTGCGTTCAGGTCGCAGTCTCCCCAGGAGGCGTAGGTTCGAATCCCAACTCAGACAGAGCCCATTGAAAGTACCAAGCAAGAACAAAGCAAACACATTCAAGAGAGCATTACCAGGTGCCAGGATGGCAGAGCGGTCTAAGGCGTTGCGTTCAGGTCGCAGTCTCCCCACGAGGCGTGGGTTCTAATCCCACCTCAGACAGAGCCCATTGAAAGTACCAAGCAAGAACAAAGCAAACACATTCAAGAGAGCATTACCAGGTGCCAGGATGGCGGAGCGGTCTAAGGCGTTGCGTTCAGGTCGCAGTGTCCCCAGGAGGCGTGGGTTCGAATCCCACCTCAGACAGAGCCCATTGAAAGTACAAAGCAAACACAGTCAAGAGAGCATTACCAGCTGCCAGGATGGCAGAGCGGTCTAAGGCGCTGCGTTCAGGTCGCAGTCTCCCCAGGAGGCGTGGGTTCGAATCCCACCTCAGAAAGAGCCCATTGAAAGTACCAAGCAATAACAAAGGAAACACGGTCAAGAGAGCATTACCAGTTGCCAGGATGGCGAAGCGGTCTAAGGCGTTGCGTTCAGGTCACAGTCTCCCCAGGAGGCGTGGGTTCGAATCCCACCTCAGACAGAGCCCATTGAAAGTTCCAAGCAAGAACAAAGGAAACACAGTAAAGAGAGCATTACCAGTTGCCAGGATGGCGGAGCGGTCTAAGGCGTTGCGTTCAGGTCGCAGTCTCCCCACGAGGCGTGGGTTCTAATCCCACCTCAGACAGAGCCCATTGAAAGTACCAAGCAAGAACAAAGCAAACACATTCAAGAGAGCATTACCAGGTGCCAGGATGGCGGAGCGGTCTAAGGCGTTGCGTTCAGGTCGCAGTGTCCCCAGGAGGCGTGGGTTCGAATCCCACCTCAGACAGAGCCCATTGAAAGTACAAAGCAAACACAGTCAAGAGAGCATTACCAGCTGCCAGGATGGCAGAGCGGTCTAAGACGTTGCGTTCAGGTCGCAGTCTCCCCAGGAGGCGTGGGTTCAAATCCCACCTCAGACAGTGCCCATTGAAAGTACCAAGCAAGAACAAAGCAAACACAGTCAAGAGAGCATTACCAGTTGCCAGGATGGCGGAGCGGTCTAAGGCGTTGCGTTCAGGTCGCAGTCTCCCCAGGAGGCGTGGGTTCGAATCCCAACTCAGACAGAGCCCATTGAAAGTACCAAGCAAGAACAAAGCAAACACAGTCAAGATAGCATAACCAGTTGCCTGGATGGCGGAGCGGTCTAAGGCGTTGCGTTCAGGTCGCAGTCTTCCCAGGAGGCGTGGGTTCGAATCCCACCTCAGACAGAGCCCATTGAAAGTACCAAGCAAGAACAAAGCAAACACATTCAAGAGAGCATTACCAGGTGCCAGGATGGCGGAGCGGTCTAAGGCGTTGCGTTCAGGTCGCAGTCTCCCCAGGAGGCGTGGGTTCGAATCCCACCTCAGACAGTGCCCATTGTAAGTCCCAAGCAAGAACAAAGCAAACACAGTCAAGAGAGCATTACCAGTTGCCAGGATGGCGGAGCGGTCTAAGGCGTTGCGTTCAGGTCGCAGTCTCCCCAGGAGGCGTGGGTTCGAATCCCACCTCAGACAGTGCCCATTGAAACTACCAAGCAAGAACAAAGCAAACACAGTCAAGAGAGCATTACCAGTTGCCAGGATTGCGGAGCGGTCTAAGGCGTTGCGTTCAGGTCGCAGTCTCCCCAGGAGGCGTGGGTTCAAATCCCACCTCAGACAGTGCCCATTGAAACAACCAAGCAAGAACAAAGCAAACACAGTCAAGAGAGCATTACCAGTTGCCAGGATGGCGGAGCGGTCTAAGGCGTTGCGTTCAGGTCGCAGTCTCCCCAGGAGGCGTAGGTTCGAATCCCAACTCAGACAGAGCCCATTGAAAGTACCAAGCAAGAACAAAGCAAACACATTCAAGAGAGCATTACCAGGTGCCAGGATGGCAGAGCGGTCTAAGGCGTTGCGTTCAGGTCGCAGTCTCCCCACGAGGCGTGGGTTCTAATCCCACCTCAGACAGAGCCCATTGAAAGTACCAAGCAAGAACAAAGCAAACACATTCAAGAGAGCATTACCAGGTGCCAGGATGGCGGAGCGGTCTAAGGCGTTGCGTTCAGGTCGCAGTGTCCCCAGGAGGCGTGGGTTCGAATCCCACCTCAGACAGAGCCCATTGAAAGTACAAAGCAAACACAGTCAAGAGAGCATTACCAGCTGCCAGGATGGCAGAGCGGTCTAAGGCGCTGCGTTCAGGTCGCAGTCTCCCCAGGAGGCGTGGGTTCGAATCCCACCTCAGAAAGAGCCCATTGAAAGTACCAAGCAATAACAAAGGAAACACGGTCAAGAGAGCATTACCAGTTGCCAGGATGGCGAAGCGGTCTAAGGCGTTGCGTTCAGGTCACAGTCTCCCCAGGAGGCGTGGGTTCGAATCCCACCTCAGACAGAGCCCATTGAAAGTTCCAAGCAAGAACAAAGGAAACACAGTAAAGAGAGCATTACCAGTTGCCAGGATGGCGGAGCGGTCTAAGGCGTTGCGTTCAGGTCGCAGTCTCCCCACGAGGCGTGGGTTCTAATCCCACCTCAGACAGAGCCCATTGAAAGTACCAAGCAAGAACAAAGCAAACACATTCAAGAGAGCATTACCAGGTGCCAGGATGGCGGAGCGGTCTAAGGCGTTGCGTTCAGGTCGCAGTGTCCCCAGGAGGCGTGGGTTCGAATCCCACCTCAGACAGAGCCCATTGAAAGTACAAAGCAAACACAGTCAAGAGAGCATTACCAGCTGCCAGGATGGCAGAGCGGTCTAAGACGTTGCGTTCAGGTCGCAGTCTCCCCAGGAGGCGTGGGTTCAAATCCCACCTCAGACAGTGCCCATTGAAAGTACCAAGCAAGAACAAAGCAAACACAGTCAAGAGAGCATTACCAGTTGCCAGGATGGCGGAGCGGTCTAAGGCGTTGCGTTCAGGTCGCAGTCTCCCCAGGAGGCGTGGGTTCGAATCCCAACTCAGACAGAGCCCATTGAAAGTACCAAGCAAGAACAAAGCAAACACAGTCAAGATAGCATAACCAGTTGCCTGGATGGCGGAGCGGTCTAAGGCGTTGCGTTCAGGTCGCAGTCTTCCCAGGAGGCGTGGGTTCGAATCCCACCTCAGACAGAGCCCATTGAAAGTACCAAGCAAGAACAAAGCAAACACATTCAAGAGAGCATTACCAGGTGCCAGGATGGCGGAGCGGTCTAAGGCGTTGCGTTCAGGTCGCAGTCTCCCCAGGAGGCGTGGGTTCGAATCCCACCTCAGACAGTGCCCATTGTAAGTCCCAAGCAAGAACAAAGCAAACACAGTCAAGAGAGCATTACCAGTTGCCAGGATGGCGGAGCGGTCTAAGGCGTTGCGTTCAGGTCGCAGTCTCCCCAGGAGGCGTGGGTTCGAATCCCACCTCAGACAGAGCCCATTGAAAGTACCAAGCAATAACAAATCAAACACAGTCAAGAGAGCATTACCAGGTGCCAGGATGGCGAAGCGGTCTAAGGCGTTGCGTTCAGGTCACAGTCTCCCCAGGAGGCGTGGGTTCGAATCCCACCTCAGACAGAGCCCATTGAAAGTTCCAAGCAAGAACAAAGGAAACACAGTAAAGAGAGCATTACCAGTTGCCAGGATGGCGGAGCGGTCTAAGGCGTTGCGTTCAGGTCGCAGTCTCCCCACGAGGCGTGGGTTCTAATCCCACCTCAGACAGAGCCCATTGAAAGTACCAAGCAAGAACAAAGCAAACACATTCAAGAGAGCATTACCAGGTGCCAGGATGGCGGAGCGGTCTAAGGCGTTGCGTTCAGGTCGCAGTGTCCCCAGGAGGCGTGGGTTCGAATCCCACCTCAGACAGAGCCCATTGAAAGTACAAAGCAAACACAGTCAAGAGAGCATTACCAGCTGCCAGGATGGCAGAGCGGTCTAAGACGTTGCGTTCAGGTCGCAGTCTCCCCAGGAGGCGTGGGTTCAAATCCCACCTCAGACAGTGCCCATTGAAAGTACCAAGCAAGAACAAAGCAAACACAGTCAAGAGAGCATTACCAGTTGCCAGGATGGCGGAGCGGTCTAAGGCGTTGCGTTCAGGTCGCAGTCTCCCCAGGAGGCGTGGGTTCGAATCCCAACTCAGACAGAGCCCATTGAAAGTACCAAGCAAGAACAAAGCAAACACAGTCAAGATAGCATAACCAGTTGCCTGGATGGCGGAGCGGTCTAAGGCGTTGCGTTCAGGTCGCAGTCTTCCCAGGAGGCGTGGGTTCGAATCCCACCTCAGACAGAGCCCATTGAAAGTACCAAGCAAGAACAAAGCAAACACATTCAAGAGAGCATTACCAGGTGCCAGGATGGCGGAGCGGTCTAAGGCGTTGCGTTCAGGTCGCAGTCTCCCCAGGAGGCGTGGGTTCGAATCCCACCTCAGACAGTGCCCATTGTAAGTCCCAAGCAAGAACAAAGCAAACACAGTCAAGAGAGCATTACCAGTTGCCAGGATGGCGGAGCGGTCTAAGGCGTTGCGTTCAGGTCGCAGTCTCCCCAGGAGGCGTGGGTTCGAATCCCACCTCAGACAGTGCCCATTGAAACTACCAAGCAAGAACAAAGCAAACACAGTCAAGAGAGCATTACCAGTTGCCAGGATTGCGGAGCGGTCTAAGGCGTTGCGTTCAGGTCGCAGTCTCCCCAGGAGGCGTGGGTTCAAATCCCACCTCAGACAGTGCCCATTGAAACTACCAAGCAAGAACAAAGCAAACACAGTCAAGAGAGCATTACCAGTTGCCAGGATGGCGGAGCGGTCTAAGGCGTTGCGTTCAGGTCGCAGTCTCCCCAGGAGGCGTAGGTTCGAATCCCAACTCAGACAGAGCCCATTGAAAGTACCAAGCAAGAACAAAGCAAACACATTCAAGAGAGCATTACCAGGTGCCAGGATGGCAGAGCGGTCTAAGGCGTTGCGTTCAGGTCGCAGTCTCCCCACGAGGCGTGGGTTCTAATCCCACCTCAGACAGAGCCCATTGAAAGTACCAAGCAAGAACAAAGCAAACACATTCAAGAGAGCATTACCAGGTGCCAGGATGGCGGAGCGGTCTAAGGCGTTGCGTTCAGGTCGCAGTGTCCCCAGGAGGCGTGGGTTCGAATCCCACCTCAGACAGAGCCCATTGAAAGTACAAAGCAAACACAGTCAAGAGAGCATTACCAGCTGCCAGGATGGCAGAGCGGTCTAAGGCGCTGCGTTCAGGTCGCAGTCTCCCCAGGAGGCGTGGGTTCGAATCCCACCTCAGAAAGAGCCCATTGAAAGTACCAAGCAATAACAAAGGAAACACGGTCAAGAGAGCATTACCAGTTGCCAGGATGGCGAAGCGGTCTAAGGCGTTGCGTTCAGGTCACAGTCTCCCCAGGAGGCGTGGGTTCGAATCCCACCTCAGACAGAGCCCATTGAAAGTTCCAAGCAAGAACAAAGGAAACACAGTAAAGAGAGCATTACCAGTTGCCAGGATGGCGGAGCGGTCTAAGGCGTTGCGTTCAGGTCGCAGTCTCCCCACGAGGCGTGGGTTCTAATCCCACCTCAGACAGAGCCCATTGAAAGTACCAAGCAAGAACAAAGCAAACACATTCAAGAGAGCATTACCAGGTGCCAGGATGGCGGAGCGGTCTAAGGCGTTGCGTTCAGGTCGCAGTGTCCCCAGGAGGCGTGGGTTCGAATCCCACCTCAGACAGAGCCCATTGAAAGTACAAAGCAAACACAGTCAAGAGAGCATTACCAGCTGCCAGGATGGCAGAGCGGTCTAAGACGTTGCGTTCAGGTCGCAGTCTCCCCAGGAGGCGTGGGTTCAAATCCCACCTCAGACAGTGCCCATTGAAAGTACCAAGCAAGAACAAAGCAAACACAGTCAAGAGAGCATTACCAGTTGCCAGGATGGCGGAGCGGTCTAAGGCGTTGCGTTCAGGTCGCAGTCTCCCCAGGAGGCGTGGGTTCGAATCCCAACTCAGACAGAGCCCATTGAAAGTACCAAGCAAGAACAAAGCAAACACAGTCAAGATAGCATAACCAGTTGCCTGGATGGCGGAGCGGTCTAAGGCGTTGCGTTCAGGTCGCAGTCTTCCCAGGAGGCGTGGGTTCGAATCCCACCTCAGACAGAGCCCATTGAAAGTACCAAGCAAGAACAAAGCAAACACATTCAAGAGAGCATTACCAGGTGCCAGGATGGCGGAGCGGTCTAAGGCGTTGCGTTCAGGTCGCAGTCTCCCCAGGAGGCGTGGGTTCGAATCCCACCTCAGACAGTGCCCATTGTAAGTCCCAAGCAAGAACAAAGCAAACACAGTCAAGAGAGCATTACCAGTTGCCAGGATGGCGGAGCGGTCTAAGGCGTTGCGTTCAGGTCGCAGTCTCCCCAGGAGGCGTGGGTTCGAATCCCACCTCAGACAGAGCCCATTGAAAGTACCAAGCAATAACAAATCAAACACAGTCAAGAGAGCATTACCAGGTGCCAGGATGGCGGAGCGGTCTAAGGCGTTGCGTTCAGGTCGCAGTCTCCCCAGGAGGCGTCGGTTCGAATCCCACCTCAGACAGAGCACATTGAAAGTACCAAGCAAGAACAAAGCAAACACATTCAAGAGAGCATTACCAGGTGCCAGGATGGCGGAGCGGTCTAAGGCGTTGTGTTCAGTTCTAAGTCTCCCCAGGAGGCGTGGGTTCGAATCCCACCTCAGACAGAGCCCATTGAAAATACAAAGCAAACACAGTCAAGAGAGCATTGCCAGCTGCCAGGATGGCAGAGCGGTCTAAGGCGTTGCGTTCAGGTCGCAGTCTCCCCAGGAGGCGTGGGTTCGAATCCCACCTCAGACAGCGCCCATTGAAAGTACCAAGCAAGAACAAAGGAAACACAGTCAAGAGAGCATTACCAGCTGCCAGGATGGCAGAGCGGTCTAAGGCGCTGCGTTCAGGTCGCAGTCTCCCCAGGAGGCGTGGGTTCGAATCCCACCTCAGAAAGAGCCCATTGAAAGTACCAAGCAATAACAAAGGAAACACGGTCAAGAGAGCATTACCAGTTGCCAGGATGGCGAAGCGGTCTAAGGCGTTGCGTTCAGGTCACAGTCTCCCCAGGAGGCGTGGGTTCGAATCCCACCTCAGACAGAGCCCATTGAAAGTTCCAAGCAAGAACAAAGGAAACACAGTAAAGAGAGCATTACCAGTTGCCAGGATGGCGGAGCGGTCTAAGGCGTTGCGTTCAGGTCGCAGTCTCCCCACGAGGCGTGGGTTCTAATCCCACCTCAGACAGAGCCCATTGAAAGTACCAAGCAAGAACAAAGCAAACACATTCAAGAGAGCATTACCAGGTGCCAGGATGGCGGAGCGGTCTAAGGCGTTGCGTTCAGGTCGCAGTGTCCCCAGGAGGCGTGGGTTCGAATCCCACCTCAGACAGAGCCCATTGAAAGTACAAAGCAAACACAGTCAAGAGAGCATTACCAGCTGCCAGGATGGCAGAGCGGTCTAAGACGTTGCGTTCAGGTCGCAGTCTCCCCAGGAGGCGTGGGTTCAAATCCCACCTCAGACAGTGCCCATTGAAAGTACCAAGCAAGAACAAAGCAAACACAGTCAAGAGAGCATTACCAGTTGCCAGGATGGCGGAGCGGTCTAAGGCGTTGCGTTCAGGTCGCAGTCTCCCCAGGAGGCGTGGGTTCGAATCCCAACTCAGACAGAGCCCATTGAAAGTACCAAGCAAGAACAAAGCAAACACAGTCAAGATAGCATAACCAGTTGCCTGGATGGCGGAGCGGTCTAAGGCGTTGCGTTCAGGTCGCAGTCTTCCCAGGAGGCGTGGGTTCGAATCCCACCTCAGACAGAGCCCATTGAAAGTACCAAGCAAGAACAAAGCAAACACATTCAAGAGAGCATTACCAGGTGCCAGGATGGCGGAGCGGTCTAAGGCGTTGCGTTCAGGTCGCAGTCTCCCCAGGAGGCGTGGGTTCGAATCCCACCTCAGACAGTGCCCATTGTAAGTCCCAAGCAAGAACAAAGCAAACACAGTCAAGAGAGCATTACCAGTTGCCAGGATGGCGGAGCGGTCTAAGGCGTTGCGTTCAGGTCGCAGTCTCCCCAGGAGGCGTGGGTTCGAATCCCACCTCAGACAGAGCCCATTGAAAGTACCAAGCAATAACAAATCAAACACAGTCAAGAGAGCATTACCAGGTGCCAGGATGGCGGAGCGGTCTAAGGCGTTGCGTTCAGGTCGCAGTCTCCCCAGGAGGCGTCGGTTCGAATCCCACCTCAGACAGAGCACATTGAAAGTACCAAGCAAGAACAAAGCAAACACATTCAAGAGAGCATTACCAGGTGCCAGGATGGCGGAGCGGTCTAAGGCGTTGTGTTCAGTTCTAAGTCTCCCCAGGAGGCGTGGGTTCGAATCCCACCTCAGACAGAGCCCATTGAAAATACAAAGCAAACACAGTCAAGAGAGCATTGCCAGCTGCCAGGATGGCAGAGCGGTCTAAGGCGTTGCGTTCAGGTCGCAGTCTCCCCAGGAGGCGTGGGTTCGAATCCCACCTCAGACAGCGCCCATTGAAAGTACCAAGCAAGAACAAAGGAAACACAGTCAAGAGAGCATTACCAGTAGCCAGGATAGCGGAGCGGTCTAAGGCGTTGCGTTCAGGACGCAGTCTCCCCAGGAGGCGTGGGTTCGAATCCCACCTCAGACAGAGCCCATTGAAAGTACCAAGCAAGAACAAAGCAAACACAGTCAAGAGAGCATTACCAGTTGCCAGGATGGCGGAGCGGTCTAAGGCGTTGCGTTCAGGTCGCAGTCTCCCCAGGAGGCGTGGGTTCGAATCCCACCTCAGACAGAGCCCATTGAAAGTACCAAGCAAGAACAAAGCAAACACAGTCAAGAGAGCATTACCAGGTGCCAGGATGGCGGAGCGGTCTAAGGCGTTGCGTTCAGGTCGCAGTCTCCCCAGGAGGCGTGGGTTCGAATCAGGCCTCAGACAGAGCCCATTGAAAGTACCAAGCAAGAACAAAGCAAACACAGTCAAGAGAGCATTACCAGTTGCCAGGATGGCAGAGCGGTCTAAGGCGCTGCGTTCAGGTCGCAGTCTCCCCAGGAGGCGTGGGTTCGAATCCCACCTCAGAAAGAGCCCATTGAAAGTACCAAGCAATAACAAAGGAAACACGGTCAAGAGAGCATTACCAGTTGCCAGGATGGCGAAGCGGTCTAAGGCGTTGCGTTCAGGTCACAGTCTCCCCAGGAGGCGTGGGTTCGAATCCCACCTCAGACAGAGCCCATTGAAAGTTCCAAGCAAGAACAAAGGAAACACAGTAAAGAGAGCATTACCAGTTGCCAGGATGGCGGAGCGGTCTAAGGCGTTGCGTTCAGGTCGCAGTCTCCCCACGAGGCGTGGGTTCTAATCCCACCTCAGACAGAGCCCATTGAAAGTACCAAGCAAGAACAAAGCAAACACATTCAAGAGAGCATTACCAGGTGCCAGGATGGCGGAGCGGTCTAAGGCGTTGCGTTCAGGTCGCAGTGTCCCCAGGAGGCGTGGGTTCGAATCCCACCTCAGACAGAGCCCATTGAAAGTACAAAGCAAACACAGTCAAGAGAGCATTACCAGCTGCCAGGATGGCAGAGCGGTCTAAGACGTTGCGTTCAGGTCGCAGTCTCCCCAGGAGGCGTGGGTTCAAATCCCACCTCAGACAGTGCCCATTGAAAGTACCAAGCAAGAACAAAGCAAACACAGTCAAGAGAGCATTACCAGTTGCCAGGATGGCGGAGCGGTCTAAGGCGTTGCGTTCAGGTCGCAGTCTCCCCAGGAGGCGTGGGTTCGAATCCCAACTCAGACAGAGCCCATTGAAAGTACCAAGCAAGAACAAAGCAAACACAGTCAAGATAGCATAACCAGTTGCCTGGATGGCGGAGCGGTCTAAGGCGTTGCGTTCAGGTCGCAGTCTTCCCAGGAGGCGTGGGTTCGAATCCCACCTCAGACAGAGCCCATTGAAAGTACCAAGCAAGAACAAAGCAAACACATTCAAGAGAGCATTACCAGGTGCCAGGATGGCGGAGCGGTCTAAGGCGTTGCGTTCAGGTCGCAGTCTCCCCAGGAGGCGTGGGTTCGAATCCCACCTCAGACAGTGCCCATTGTAAGTCCCAAGCAAGAACAAAGCAAACACAGTCAAGAGAGCATTACCAGTTGCCAGGATGGCGGAGCGGTCTAAGGCGTTGCGTTCAGGTCGCAGTCTCCCCAGGAGGCGTGGGTTCGAATCCCACCTCAGACAGTGCCCATTGAAACTACCAAGCAAGAACAAAGCAAACACAGTCAAGAGAGCATTACCAGTTGCCAGGATTGCGGAGCGGTCTAAGGCGTTGCGTTCAGGTCGCAGTCTCCCCAGGAGGCGTGGGTTCAAATCCCACCTCAGACAGTGCCCATTGAAACTACCAAGCAAGAACAAAGCAAACACAGTCAAGAGAGCATTACCAGTTGCCAGGATGGCGGAGCGGTCTAAGGCGTTGCGTTCAGGTCGCAGTCTCCCCAGGAGGCGTAGGTTCGAATCCCAACTCAGACAGAGCCCATTGGAAGTACCAAGCAAGAACAAAGCAAACACATTCAAGAGAGCATTACCAGGTGCCAGGATGGCGGAGCGGTCTAAGGCGTTGCGTTCAGGTCGCAGTCTCCCCACGAGGCGTGGGTTCTAATCCCACCTCAGACAGAGCCCATTGAAAGTACCAAGCAAGAACAAAGCAAACACATTCAAGAGAGCATTACCAGGTGCCAGGATGGCGGAGCGGTCTAAGGCGTTGCGTTCAGGTCGCAGTGTCCCCAGGAGGCGTGGGTACGAATCCCACCTCAGACAGAGCCCATTGAAAGTACAAAGCAAACACAGTCAAGAGAGCATTACCAGCTGCCAGGATGGCAGAGCGGTCTAAGACGTTGCGTTCAGGTCGCAGTCTCCCCAGGAGGCGTGGGTTCAAATCCCACCTCAGACAGTGCCCATTGAAAGTACCAAGCAAGAACAAAGCAAACACAGTCAAGAGAGCATTACCAGTTGCCAGGATGGCGGAGCGGTCTAAGGCGTTGCGTTCAGGTCGCAGTCTCCCCAGGAGGCGTGGGTTCGAATCCCACCTCAGACAGAGCCCATTGAAAGTACCAAGCAATAACAAATCAAACACAGTCAAGAGAGCATTACCAGGTGCCAGGATGGCGGAGCGGTCTAAGGCGTTGCGTTCAGGTCGCAGTCTCCCCAGGAGGCGTGGGTTCGAATCCCACCTCAGACAGAGCACATTGAAAGTACCAAGCAAGAACAAAGCAAACACATTCAAGAGAGCATTACCAGGTGCCAGGATGGCGGAGCGGTCTAAGGCGTTGTGTTCAGTTCTAAGTCTCCCCAGGAGGCGTGGGTTCGAATCCCACCTCAGACAGAGCCCATTGAAAATACAAAGCAAACACAGTCAAGAGAGCATTGCCAGCTGCCAGGATGGCAGAGCGGTCTAAGGCGTTGCGTTCAGGTCGCAGTCTCCCCAGGAGGCGTGGGTTCGAATCCCACCTCAGACAGCGCCCATTGAAAGTACCAAGCAAGAACAAAGGAAACACAGTCAAGAGAGCATTACCAGTAGCCAGGATAGCGGAGCGGTCTAAGGCGTTGCGTTCAGGTCGCAGTCTCCCCAGGAGGCGTGGGTTCGAATCCCACCTCAGACAGAGCCCATTGAAAGTACCAAGCAAGAACAAAGCAAACACAGTCAAGAGAGCATTACCAGGTGCCAGGATGGCGGAGCGGTCTAAGGCGTTGCGTTCAGGTCGCAGTCTCCCCAGGAGGCGTGGGTTCGAATCACGCCTCAGACAGAGCCCATTGAAAGTACCAAGCAAGAACAAAGCAAACACAGTCAAGAGAGCATTACCAGTTGCCAGGATGGCAGAGCGGTCTAAGGCGTTGCGTTCAGGTCACAGTCTCCCCAGGAGGCGTGGGTTCGAATCCCACCTCAGACAGAGCCCATTGAAAGTTCCAAGCAAGAACAAAGGAAACACAGTAAAGAGAGCATTACCAGTTGCCAGGATGGCGGAGCGGTCTAAGGCGTTGCGTTCAGGTCGCAGTCTCCCCACGAGGCGTGGGTTCTAATCCCACCTCAGACAGAGCCCATTGAAAGTACCAAGCAAGAACAAAGCAAACACATTCAAGAGAGCATTACCAGGTGCCAGGATGGCGGAGCGGTCTAAGGCGTTGCGTTCAGGTCGCAGTGTCCCCAGGAGGCGTGGGTTCGAATCCCACCTCAGACAGAGCCCATTGAAAGTACAAAGCAAACACAGTCAAGAGAGCATTACCAGCTGCCAGGATGGCAGAGCGGTCTAAGACGTTGCGTTCAGGTCGCAGTCTCCCCAGGAGGCGTGGGTTCAAATCCCACCTCAGACAGTGCCCATTGAAAGTACCAAGCAAGAACAAAGCAAACACAGTCAAGAGAGCATTACCAGTTGCCAGGATGGCGGAGCGGTCTAAGGCGTTGCGTTCAGGTCGCAGTCTCCCCAGGAGGCGTGGGTTCGAATCCCACCTCAGACAGAGCCCATTGAAAGTACCAAGCAATAACAAATCAAACACAGTCAAGAGAGCATTACCAGGTGCCAGGATGGCGGAGCGGTCTAAGGCGTTGCGTTCAGGTCGCAGTCTCCCCAGGAGGCGTGGGTTCGAATCCCACCTCAGACAGAGCACATTGAAAGTACCAAGCAAGAACAAAGCAAACACATTCAAGAGAGCATTACCAGGTGCCAGGATGGCGGAGTGGTCTAAGGCGTTGCGTTCAGGTCGCAGTCTCCCCAGGAGGCGTGGGTTCGAATCACGCCTCAGACAGAGCCCATTGAAAGTACCAAGCAAGAACAAAGCAAACACAGTCAAGAGAGCATTACCAGTTGCCAGGATGGCGGAGCGGTCTAAGGCGTTGCGTTCAGGTCGCAGTCTCCCCAGGAGGCGTGGGTTCGAATCCCACCTCAGACAGAGCCCATTGAAAGTACAAAGCAAACACAGTCAAGAGAGCATTACCAGCTGCCAGGATGGCAGAGCGGTCTAAGACGTTGCGTTCAGGTCGCAGTCTCCCCAGGAGGCGTGGGTTCAAATCCCACCTCAGACAGTGCCCATTGAAAGTACCAAGCAAGAACAAAGCAAACACAGTCAAGAGAGCATTACCAGTTGCCAGGATGGCAGAGCGGTCTAAGGCGTTGCGTTCAGGTCACAGTCTCCCCAGGAGGCGTGGGTTCGAATCCCACCTCAGACAGAGCCCATTGAAAGTTCCAAGCAAGAACAAAGGAAACACAGTAAAGAGAGCATTACCAGTTGCCAGGATGGCGGAGCGGTCTAAGGCGTTGCGTTCAGGTCGCAGTCTCCCCACGAGGCGTGGGTTCTAATCCCACCTCAGACAGAGCCCATTGAAAGTACCAAGCAAGAACAAAGCAAACACATTCAAGAGAGCATTACCAGGTGCCAGGATGGCGGAGCGGTCTAAGGCGTTGCGTTCAGGTCGCAGTGTCCCCAGGAGGCGTGGGTTCGAATCCCACCTCAGACAGAGCCCATTGAAAGTACAAAGCAAACACAGTCAAGAGAGCATTACCAGCTGCCAGGATGGCAGAGCGGTCTAAGACGTTGCGTTCAGGTCGCAGTCTCCCCAGGAGGCGTGGGTTCAAATCCCACCTCAGACAGTGCCCATTGAAAGTACCAAGCAAGAACAAAGCAAACACAGTCAAGAGAGCATTACCAGTTGCCAGGATGGCGGAGCGGTCTAAGGCGTTGCGTTCAGGTCGCAGTCTCCCCAGGAGGCGTGGGTTCGAATCCCACCTCAGACAGAGCCCATTGAAAGTACCAAGCAATAACAAATCAAACACAGTCAAGAGAGCATTACCAGGTGCCAGGATGGCGGAGCGGTCTAAGGCGTTGCGTTCAGGTCGCAGTCTCCCCAGGAGGCGTGGGTTCGAATCCCACCTCAGACAGAGCACATTGAAAGTACCAAGCAAGAACAAAGCAAACACATTCAAGAGAGCATTACCAGGTGCCAGGATGGCGGAGTGGTCTAAGGCGTTGCGTTCAGGTCGCAGTCTCCCCAGGAGGCGTGGGTTCGAATCACGCCTCAGACAGAGCCCATTGAAAGTACCAAGCAAGAACAAAGCAAACACAGTCAAGAGAGCATTACCAGTTGCCAGGATGGCAGAGCGGTCTAAGGCGTTGCGTTCAGGTCACAGTCTCCCCAGGAGGCGTGGGTTCGAATCCCACCTCAGACAGAGCCCATTGAAAGTTCCAAGCAAGAACAAAGGAAACACAGTAAAGAGAGCATTACCAGTTGCCAGGATGGCGGAGCGGTCTAAGGCGTTGCGTTCAGGTCGCAGTCTCCCCACGAGGCGTGGGTTCTAATCCCACCTCAGACAGAGCCCATTGAAAGTACCAAGCAAGAACAAAGCAAACACATTCAAGAGAGCATTACCAGGTGCCAGGATGGCGGAGCGGTCTAAGGCGTTGCGTTCAGGTCGCAGTGTCCCCAGGAGGCGTGGGTTCGAATCCCACCTCAGACAGAGCCCATTGAAAGTACAAAGCAAACACAGTCAAGAGAGCATTACCAGCTGCCAGGATGGCAGAGCGGTCTAAGACGTTGCGTTCAGGTCGCAGTCTCCCCAGGAGGCGTGGGTTCAAATCCCACCTCAGACAGTGCCCATTGAAAGTACCAAGCAAGAACAAAGCAAACACAGTCAAGAGAGCATTACCAGTTGCCAGGATGGCGGAGCGGTCTAAGGCGTTGCGTTCAGGTCGCAGTCTCCCCAGGAGGCGTGGGTTCGAATCCCACCTCAGACAGAGCCCATTGAAAGTACCAAGCAATAACAAATCAAACACAGTCAAGAGAGCATTACCAGGTGCCAGGATGGCGGAGCGGTCTAAGGCGTTGCGTTCAGGTCGCAGTCTCCCCAGGAGGCGTGGGTTCGAATCCCACCTCAGACAGAGCACATTGAAAGTACCAAGCAAGAACAAAGCAAACACATTCAAGAGAGCATTACCAGGTGCCAGGATGGCGGAGTGGTCTAAGGCGTTGCGTTCAGGTCGCAGTCTCCCCAGGAGGCGTGGGTTCGAATCACGCCTCAGACAGAGCCCATTGAAAGTACCAAGCAAGAACAAAGCAAACACAGTCAAGAGAGCATTACCAGTTGCCAGGATGGCGGAGCGGTCTAAGGCGTTGCGTTCAGGTCGCAGTCTCCCCAGGAGGCGTGGGTTCGAATCCCACCTCAGACAGAGCCCATTGAAAGTACAAAGCAAACACAGTCAAGAGAGCATTACCAGCTGCCAGGATGGCAGAGCGGTCTAAGACGTTGCGTTCAGGTCGCAGTCTCCCCAGGAGGCGTGGGTTCAAATCCCACCTCAGACAGTGCCCATTGAAAGTACCAAGCAAGAACAAAGCAAACACAGTCAAGAGAGCATTACCAGTTGCCAGGATGGCGGAGCGGTCTAAGGCGTTGCGTTCAGGTCGCAGTCTCCCCAGGAGGCGTGGGTTCGAATCCCACCTCAGAAAGAGCCCATTGAAAGTACCAAGCAATAACAAAGGAAACACGGTCAAGAGAGCATTACCAGTTGCCAGGATGGCGAAGCGGTCTAAGGCGTTGCGTTCAGGTCACAGTCTTCCCAGGAGGCGTGGGTTCGAATCCCACCTCAGACAGAGCCCATTGAAAGTACCAAGCAAGAACAAAGCAAACACATTCAAGAGAGCATTACCAGGTGCCAGGATGGCGGAGCGGTCTAAGGCGTTGTGTTCAGTTCTAAGTCTCCCCAGGAGGCGTGGGTTCGAATCCCACCTCAGACAGAGCCCATTGAAAATACAAAGCAAACACAGTCAAGAGAGCATTGCCAGCTGCCAGGATGGCAGAGCGGTCTAAGGCGTTGCGTTCAGGTCGCAGTCTCCCCAGGAGGCGTGGGTTCGAATCCCACCTCAGACAGCGCCCATTGAAAGTACCAAGCAAGAACAAAGGAAACACAGTCAAGAGAGCATTACCAGTAGCCAGGATAGCGGAGCGGTCTAAGGCGTTGCGTTCAGGTCGCAGTCTCCCCAGGAGGCGTGGGTTCGAATCCCACCTCAGACAGAGCCCATTGAAAGTACCAAGCAAGAACAAAGCAAACACAGTCAAGAGAGCATTACCAGGTGCCAGGATGGCGGAGCGGTCTAAGGCGTTGCGTTCAGGTCGCAGTCTCCCCAGGAGGCGTGGGTTCGAATCACGCCTCAGACAGAGCCCATTGAAAGTACCAAGCAAGAACAAAGCAAACACAGTCAAGAGAGCATTACCAGTTGCCAGGATGGCAGAGCGGTCTAAGGCGCTGCGTTCAGGTCGCAGTCTCCCCAGGAGGCGTGGGTTCGAATCCCACCTCAGAAAGAGCCCATTGAAAGTACCAAGCAATAACAAAGGAAACACGGTCAAGAGAGCATTACCAGTTGCCAGGATGGCGAAGCGGTCTAAGGCGTTGCGTTCAGGTCACAGTCTCCCCAGGAGGCGTGAGTTCGAATCCCACCTCAGACAGAGCCCATTGAAAGTTCCAAGCAAGAACAAAGGAAACACAGTAAAGAGAGCATTACCAGTTGCCAGGATGGCGGAGCGGTCTAAGGCGTTGCGTTCAGGTCGCAGTCTCCCCAGGAGGCGTGGGTTCGAATCCCACCTCAGACAGAGCCCATTGAAACTACCAAGCAAGAACAAAGCAAACACAGTCAAGATAGCATTACCAGTTGCCTGGATGGCGGAGCGGTCTAAGGCGTTGCGTTCATGTCGCAGTCTCCCCAGGAGGCGTGGTTTCGAATCCCACCTCAGACAGAGCCCATTGAAAGTACCAAGCAAGAACAAAGCATACACATTCAAGAGAGCATTACAAGGTGCCAGGATGGCGGAGCGGTCTAAGGCGTTGCGTTCAGGTCACAGTCTCCCCAGGAGGCGTGGGTTCGAATCCCACCTCAGACAGAGCCCATTGAAAGTACCAAGCAAGAACAAAGGAAACACAGTAAAGAGAGCATTACCAGTTGCCAGGATGGCGAAGCGGTGTAAGGCGTTGCGTTCAGGTCGCAGTCTCCCCAGGAGGCGTGGGTTCGAATCCCGCCTCAGACAGAGCCCATTGAAAGTACCAAGCAAGAACAAAGCAAACACATTCAAGAAAGCATTACCAGGTGCCAGGATGGCGGAGCGGTCTAAGGCGTTGCGTTCAGGTCGCAGTCTCCCCAGGAGGCGTGGGTTCGAATCCCACCTCAGACAGTGCCCATTGAAAGTCCCAAGCAAGAACAAAGCAAACACAGTCAAGAGAGCATTACCAGTTGCCAGGATGGCGGAGCGGTCTAAGGCGTTGCGTTCAGGTCGCAGTCTCCCCAGGAGGCGTGGGTTCGAATCCCACCTCAGACAGAGCCCATTGAAAGTACCAAGCAAGAACAAAGCAAACACATTCAAGAGAGCATTACCAGGTGCCAGGATGGCGGAGCGGTCTAAGGCGTTGCGTTCAGGTCGCAGTCTCCCCAGGAGGCGTGGGTTCGAATCCCACCTCAGACAGAGCCCATTGAAAGTACCAAGCAAGAACAAAGCAAACACAGTCAAGATAGCATAACCAATTGCCTGGATGGCGGAGCGGTCTAAGGCGTTGCGTTCAGGTCGCAGTCTTCCCAGGAGGCGTGGGTTCGAATCCCGCCTCAGACAGAGCCCATTGAAAGTACCAAGCAAGAACAAAGCAAACACATTCAAGAAAGCATTACCAGGTGCCAGGATGGCGGAGCGGTCTAAGGCGTTGCGTTCAGGTCGCAGTCTCCCCAGGAGGCGTGGGTTCGAATCCCACCTCAGACAGTGCCCATTGAAAGTCCCAAGCAAGAACAAAGCAAACACAGTCAAGAGAGCATTACCAGTTGCCAGGATGGCGGAGCGGTCTAAGGCGTTGCGTTCAGGTCGCAGTCTCCCCAGGAGGCGTGGGTTCGAATCCCACCTCAGACAGAGCCCATTGAAAGTACCAAGCAAGAACAAAGCAAACACAGTCAAGATAGCATAACCAATTGCCTGGATGGCGGAGCGGTCTAAGGCGTTGCGTTCAGGTCGCAGTCTTCCCAGGAGGCGTGGGTTCGAATCCCACCTCAGACAGAGCCCATTGAAAGTACCAAGCAAGAACAAAGCAAACACATTCAAGAGAGCATTACCAGGTGCCAGGATGGCGGAGCGGTCTAAGGCGTTGCGTTCAGGTCGCAGTCTCCCCAGGAGGCGTGGGTTCGAATCCCACCTCAGACAGTGCCCATTGAAAGTCCCAAGCAAGAACAAAGCAAACACAGTCAAGAGAGCATTACCAGTTGCCAGGATGGCGGAGCGGTCTAAGGCGTTGCGTTCAGGTCGCAGTCTCCCCAGGAGGCGTGGGTTCGAATCCCACCTCAGACAGTGCCCATTGAAACTACCAAGCAAGAACAAAGCAAACACAGTCAAGAGAGCATTACCAGTTGCCAGGATGGCGGAGCGGTCTAAGGCGTTGCGTTCAGGTCGCAGTCTCCCCAGGAGGCGTGGGTTCAAATCCCACCTCAGACAGTGCCCATTGAAACTACCAAGCAAGAACAAAGCAAACACAGTCAAGAGAGCATTACCAGTTGCCAGGATGGCGGAGCGGTCTAAGGCGTTGCGTTCAGGTCGCAGTCTCCCCAGGAGGCGTAGGTTCGAATCCCACCTCAGACAGAGCCCATTGAAAGTACCAAGCAAGAACAAAGCAAACACATTCAAGAGAGCATTACCAGGTGCCAGGATGGCAGAGCGGTCTAAGGCGTTGCGTTCAGGTCGCAGTCTCCCCACGAGGCGTGGGTTCTAATCCCACCTCAGACAGAGCCCATTGAAAGTACCAAGCAAGAACAAAGCAAACACATTCAAGAGAGCATTACCAGGTGCCAGGATGGCGGAGCGGTCTAAGGCGTTGCGTTCAGGTCGCAGTGTCCCCAGGAGGCGTGGGTTCGAATCCCACCTCAGACAGAGCCCATTGAAAGTACCAAGCAAGAACAAAGCAAACACATTCAAGAGAGCATTACCAGGTGCCAGGATGGCAGAGCGGTCTAAGGCGTTGCGTTCAGGTCGCAGTCTCCCCACGAGGCGTGGGTTCTAATCCCACCTCAGACAGAGCCCATTGAAAGTACCAAGCAAGAACAAAGCAAACACATTCAAGAGAGCATTACCAGGTGCCAGGATGGCGGAGCGGTCTAAGGCGTTGCGTTCAGGTCGCAGTGTCCCCAGGAGGCGTGGGTTCGAATCCCACCTCAGACAGAGCCCATTGAAAGTACAAAGCAAACACAGTCAAGAGAGCATTACCAGCTGCCAGGATGGCAGAGCGGTCTAAGACGTTGCGTTCAGGTCACAGTCTCCCCAGGAGGCGTGGGTTCAAATCCCACCTCAGACAGTGCCCATTGAAACTACCAAGCAAGAACAAAGCAAACACAGTCAAGATAGCATTACCAGTTGCCTGGATGGCGGAGCGGTCTAAGGCGTTGCATTCATGTCGCAGTCTCCCCAGGAGGCGTGGTTTCGAATCCCACCTCAGACAGAGCCCATTGAAAGTACCAAGCAAGAACAAAGCATACACATTCAAGAGAGCATTACCAGGTGCCAGGATGGCGGAGCGGTCTAAGGCGTTGCGTTCAGGTCACAGTCTCCCCAGGAGGCGTGGGTTCGAATCCCACCTCAGACAGAGCCCATTGAAAGTACCAAGCAAGAACAAAGGAAACACAGTAAAGAGAGCATTACCAGTTGCCAGGATGGCGAAGCGGTGTAAGGCGTTGCGTTCAGGTCGCAGTCTCCCCAGGAGGCGTGGGTTCGAATCCCGCCTCAGACAGAGCCCATTGAAAGTACCAAGCAAGAACAAAGGAAACACGGTCAAGAGAGCATTACCAGTTGCCAGGATGGCGGAGCGGTCTAAGGCGTTGCGTTCAGGTCGCAGTGTCCCCAGGAGGCGTGGGTTCGAATCCCACCTCAGACAGAGCCCATTGAAAGTACAAAGCAAACACAGTCAAGAGAGCATTACCAGCTGCCAGGATGGCAGAGCGGTCTAAGACGTTGCGTTCAGGTCGCAGTCTCCCCAGGAGGCGTGGGTTCAAATCCCACCTCAGACAGTGCCCATTGAAAGTACCAAGCAAGAACAAAGAAAACACAGTCAAGAGAGCATTACCAGTTGCCAGGATGGCGGAGCGGTCTAAGGCGTTGCGTTCAGGTCGCAGTCTCCCCAGGAGGTGTGGGTTCGAATCCCACCTCAGAAAGAGCCCATTGAAAGTACCAAGCAATAACAAAGGAAACACGGTCAAGAGAGCATTACCAGTTGCCAGGATGGCAAAGCGGTCTAAGGCGTTGCGTTCAGGTCACAGTCTCCCCAGGAGGCGTGGGTTCGAATTCCACCTCAGACATAGCCCATTGAAAGTACCAAGCAAGAACAAAGGAAACACAGTAAAGAGAGCATTACCAGTTGCCAGGATGGCGGAGCGGTCTAAGGCGTTGCGTTCAGGTCGCAGTCTCCCCAGGAGGCGTGGGTTCGAATCCCACCTCAGACAGAGCCCATTGAAAGTACAAAGCAAACACAGTCAAGAGAGCATTACCAGCTGCCAGGATGGCAGAGCGGTCTAAGACGTTGCGTTCAGGTCGCAGTCTCCCCAGGAGGCGTGGGTTCAAATCCCACCTCAGACAGTGCCCATTGAAAGTACCAAGCAAGAACAAAGCAAACACAGTCAAGAGAGCATTACCAGTTGCCAGGATGGCGGAGCGGTCTAAGGCGTTGCGTTCAGGTCGCAGTCTCCCCAGGAGGCGTGGGTTCGAATCCCACCTCAGAAAGAGCCCATTGAAAGTACCAAGCAATAACAAAGGAAACACGGTCAAGAGAGCATTACCAGTTGCCAGGATGGCGAAGCGGTCTAAGGCGTTGCGTTCAGGTCACAGTCTTCCCAGGAGGCGTGGGTTCGAATCCCACCTCAGACAGAGCCCATTGAAAGTACCAAGCAAGAACAAAGCAAACACATTCAAGAGAGCATTACCAGGTGCCAGGATGGCGGAGCGGTCTAAGGCGTTGTGTTCAGTTCTAAGTCTCCCCAGGAGGCGTGGGTTCGAATCCCACCTCAGACAGAGCCCATTGAAAATACAAAGCAAACACAGTCAAGAGAGCATTGCCAGCTGCCAGGATGGCAGAGCGGTCTAAGGCGTTGCGTTCAGGTCGCAGTCTCCCCAGGAGGCGTGGGTTCGAATCCCACCTCAGACAGCGCCCATTGAAAGTACCAAGCAAGAACAAAGGAAACACAGTCAAGAGAGCATTACCAGTAGCCAGGATAGCGGAGCGGTCTAAGGCGTTGCGTTCAGGTCGCAGTCTCCCCAGGAGGCGTGGGTTCGAATCCCACCTCAGACAGAGCCCATTGAAAGTACCAAGCAAGAACAAAGCAAACACAGTCAAGAGAGCATTACCAGGTGCCAGGATGGCGGAGCGGTCTAAGGCGTTGCGTTCAGGTCGCAGTCTCCCCAGGAGGCGTGGGTTCGAATCACGCCTCAGACAGAGCCCATTGAAAGTACCAAGCAAGAACAAAGCAAACACAGTCAAGAGAGCATTACCAGTTGCCAGGATGGCAGAGCGGTCTAAGGCGCTGCGTTCAGGTCGCAGTCTCCCCAGGAGGCGTGGGTTCGAATCCCACCTCAGAAAGAGCCCATTGAAAGTACCAAGCAATAACAAAGGAAACACGGTCAAGAGAGCATTACCAGTTGCCAGGATGGCGAAGCGGTCTAAGGCGTTGCGTTCAGGTCACAGTCTCCCCAGGAGGCGTGAGTTCGAATCCCACCTCAGACAGAGCCCATTGAAAGTTCCAAGCAAGAACAAAGGAAACACAGTAAAGAGAGCATTACCAGTTGCCAGGATGGCGGAGCGGTCTAAGGCGTTGCGTTCAGGTCGCAGTCTCCCCAGGAGGCGTGGGTTCGAATCCCACCTCAGACAGAGCCCATTGAAACTACCAAGCAAGAACAAAGCAAACACAGTCAAGATAGCATTACCAGTTGCCTGGATGGCGGAGCGGTCTAAGGCGTTGCGTTCATGTCGCAGTCTCCCCAGGAGGCGTGGTTTCGAATCCCACCTCAGACAGAGCCCATTGAAAGTACCAAGCAAGAACAAAGCATACACATTCAAGAGAGCATTACAAGGTGCCAGGATGGCGGAGCGGTCTAAGGCGTTGCGTTCAGGTCACAGTCTCCCCAGGAGGCGTGGGTTCGAATCCCACCTCAGACAGAGCCCATTGAAAGTACCAAGCAAGAACAAAGGAAACACAGTAAAGAGAGCATTACCAGTTGCCAGGATGGCGAAGCGGTGTAAGGCGTTGCGTTCAGGTCGCAGTCTCCCCAGGAGGCGTGGGTTCGAATCCCGCCTCAGACAGAGCCCATTGAAAGTACCAAGCAAGAACAAAGCAAACACATTCAAGAAAGCATTACCAGGTGCCAGGATGGCGGAGCGGTCTAAGGCGTTGCGTTCAGGTCGCAGTCTCCCCAGGAGGCGTGGGTTCGAATCCCACCTCAGACAGTGCCCATTGAAAGTCCCAAGCAAGAACAAAGCAAACACAGTCAAGAGAGCATTACCAGTTGCCAGGATGGCGGAGCGGTCTAAGGCGTTGCGTTCAGGTCGCAGTCTCCCCAGGAGGCGTGGGTTCGAATCCCACCTCAGACAGAGCCCATTGAAAGTACCAAGCAAGAACAAAGCAAACACATTCAAGAGAGCATTACCAGGTGCCAGGATGGCGGAGCGGTCTAAGGCGTTGCGTTCAGGTCGCAGTCTCCCCAGGAGGCGTGGGTTCGAATCCCACCTCAGACAGAGCCCATTGAAAGTACCAAGCAAGAACAAAGCAAACACAGTCAAGATAGCATAACCAATTGCCTGGATGGCGGAGCGGTCTAAGGCGTTGCGTTCAGGTCGCAGTCTTCCCAGGAGGCGTGGGTTCGAATCCCGCCTCAGACAGAGCCCATTGAAAGTACCAAGCAAGAACAAAGCAAACACATTCAAGAAAGCATTACCAGGTGCCAGGATGGCGGAGCGGTCTAAGGCGTTGCGTTCAGGTCGCAGTCTCCCCAGGAGGCGTGGGTTCGAATCCCACCTCAGACAGTGCCCATTGAAAGTCCCAAGCAAGAACAAAGCAAACACAGTCAAGAGAGCATTACCAGTTGCCAGGATGGCGGAGCGGTCTAAGGCGTTGCGTTCAGGTCGCAGTCTCCCCAGGAGGCGTGGGTTCGAATCCCACCTCAGACAGAGCCCATTGAAAGTACCAAGCAAGAACAAAGCAAACACAGTCAAGATAGCATAACCAATTGCCTGGATGGCGGAGCGGTCTAAGGCGTTGCGTTCAGGTCGCAGTCTTCCCAGGAGGCGTGGGTTCGAATCCCACCTCAGACAGAGCCCATTGAAAGTACCAAGCAAGAACAAAGCAAACACATTCAAGAGAGCATTACCAGGTGCCAGGATGGCGGAGCGGTCTAAGGCGTTGCGTTCAGGTCGCAGTCTCCCCAGGAGGCGTGGGTTCGAATCCCACCTCAGACAGTGCCCATTGAAAGTCCCAAGCAAGAACAAAGCAAACACAGTCAAGAGAGCATTACCAGTTGCCAGGATGGCGGAGCGGTCTAAGGCGTTGCGTTCAGGTCGCAGTCTCCCCAGGAGGCGTGGGTTCGAATCCCACCTCAGACAGTGCCCATTGAAACTACCAAGCAAGAACAAAGCAAACACAGTCAAGAGAGCATTACCAGTTGCCAGGATGGCGGAGCGGTCTAAGGCGTTGCGTTCAGGTCGCAGTCTCCCCAGGAGGCGTGGGTTCAAATCCCACCTCAGACAGTGCCCATTGAAACTACCAAGCAAGAACAAAGCAAACACAGTCAAGAGAGCATTACCAGTTGCCAGGATGGCGGAGCGGTCTAAGGCGTTGCGTTCAGGTCGCAGTCTCCCCAGGAGGCGTAGGTTCGAATCCCACCTCAGACAGAGCCCATTGAAAGTACCAAGCAAGAACAAAGCAAACACATTCAAGAGAGCATTACCAGGTGCCAGGATGGCAGAGCGGTCTAAGGCGTTGCGTTCAGGTCGCAGTCTCCCCACGAGGCGTGGGTTCTAATCCCACCTCAGACAGAGCCCATTGAAAGTACCAAGCAAGAACAAAGCAAACACATTCAAGAGAGCATTACCAGGTGCCAGGATGGCGGAGCGGTCTAAGGCGTTGCGTTCAGGTCGCAGTGTCCCCAGGAGGCGTGGGTTCGAATCCCACCTCAGACAGAGCCCATTGAAAGTACCAAGCAAGAACAAAGCAAACACATTCAAGAGAGCATTACCAGGTGCCAGGATGGCAGAGCGGTCTAAGGCGTTGCGTTCAGGTCGCAGTCTCCCCACGAGGCGTGGGTTCTAATCCCACCTCAGACAGAGCCCATTGAAAGTACCAAGCAAGAACAAAGCAAACACATTCAAGAGAGCATTACCAGGTGCCAGGATGGCGGAGCGGTCTAAGGCGTTGCGTTCAGGTCGCAGTGTCCCCAGGAGGCGTGGGTTCGAATCCCACCTCAGACAGAGCCCATTGAAAGTACAAAGCAAACACAGTCAAGAGAGCATTACCAGCTGCCAGGATGGCAGAGCGGTCTAAGACGTTGCGTTCAGGTCACAGTCTCCCCAGGAGGCGTGGGTTCAAATCCCACCTCAGACAGTGCCCATTGAAACTACCAAGCAAGAACAAAGCAAACACAGTCAAGATAGCATTACCAGTTGCCTGGATGGCGGAGCGGTCTAAGGCGTTGCATTCATGTCGCAGTCTCCCCAGGAGGCGTGGTTTCGAATCCCACCTCAGACAGAGCCCATTGAAAGTACCAAGCAAGAACAAAGCATACACATTCAAGAGAGCATTACCAGGTGCCAGGATGGCGGAGCGGTCTAAGGCGTTGCGTTCAGGTCACAGTCTCCCCAGGAGGCGTGGGTTCGAATCCCACCTCAGACAGAGCCCATTGAAAGTACCAAGCAAGAACAAAGGAAACACAGTAAAGAGAGCATTACCAGTTGCCAGGATGGCGAAGCGGTGTAAGGCGTTGCGTTCAGGTCGCAGTCTCCCCAGGAGGCGTGGGTTCGAATCCCGCCTCAGACAGAGCCCATTGAAAGTACCAAGCAAGAACAAAGGAAACACGGTCAAGAGAGCATTACCAGTTGCCAGGATGGCGGAGCGGTCTAAGGCGTTGCGTTCAGGTCGCAGTGTCCCCAGGAGGCGTGGGTTCGAATCCCACCTCAGACAGAGCCCATTGAAAGTACAAAGCAAACACAGTCAAGAGAGCATTACCAGCTGCCAGGATGGCAGAGCGGTCTAAGACGTTGCGTTCAGGTCGCAGTCTCCCCAGGAGGCGTGGGTTCAAATCCCACCTCAGACAGTGCCCATTGAAAGTACCAAGCAAGAACAAAGAAAACACAGTCAAGAGAGCATTACCAGTTGCCAGGATGGCGGAGCGGTCTAAGGCGTTGCGTTCAGGTCGCAGTCTCCCCAGGAGGTGTGGGTTCGAATCCCACCTCAGAAAGAGCCCATTGAAAGTACCAAGCAATAACAAAGGAAACACGGTCAAGAGAGCATTACCAGTTGCCAGGATGGCAAAGCGGTCTAAGGCGTTGCGTTCAGGTCACAGTCTCCCCAGGAGGCGTGGGTTCGAATTCCACCTCAGACATAGCCCATTGAAAGTACCAAGCAAGAACAAAGGAAACACAGTAAAGAGAGCATTTCCAGTTGCCAGGATGGCGGAGCAGTCTAAGGCGTTGCGTTCAGGTCGCAGTCTCCCCAGGAGGCGTGGGTTCGAATCCCACCTCAGACAGAGCCCATTGAAAGTACCAAGCAAGAACAAAGCAAACACAGTCAAGATAGCATTACCAGTTGCCTGGATGGCGGAGCGGTCTAAGGCGTTGCGTTCAGGTCGCAGTCTTCCCAGGAGGCGTGGGTTCGAATCCCACCTCAGACAGAGCCCATTGAAAGTACCAAGCAAGAACAAAGCAAACACATTCAAGAGAGCATTACCAGGTGCCAGGATGGCGGAGCGGTCTAAGGCGTTGCGTTCAGGTCGCAGTCTCCCCAGGAGGCGTGGGTTCGAATCCCACCTCAGACAGTGCCCATTGAAAGTCCCAAGCAAGAACAAAGCAAACACAGTCAAGAGAGCATTACCAGTTGCCAGGATGGCGGAGCGGTCTAAGGCGTTGCGTTCAGGTCGCAGTCTCCCCAGGAGGCGTGGGTTCGAATCCCACCTCAGACAGTGCCCATTGAAACTACCAAGCAAGAACAAAGCAAACACAGTCAAGAGAGCATTACCAGTTGCCAGGATGGCGGAGCGGTCTAAGGCGTTGCGTTCAGGTCGCAGTCTCCCCAGGAGGCGTGGGTTCAAATCCCACCTCAGACAGAGCCCATTGAAACTACCAAGCAAGAACAAAGCAAACACAGTCAAGAGAGCATTACCAGTTGCCAGGATGGCGGAGCGGTCTAAGGCGTTGCGTTCAGGTCGCAGTCTCCCCAGGAGGCGTAGGTTCGAATCCCACCTCAGACAGAGCCCATTGAAAGTACCAAGCAAGAACAAAGCAAACACATTCAAGAGAGCATTACCAGGTGCCAGGATGGCGGAGCGGTCTAAGGCGTTGCGTTCAGGTCGCAGTCTCCCCACGAGGCGTGGGTTCTAATCCCACCTCAGACAGAGCCCATTGAAAGTACCAAGCAAGAACAAAGCAAACACAGTCAAGAGAGCATTACCAGTTGCCAGGATGGCAGAGCGGTCTAAGGCGCTGCGTTCAGGTCGCAGTCTCCCCAGGAGGCGTGGGTTCGAATCCCACCTCAGAAAGAGCCCATTGAAAGTACCAAGCAATAACAAAGGAAACACGGTCAAGAGAGCATTACCAGTTGCCAGGATGGCGAAGCGGTCTAAGGCGTTGCGTTCAGGTCACAGTCTCCCCAGGAGGCGTGGGTTCGAATCCCACCTCAGACAGAGCCCATTGAAAGTTCCAAGCAAGAACAAAGGAAACACAGTAAAGAGAGCATTACCAGTTGCCAGGATGGCGGAGCGGTCTAAGGCGTTGCGTTCAGGTCGCAGTCTCCCCAGGAGGCGTGGGTTCGAATCCCACCTCTGACAGAGCCCATTGAAACTACCAAGCAAGAACAAAGCAAACACAGTCAAGATAGCATTACCAGTTGCCTGGATGGCGGAGCGGTCTAAGGCGTTGCGTTCATGTCGCAGTCTCCCCAGGAGGCGTGGTTTCGAATCCCACCTCAGACAGAGCCCATTGAAAGTACCAAGCAAGAACAAAGCATACACATTCAAGAGAGCATTACCAGGTGCCAGGATGGCGGAGCGGTCTAAGGCGTTGCGTTCAGGTCACAGTCTCCCCAGGAGGCGTGGGTTCGAATCCCACCTCAGACAGAGCCCATTGAAAGTACCAAGCAAGAACAAAGGAAACACAGTAAAGAGAGCATTACCAGTTGCCAGGATGGCGAAGCGGTGTAAGGCGTTGCGTTCAGGTCGCAGTCTCCCCAGGAGGCGTGGGTTCGAATCCCGCCTCAGACAGAGCCCATTGAAAGTACCAAGCAAGAACAAAGCAAACACATTCAAGAAAGCATTACCAGGTGCCAGGATGGCGGAGCGGTCTAAGGCGTTGCGTTCAGGTCGCAGTCTCCCCAGGAGGCGTGGGTTCGAATCCCACCTCAGACAGTGCCCATTGAAAGTCCCAAGCAAGAACAAAGCAAACACAGTCAAGAGAGCATTACCAGTTGCCAGGATGGCGGAGCGGTCTAAGGCGTTGCGTTCAGGTCGCAGTCTCCCCAGGAGGCGTGGGTTCGAATCCCACCTCAGACAGAGCCCATTGAAAGTACCAAGCAAGAACAAAGCAAACACAGTCAAGATAGCATAACGAATTGCCTGGATGGCGGAGCGGTCTAAGGCGTTGCGTTCAGGTCGCAGTCTTCCCAGGAGGCGTGGGTTCGAATCCCACCTCAGACAGAGCCCATTGAAAGTACCAAGCAAGAACAAAGCAAACACATTCAAGAGAGCATTACCAGGTGCCAGGATGGCGGAGCGGTCTAAGGCGTTGCGTTCAGGTCGCAGTCTCCCCAGGAGGCGTGGGTTCGAATCCCACCTCAGACAGTGCCCATTGAAAGTCCCAAGCAAGAACAAAGCAAACACAGTCAAGAGAGCATTACCAGTTGCCAGGATGGCGGAGCGGTCTAAGGCGTTGCGTTCAGGTCGCAGTCTCCCCAGGAGGCGTGGGTTCGAATCCCACCTCAGACAGTGCCCATTGAAACTACCAAGCAAGAACAAAGCAAACACAGTCAAGAGAGCATTACCAGTTGCCAGGATGGCGGAGCGGTCTAAGGCGTTGCGTTCAGGTCGCAGTCTCCCCAGGAGGCGTAGGTTCGAATCCCACCTCAGACAGAGCCCATTGAAAGTACCAAGCAAGAACAAAGCAAACACATTCAAGAGAGCATTACCAGGTGCCAGGATGGCAGAGCGGTCTAAGGCGTTGCGTTCAGGTCGCAGTCTCCCCACGAGGCGTGGGTTCTAATCCCACCTCAGACAGAGCCCATTGAAAGTACCAAGCAAGAACAAAGCAAACACATTCAAGAGAGCATTACCAGGTGCCAGGATGGCGGAGCGGTCTAAGGCGTTGCGTTCAGGTCGCAGTGTCCCCAGGAGGCGTGGGTTCGAATCCCACCTCAGACAGAGCCCATTGAAAGTACAAAGCAAACACAGTCAAGAGAGCATTACCAGCTGCCAGGATGGCAGAGCGGTCTAAGACGTTGCGTTCAGGTTGCAGTCTCCCCAGGAGGCGTGGGTTCAAATCCCACCTCAGACAGTGCCCATTGAAAGTACCAAGCAAGAACAAAGCAAACACAGTCAAGAGAGCATTACCAGTTGCCAGGATGGCGGAGCGGTCTAAGGCGTTGCGTTCAGGTCGCAGTCTCCCCAGGAGGCGTGGGTTCAAATCCCACCTCAGAAAGAGCCCATTGAAAGTACCAAGCAATAACAAAGGAAACACGGTCAAGAGAGCATTACCAGTTGCCAGGATGGCGAAGCGGTCTAAGGCATTGCGTTCAGGTCACAGTCTCCCCAGGAGGCGTGGGTTCGAATCCCACCTCAGACAGAGCCCATTGAAAGTACCAAGCAAGAACAAAGGAAACACAGTAAAGAGAGCATTACCAGTTGCCAGGATGGCGGAGCGGTCTAAGGCGTTGCGTTCAGGTCGCAGTCTCCCCAGGAGGCGTGGGTTCGAATCCCACCTCAGACAGAGCCCATTGAAAGTACCAAGCAAGAACAAAGCAAACACAGTCAAGATAGCATTACCAGTTGCCTGGATGGCGGAGCGGTCTAAGGCGTTGCGTTCAGGTCGCAGTCTTCCCAGGAGGCGTGGGTTCGAATCCCACCTCAGACAGAGCCCATTGAAAGTACCAAGCAAGAACAAAGCAAACACATTCAAGAGAGCATTACCAGGTGCCAGGATGGCGGAGCGGTCTAAGGCGTTGCGTTCAGGTCGCAGTCTCCCCAGGAGGCGTGGGTTCGAATCCCACCTCAGACAGTGCCCATTGAAAGTCCCAAGCAAGAACAAAGCAAACACAGTCAAGAGAGCATTACCAGTTGCCAGGATGGCGGAGCGGTCTAAGGCGTTGCGTTCAGGTCGCAGTCTCCCCAGGAGGCGTGGGTTCGAATCCCACCTCAGACAGTGCCCATTGAAACTACCAAGCAAGAACAAAGCAAACACAGTCAAGAGAGCATTACCAGTTGCCAGGATGGCGGAGCGGTCTAAGGCGTTGCGTTCAGGTCGCAGTCTCCCCAGGAGGCGTGGGTTCAAATCCCACCTCAGACAGAGCCCATTGAAACTACCAAGCAAGAACAAAGCAAACACAGTCAAGAGAGCATTACCAGTTGCCAGGATGGCGGAGCGGTCTAAGGCGTTGCGTTCAGGTCGCAGTCTCCCCAGGAGTCGTAGGTTCGAATCCCACCTCAGACAGAGCCCATTGAAAGTACCAAGCAAGAACAAAGCAAACACATTCAAGAGAGCATTACCAGGTGCCAGGATGGCGGAGCGGTCTAAGGCGTTGCGTTCAGGTCGCAGTCTCCCCACGAGGCGTGGGTTCTAATCCCACCTCAGACAGAGCCCATTGAAAGTACCAAGCAAGAACAAAGCAAACACATTCAAGAGAGCATTACCAGGTGCCAGGATGGCGGAGCGGTCTAAGGCGTTGCGTTCAGGTCGCAGTCTCCCCAGGAGGTGTGTGTTCGAATCCCACCTCAGACAGAGCCCATTGAAAGTACCAAGCAAGAACATAGGAAACACAGTAAAGAGAGCATTACCAGTTGCCAGGATGGCGGAGCGGTCTAAGGTCGCAGTGTCCCCAGGAGGCGTGGGTTCGAATCCCACCTCAGACAGAGCCCATTGAAAGTACAAAGCAAACACAGTCAAGAGAGCATTACCAGCTGCCAGGATGGCAGAGCGGTCTAAGACGTTGCGTTCAGGTCGCAGTCTCCCCAGGAGGCGTGGGTTCAAATCCCACCTCAGACAGTGCCCATTGAAAGTACCAAGCAAGAACAAAGCAAACACAGTCAAGAGAGCATTACCAGTTTCCAGGATGGCGGAGCGGTCTAAGGCGTTGCGTTCAGGAAGCAGTCTCCCCAGGAGGCGTGGGTTCGAATCCCACCTCAGAAAGAGCCCATTGAAAGTACCAAGCAATAACAAAGGAAACACGGTCAAGAGAGCATTACCAGTTGCCAGGATGGCGAAGCGGTCTAAGGCGTTGCGTTCAGGTCACAGTCTCCCCAGGAGGCGTGGGTTCGAATCCCACCTCAGACAGAGCCCATTGAAAGTACCAAGCAAGAACAAAGGAAACACAGTAAAGAGAGCATTACCAGTTGCCAGGATGGCGGAGCGGTCTAAGGCGTTGCGTTCAGGTCGCAGTCTCCCCAGGAGGCGTGGGTTCGAATCCCACCTCAGACAGAGCCCATTGAAAGTACCACGCAAGAACAAAGCAAACACAGTCAAGATAGCATTACCAGTTGCCTGGATGGCGGAGCGGTCTAAGGCGTTGCGTTCAGGTCGCAGTCTTCCCAGGAGGCGTGGGTTCGAATCCCACCTCAGACAGAGCCCATTGAAAGTACCAAGCAAGAACAAAGCAAACACATTCAAGAGAGCATTACCAGGTGCCAGGATGGCGGAGCGGTCTAAGGCGTTGCGTTCAGCTCGCAGTCTCCCCAGGAGGCGTGGGTTCGAATCCCACCTCATACAGAGCCCATTGAAAGTACCAAGCAAGAACAAAGCAAACACAGTCAAGAGAGCATTACCAGTTGCCAGGATGGCGAAGCGGTCTAAGGCGTTGCGTTCAGGTCGCAGTCTCCCCAGGAGGCGTGGGTTCGAATCCCACCTCAGACAGAGCCCATTGAAACTACCAAGCAAGAACAAAGCAAACACAGTCAAGATAGCATTACCAGTTGCCTGGATGGCGGAGCGGTCTAAGGCGTTGCGTTCAGGTCGCAGTCTCCCCAGGAGGCGTGGGTTCGAATCCCACCTCAGAAAGAGCCCATTGAAAGTACCAAGCAAGAACAAAGCAAACACATTCAAGAGAGCATTACCAGGTGCCAGGATGGCGGAGCGGTCTAAGGCGTTGCGTTCAGGTCGCAGTCTCCCCAGGAGGCGTGGGTTCGAATCCCACCTCAGACAGAGCCCATTGAAAGTACCAAGCAAGAAAAAAGGAAACACAGTAAAGAGAGCATTACCAGTTGCCAGGATGGCGGAGCGGTCTAAGTCGTAGCGTTCAGGTCGCAGTCTCCCCAGGAGGCGTGGGTTCGAATCCTACCTCAGACAGAGCCCATTGAAAGTACAAAGCAAACACAGTCAAGAGAGCATTACCAGGTGCCAGGATGGCGGAGCGGTCTAAGGCGTTGTGTTCAGTTCTAAGTCTCCCCAGGAGGCGTGGGTTCGAATCCCACCTCAGACAGAGCCCATTGAAAATACAAAGCAAACACAGTCAAGAGAGCATTGCCAGCTGCCAGGATGGCAGAGCGGTCTAAGGCGTTGCGTTCAGGTCGCAGTCTCCCCAGGAGGCGTGGGTTCGAATCCCACCTCAGACAGCGCCCATTGAAAGTACCAAGCAAGAACAAAGGAAACACAGTCAAGAGAGCATTACCAGTAGCCAGAATAGCGGAGCGGTCTAAGGCGTTGCGTTCAGCTCGCAGTCTCCCCAGGAGGCGTGGGTTCGAATCCCACCTCAGACAGAGCCCATTGAAAGTACCAAGCAAGAACAAAGCAAACACAGTCAAGAGAGCATTACCAGGTGCCAGGATGGCGGAGCGGTCTAAGGCGTTGCGTTCAGGTCGCAGTCTCCCCAGGAGGCGTGGGTTCGAATCACGCCTCAGACAGAGCCCATTGAAAGTACCAAGCAAGAACAAAGCAAACACAGTCAAGAGAGCATTACCAGTTGCCAGGATGGCAGAGCGGTCTAAGGCGCTGCGTTCAGGTCTCAGTCTCCCCAGGAGGCGTGGGTTCGAATCCCACCTCAGAAAGAGCCCATTGAAAGTACCAAGCAATAACAAAGGAAACACGGTCAAGAGAGCATTACCAGTTGCCAGGATGGCGAAGCGGTCTAAGGCGTTGCGTTCAGGTCACAGTCTCCCCAGGAGGCGTGGGTTCGAATCCCACCTCAGACAGAGCCCATTGAAACTACCAAGCAAGAACAAAGCAAACACAGTCAAGATAGCATTACCAGTTGCCTGGATGGCGGAGCGGTCTAAGGCGTTGCGTTCATGTCGCAGTCTCCCCAGGAGGCGTGGTTTCGAATCAAACCTCAGAAAGAGCCCATTGAAAGTACCAAGCAAGAACAAAGCATACACATTCAAGAGAGCATTACCAGGTGCCAGGATGGCGGAGCGGTCTAAGGCGTTGCATTCAGGTCACAGTCTCCCCAGGAGGCGTGGGTTCGAATCCCACCTCAGACAGAGCCCATTGAAAGTACCAAGCAAGAACAAAGGAAACACAGTAAAGAGAGCATTACCAGTTGCCAGGATGGCGAAGCGGTGTAAGGCGTTGCGTTCAGGTCGCAGTCTCCCCAGGAGGCGTGGGTTCGAATCCCGCCTCAGACAGAGCCCATTGAAAGTACCAAGCAAGAACAAAGCAAACACAGTCAAGATAGCATTACCAGTTGCCTGGATGGCGGAGCGGTCTAAGGCGTTGCGTTCAGGTCGCAGTCTTCCCAGGAGGCGTGGGTTCGAATCCCACCTCAGACAGTGCCCATTGAAAGTCCCAAGCAAGAACAAAGCAAACACAGTCAAGAGAGCATTACCAGTTGCCAGGATGGCGGAGCGGTCTAAGGCGTTGCGTTCAGGTCGCAGTCTCCCCAGGAGGCGTGGGTTCGAATCCCACCTCAGACAGAGCCCATTGAAAGTACCAAGCAAGAACAAAGCAAACACAGTCAAGATAGCATTACCAGTTGCCTGGATGGCGGAGCGGTCTAAGGCGTTGCGTTCAGGTCGCAGTCTTCCCAGGAGGCGTGGGTTCGAATCCCACCTCAGACAGAGCCCATTGAAAGTACCAAGCAAGAACAAAGCAAACACATTCAAGAGAGCATTACCAGGTGCCAGGATGGCGGAGCGGTCTAAGGCGTTGCGTTCAGGTCGCAGTCTCCCCAAGAGGCGTGGGTTCGAATCCCACCTCAGACAGTGCCCATTGAAAGTCCCAAGCAAGAACAAAGCAAACACAGTCAAGAGAGCATTACCAGTTGCCAGGATGGCGGAGCGGTCTAAGGCGTTGCGTTCAGGTCGCAGTCTCCCCAGGAGGCGTGGGTTCGAATCCCACCTCAGACAGTGCCCATTGAAACTACCAAGCAAGAACAAAGCAAACACAGTCAAGAGAGCATTACCAGTTGCCAGGATGGCGGAGCGGTCTAAGGCGTTGCGTTCAGGTCGCAGTCTCTCCAGGAGGCGTGGGTTCAAATCCCACCTCAGACAGTGCCCATTGAAACTACCAAGCAAGAACAAAGCAAACACAGTCAAGAGAGCATTACCAGTTGCCAGGATGGCGGAGCGGTCTAAGGCGTTGCGTTCAGGTCGCAGTCTCCCCAGGAGGCGTAGGTTCGAATCCCACCTCAGACAGAGCCCATTGAAAGTACCAAGCAAGAACAAAGCAAACACATTCAAGAGAGCATTACCAGGTGCCAGGATGGCGGAGCGGTCTAAGGCGTTGCGTTCAGGTCGCAGTCTCCCCACGAGGCGTGGGTTCTAATCCCACCTCAGACAGAGCCCATTGAAAGTACCAAGCAAGAACAAAGCAAACACATTCAAGAGAGCATTACCAGGTGCCAGGATGGCGGAGCGGTCTAAGGCGTTGCGTTCAGGTCGCAGTGTCCCCAGGAGGCGTGGGTTCGAATCCCACCTCAGACAGAGCCCATTGAAAGTACAAAGCAAACACAGTCAAGAGAGCATTACCAGCTGCCAGGATGGCAGAGCGGTCTAAGACGTTGCGTTCAGGTCGCAGTCTCCCCAGGAGGCGTGGGTTCAAATCCCACCTCAGACAGTGCCCATTGAAAGTACCAAGCAAGAACAAAGCAAACACAGTCAAGAGAGCATTACCAGTTGCCAGGATAGCGGAGCGGTCTAAGGCGTTGCGTTCAGGTCGCAGTCTCCCCAGGAGGCGTGGGTTCGAATCCCACCTCAGAAAGAGCCCATTGAAAGTACCAAGCAATAACAAAGGAAACACGGTCAAGAGAGCATTACCAGTTGCCAGGATGGCGAAGCGGTCTAAGGCGTTGCGTTCAGGTCACAGTCTCCCCAGGAGGCGTGGGTTCGAATCCCACCTCAGACAGAGCCCATTGAAAGTACCAAGCAAGAACAAAGGAAACACAGTAAAGAGAGCATTACCAGTTGCCAGGATGGCGGAGCGGTCTAAGGCGTTGCGTTCAGGTCGCAGTCTCCCCAGGAGGCGTGGGTTCGAATCCCACCTCAGACAGAGCCCATTGAAAGTACCAAGCAAGAACAAAGCAAACACAGTCAAGATAGCATTACCAGTTGCCTGGATGGCGGAGCGGTCTAAGGCGTTGCGTTCAGGTCGCAGTCTTCCCAGGAGGCGTGGGTTCGAATCCCACCTCAGACAGAGCCCATTGAAAGTACCAAGCAAGAACAAAGCAAACACATTCAAGAGAGCATTACCAGGTGCCAGGATGGCGGAGCGGTCTAAGGCGTTGCGTTCAGGTCACAGTCTCCCCAGGAGGCGTGGGTTCGAATCCCACCTCAGACAGAGCCCATTGAAAGTACCAAGCAAGAACAAAGGAAACACAGTAAAGAGAGCATTACCCGTTGCCAGGATGGCGGAGCGGTCTAAGGCGTTGCGTTCAGGTCGCAGTCTCCCCAGGAGGCGTGGGTTCGAATCCCACCTCAGACAGAGCCCATTGAAAGTACCAAGCAAGAACAAAGCAAACACAGTCAAGATAGCATTACCAGTTGCCTGGATGGCGGAGCGGTCTAAGGCGTTGCGTTCAGGTCGCAGTCTTCCCAGGAGGCGTGGGTTCGAATCCCACCTCAGACAGAGCCCATTGAAAGTACCAAGCAAGAACAAAGCAAACACATTCAAGAGAGCATTACCAGGTGCCAGGATGGCGGAGCGGTCTAAGGCGTTGCGTTCAGGTCGCAGTCTCCCCAGGAGGCGTGGGTTCGAATCCCACCTCAGACAGTGCCCATTGAAAGTCCCAAGCAAGAACAAAGCAAACACAGTCAAGAGAGCATTACCAGTTGCCAGGATGGCGGAGCGGTCTAAGGCGTTGCGTTCAGGTCGCAGTCTCCCCACGAGGCGTGGGTTCTAATCCCACCTCAGACAGAGCCCATTGAAAGTACCAAGCAAGAACAAAGCAAACACATTCAAGAGAGCATTACCAGGTGCCAGGATGGCGGAGCGGTCTAAGGCGTTGCGTTCAGCTCGCAGTCTCCCCAGGAGGCGTGGGTTCGAATCCCACCTCAGACAGAGCCCATTGAAAGTACCAAGCAAGAACAAAGCAAACACAGTCAAGAGAGCATTACCAGTTGCCAGGATGGCGAAGCGGTCTAAGGCGTTGCGTTCAGGTCGCAGTCTCCCCAGGAGGCGTGGGTTCGAATCCCACCTCAGACAGAGCCCATTGAAACTACCAAGCAAGAACAAAGCAAACACAGTCAAGATAGCATTACCAGTTGCCTGGATGGCGGAGCGGTCTAAGGCGTTGCGTTCAGGTCGCAGTCTCCCCAGGAGGCGTGGGTTCGAATCCCACCTCAGAAAGAGCCCATTGAAAGTACCAAGCAAGAACAAAGCAAACACATTCAAGAGAGCATTACCAGGTGCCAGGATGGCGGAGCGGTCTAAGGCGTTGCGTTCAGGTCGCAGTCTCCCCAGGAGGCGTGGGTTCGAATCCCACCTCAGACAGAGCCCATTGAAAGTACCAAGCAAGAAAAAAGGAAACACAGTAAAGAGAGCATTACCAGTTGCCAGGATGGCGGAGCGGTCTAAGGCGTAGCGTTCAGGTCGCAGTCTCCCCAGGAGGCGTGGGTTCGAATCCTACCTCAGACAGAGCCCATTGAAAGTACAAAGCAAACACAGTCAAGAGAGCATTACCAGGTGCCAGGATGGCGGAGCGGTCTAAGGCGTTGTGTTCAGTTCTAAGTCTCCCCAGGAGGCGTGGGTTCGAATCCCACCTCAGACAGAGCCCATTGAAAATACAAAGCAAACACAGTCAAGAGAGCATTGCCAGCTGCCAGGATGGCAGAGCGGTCTAAGGCGTTGCGTTCAGGTCGCAGTCTCCCCAGGAGGCGTGGGTTCGAATCCCACCTCAGACAGCGCCCATTGAAAGTACCAAGCAAGAACAAAGGAAACACAGTCAAGAGAGCATTACCAGTAGCCAGAATAGCGGAGCGGTCTAAGGCGTTGCGTTCAGCTCGCAGTCTCCCCAGGAGGCGTGGGTTCGAATCCCACCTCAGACAGAGCCCATTGAAAGTACCAAGCAAGAACAAAGCAAACACAGTCAAGAGAGCATTACCAGGTGCCAGGATGGCGGAGCGGTCTAAGGCGTTGCGTTCAGGTCGCAGTCTCCCCAGGAGGCGTGGGTTCGAATCACGCCTCAGACAGAGCCCATTGAAAGTACCAAGCAAGAACAAAGCAAACACAGTCAAGAGAGCATTACCAGTTGCCAGGATGGCAGAGCGGTCTAAGGCGCTGCGTTCAGGTCTCAGTCTCCCCAGGAGGCGTGGGTTCGAATCCCACCTCAGAAAGAGCCCATTGAAAGTACCAAGCAATAACAAAGGAAACACGGTCAAGAGAGCATTACCAGTTGCCAGGATGGCGAAGCGGTCTAAGGCGTTGCGTTCAGGTCACAGTCTCCCCAGGAGGCGTGGGTTCGAATCCCACCTCAGACAGAGCCCATTGAAACTACCAAGCAAGAACAAAGCAAACACAGTCAAGATAGCATTACCAGTTGCCTGGATGGCGGAGCGGTCTAAGGCGTTGCGTTCATGTCGCAGTCTCCCCAGGAGGCGTGGTTTCGAATCAAACCTCAGACAGAGCCCATTGAAAGTACCAAGCAAGAACAAAGCATACACATTCAAGAGAGCATTACCAGGTGCCAGGATGGCGGAGCGGTCTAAGGCGTTGCATTCAGGTCACAGTCTCCCCAGGAGGCGTGGGTTCGAATCCCACCTCAGACAGAGCCCATTGAAAGTACCAAGCAAGAACAAAGGAAACACAGTAAAGAGAGCATTACCAGTTGCCAGGATGGCGAAGCGGTGTAAGGCGTTGCGTTCAGGTCGCAGTCTCCCCAGGAGGCGTGGGTTCGAATCCCGCCTCAGACAGAGCCCATTGAAAGTACCAAGCAAGAACAAAGCAAACACAGTCAAGATAGCATTACCAGTTGCCTGGATGGCGGAGCGGTCTAAGGCGTTGCGTTCAGGTCGCAGTCTTCCCAGGAGGCGTGGGTTCGAATCCCACCTCAGACAGTGCCCATTGAAAGTCCCAAGCAAGAACAAAGCAAACACAGTCAAGAGAGCATTACCAGTTGCCAGGATGGCGGAGCGGTCTAAGGCGTTGCGTTCAGGTCGCAGTCTCCCCAGGAGGCGTGGGTTCGAATCCCACCTCAGACAGAGCCCATTGAAAGTACCAAGCAAGAACAAAGCAAACACAGTCAAGATAGCATTACCAGTTGCCTGGATGGCGGAGCGGTCTAAGGCGTTGCGTTCAGGTCGCAGTCTTCCCAGGAGGCGTGGGTTCGAATCCCACCTCAGACAGAGCCCATTGAAAGTACCAAGCAAGAACAAAGCAAACACATTCAAGAGAGCATTACCAGGTGCCAGGATGGCGGAGCGGTCTAAGGCGTTGCGTTCAGGTCGCAGTCTCCCCAAGAGGCGTGGGTTCGAATCCCACCTCAGACAGTGCCCATTGAAAGTCCCAAGCAAGAACAAAGCAAACACAGTCAAGAGAGCATTACCAGTTGCCAGGATGGCGGAGCGGTCTAAGGCGTTGCGTACAGGTCGCAGTCTCCCCAGGAGGCGTGGGTTCGAATCCCACCTCAGACAGTGCCCATTGAAACTACCAAGCAAGAACAAAGCAAACACAGTCAAGAGAGCATTACCAGTTGCCAGGATGGCGGAGCGGTCTAAGGCGTTGCGTTCAGGTCGCAGTCTCTCCAGGAGGCGTGGGTTCAAATCCCACCTCAGACAGTGCCCATTGAAACTACCAAGCAAGAACAAAGCAAACACAGTCAAGAGAGCATTACCAGTTGCCAGGATGGCGGAGCGGTCTAAGGCGTTGCGTTCAGGTCGCAGTCTCCCCAGGAGGCGTAGGTTCGAATCCCACCTCAGACAGAGCCCATTGAAAGTACCAAGCAAGAACAAAGCAAACACATTCAAGAGAGCATTACCAGGTGCCAGGATGGCGGAGCGGTCTAAGGCGTTGCGTTCAGGTCGCAGTCTCCCCACGAGGCGTGGGTTCTAATCCCACCTCAGACAGAGCCCATTGAAAGTACCAAGCAAGAACAAAGCAAACACATTCAAGAGAGCATTACCAGGTGCCAGGATGGCGGAGCGGTCTAAGGCGTTGCGTTCAGGTCGCAGTGTCCCCAGGAGGCGTGGGTTCGAATCCCACCTCAGACAGAGCCCATTGAAAGTACAAAGCAAACACAGTCAAGAGAGCATTACCAGCTGCCAGGATGGCAGAGCGGTCTAAGACGTTGCGTTCAGGTCGCAGTCTCCCCAGGAGGCGTGGGTTCAAATCCCACCTCAGACAGTGCCCATTGAAAGTACCAAGCAAGAACAAAGCAAACACAGTCAAGAGAGTGTCAGGTTTAAAACGGCCCTGACGCCTTTTTTACACCGGGAATTATTTAAATAATGATGGCTGAATGTCCAAAGTCAATCAAGCAAAGTTTTATTTTCCAATTTGCGAGTTGGTGAGAGAGAGAGAGCCGGAGGCCGAACAGGCCTGTTCGGCCTCCCACACTCCCTTCATCTGACCCCCTCCTCTGACTCTCCTCCGGACATAAAGAGACAAAGAGGGGGGCTGTCTTCTGGAATTCTAGCAGACAGGCAGGAAACAACCAATCACAACAGACAGTTTAAAACTTCAGCTCGAAGATTCAGAAACTTGAAACCGAATGTGTGTGTGTGTGTGTGGCTGTGCTCATGTGTGCTAAATGAGTGTCTGTGTGTATACAATTATTAGTGATACAAATAGTGTATGAAACATGATTATGAATACACAAAATTGGTGACATATCCTAACATTCCCCCCTGTTGTGAATTCAAAATCATGGCCCTACGGCTTTAGGACAGATCATCATTATGAAATCATACAACAGTGGAGAGGCGAAAAACCCTCAGTAGGGACAAAAATTCCTCTCCTCTCTTCCGACGTGGAACGAGATCTTCATCATTTGATGACCATCAGGGAATAAAACATATAAAAATACATTTCAATGTGCCTAGTGAAAAATAACAAAACTGTCTCCACGCAGAGCTTGTCCCTGGGGTGACTTGATGCAGGCCCCTTACCTCGCTGTAGGAGGAGACAGCCGTCTTTACCTCCCGGATCTTCGTGTGTGGTGTATATGTATGCACGTGTGGGGCTTGAGCGACAAGTCCATATTCTTTTTACGTTTCAGTGTCCAGTTCGAGTTCGTCATTGTCCAGTTTGAGTTTGTCATACTCAACATCAATCAGATTGTAATGTTACTTTTGGGTAACAAACATGCAATTAATCATCATTTTTGTCAGAAAAATAATGTAACAAAAACAGTCTACACATAACAAAAATGAAAACCATAATTATCCCGATATATTGTCTTTCAAATTCTTCATAGTGGTCATAACATCAATAATTGTTTCATTTTTAAAACTTTAAATGCAATTATGTTCTTCAATCAAGGCTAAAATTTCTTTATGTACGTCATTAATTTCCAAACCATATCTAATCTTTTTATTCTGTGGCTTCAACATTCGTATCTGTGGCTGGTGGTGTGGTTCTGATGTGCGTGTGGTCCGAGATTGTGACTCAGGTGGACTCCTGTTCGAGGGATTCGCGTTGCTAGGCCTTTAGCTGGAAACCGGTGAAGTTTGTACTGCAACTGGTGGATCCAGCTGCCACGCCCCGCGACCTTTGCTGCGTCGGGGTCACCGCCATCATCTGGCGAGGGCCATCTCAGCATTCACTTCCCCCCCAACGAAGTCGTTTCAACACCTTGAAGAAGAGTTGGTCTCCCACACGGACGTAATTTCTGTAAATCAGAACAACACTTGACCAGTATTGGCGTCTTTTGGATCTTTTTCGGTCAAACATATTTTTCGTTGGTGGTTCTGATGAACCTGAGAGTCTATAGGGGATAGTGTCCTTCCTTCGGCTGGCATTGTCCTCATTGCTGTGATTGAAACACAGTCTGGCCATTGTCTCTTTTTTTTCATTGTCTTGATAAGTCTGGCCATAACAGTTAAATTAGTGCGTTCCACAAGTCCTGCAGACTGTATGCACAGTGACGCTTTGAGTCCATTTTTTAACAACTGTCCCACTTGTTACAACATCATTCACAAAATGCATCATTTTCACTTCAAATCACTTCTTGAAATTCCAAATGTCAGGATAATTTGATTACACAACACTTTTCCCAATCGTTTTTAGCATCAGCATGTGTTGATGGAAACAACTTAATCCATTTTGAAAACATTTTAATTATAACCAAACAATATTGCAACCCAAACAAATAACAGTGTCCAAAAAAAATTTTTGTTGAAAAGTCTGTATGTGGGAACAATTCCATATGATATCTCCTCCCTGTTGAGGCACGACGTCTGCTCGTGTCTCACTCAATGTTTGCATCATTGTCCACCCAATGTGCATGTTCAATTAGTGGTGCCTTTTTCCCTGGCCTGAGATTAACTTGTCAAGTTGATTTACTGTGTGTGTGGGGGGGTGCGTGGGTGTGTGTGTGTGTGTGTGTGTGTGTGTGCTTTCATTAAACCTCTTGTGCTTTGTTGACTCTGGGGTTATGGCTTGGCTCCAGCCTTTATTCAATCGTAATCGTGTCATTTTCTGTTCAGAGAATTTTTTTTTTTATTTACAAATACTTACTTAGACGTGCTTTATGCGCAACTTTTCTTTTATCTTTTGTGATTTTTAAAGCACCCGTTCGCCCAAAATCAACAGAACACAAGAACATTTTATCTTGACTGTGAGTTCCCATTGTAACCATACAGCTCATAAAAGATGGGAAACTCCAAATTTTAATTAGCTCACAACCGCCTACGCTCTTCCTGCTTATCCTAACAATTTCTCTCTTTTACAAGTTATCTGTTGGTATCACACTACTAATACTCCTATCGCATAAAAGTCAGCGTGATTTCTTCCTACAACCTTGGTTCTCAGACACTTTCTTATCAGTCTGGAATGTGCACCTGGTCTTCATGTCTTACACGCCTGAATCAGTGCAAAACATCATGCTGTTTGTCCTGAACATACAGAATTTAGTATCCCTTGAAACAAAATTTCCATTCGCAATCCCCAAAACAAAAATGTTCCTCCAGTCGGGAGGAAAAAATGTCAAAAAGTCAAGTCATGGGTTTGGTGAAAATTTGGACGGCTCCACAGTCGTGTGGCGCCTTCTAAATGGTGCGTGGAAAAAGAATGACGCTGGGCTTAAATGCATCGCACCTTATTAATGTAATGTTACAATTAAATCGCCGTGCAATGTGAATGTCGTGTGATGGAATGTCATTTTTTCATTCCTTAAAGCAGCAGTGAAAGCTCTTGATCACACTCTTAAGTGGTTCTCTGCCACGAAATCCAAATTGTTGTGACTAATATGCAAATGGATTCACTTTCCTATGTTTCTGCAGCAACACAAGTCCATGAAGCCATTTTTTTTGCAGTCACTGTTTGCCCAAATGGCTTATAATAATAATTTGGTAGTGCGTTAAGATGCTTTGTTAATACAATCTTGCAGTGTATCTCCACAAGTTCCAACATACACAACCCATTTTATGGCCATGATACTGTTGTTTTAAACTCACCCCAAGCCTGTTGGGCTCTTTCTCTGCCGCATAAATTACAGCCCTGAGAGACTTTGGGCTCCAACTTTATCTATGAAAGGTCAGGGACTTAATGGAGGTCATGAAAGTCCCAAGGAAAGTGTTTACACAAAAGTGGTCTGGCAAAGTTTTATTACTATTTTTCTTCCCGCTTATCACTGACAATGCGACCTTTTAAAGTTTTGACTTTTGGTTAAATTCGCCCTTGCTTATTGATTCTGATATTAAAGTCCAATTGTCAGTGTATCACGGCTTAATAAGCAAAACGCATGTTGATGAAGAAGTCCTTCTACACACACTTTTTATGTTAGTTTTTTTTTTTCCTTTCGCCATGTGATCCTCTGTTGCTTCTCTCTTCGTCCTGAAAAGTTATTGTTTATCACAAGACTCTCTGCTTCCTTCTTTTTTTTAAATGTTTTCTCTTTTTCTTCCTTCTGCTCAACACGTTCAAGCTTTTTGTGCATAATTTAGAATCTTCTTTTCCATTTTACAAGTTGGCCAATTTAAATTAGGTTGTTTTATTTGAAAAGCCTGTAATTCTCTTTTTCCCTTTTCACATAATCACAAATTTCTTATCACAGAATGAACATGTTAATTCTATTTTATTTTTTATTTTTTTTCTCTAATCTTGACTCATTTCACTTTGACCAATTCTACCTTAAAGTGGACAAGTACACATTAATGTTATCTGTAATTTCTAATTTCTTCTCTGCTTTAATGAAAATTATAGCCCTTGCCAAATTTTTCCTGTATCATTTATATTTCTGCATTTCATTGCATCTCTGGCCTACTTTAATATAAACATGATCAACTGGAATATGAAATCTAAAATATTTATTTCTTAAATTCACCAAAAAGCAAAATCTAATTTCTATCCTCCTTCTCTCACTGAACTCTCTCTCTTCCTCCTCCTCACAGGAGCCTCTCCACAGTCTGCTCCTAATTTCCAAATTCACTGTAGTTTTTCCACAACCACTCAAACCTACCAATGTCTCGAATCAAAATTTAAAAAAATCAAGAAACACCTATGTTTTTGCAAAAATTCCTCATGTTCACTTTCAAAAGCTTCATCCAATTGTTAAAATTTCATAACACCTACTTCTCCCTTTCTGAAGGAGACGCAAGTATACAATTAAGTAAAAACCATCATCAAAATGATATATCTTGTCTATTGAGTCATGTAAGTATAAATTGTCTCATCACTAAACTTTTTCTGTAAATTAATCACATCCCCACAACTTGGGCTCTCATTATTCTGTAAAAATAAAACTAATTTCAATTCATGCAACCAACTCAGTGGCCTTCTGGGTCCCTCAACCACACAGGTTCTAATTCTGTTACTCTGTTCCATTTTTCCACTTGCACATCTGACTATGGCCCCTTTCTCACTTGCCCTATCATTTGAAATTGATTTATTATAAGCAATCCTATCTGCACCAATGTCACATAAAAAGGGTAATTGGTGTCCCATTACCAATACGGTTATTTCAACTCAATCATTTAATCAAAAGCCAATATCTTTTGTAAATTTAGGAAAACCTCTTCATTTAAAAACTTAGTCATGCTGAAGGCTGCTTCTTCTCAAGGCAATTTCTTGCTATCTGGCCTTCTTTTAGTGTGGTCTTCCTGTGTGGTTGACGGCAGTTTCTGGCAAAGTGTCCTGATCTGCCACAACTGTAACAAATATCATCTCCGGTGGGAAGGCGTCCTTGTCTCAGCCTCTTCCACCTTGATAAAAGACTTTCTGACCTTTATTCTGATAAAAAGTGTCTATAGACCTCTGTTTCTTTTTATTTTCTATCTTCTCAGCATGGAGGGCGTGATTTACATACTCCTCCAGGGTACCTGTTGGCAGGCAAATGTTATGTTTATTTACCCACTTATGAATTTCCTCTCTTGATCCTGCATGTAAAGCATTCTTCAACTGCTGTTGAAATGCCCCATCCACATCACCATCTTCCTGCAGCCCGCTGTGGTTTTGAAACACAGCTGTCATTCTCACTTTGTATTGCCTAAATGTCTCATCTTTTCTGTTTCTTGTCACCCTCTTCTCTTTTTAAGGCTACCCTCATCCAATATTCTGTTTCCTCAAAGCCATTTGTCTTCATCTTTTTGGGGTCTTTCTTTGTCTTTGCTATGATTGATTTCTGCAATGCGGCTATTTTTCGTGTTTTTAACTGACCATTAAAACCATGTTCAGCTATCCATTTGTCTAAATACTGAATTTTATCAGGATCCTGTTTTTTGATGAACTTCCTTATCTTCACTCATCTTTTTAAACCATCCTAGGCATCTGGGTTAAATTTTTTAATTTTTCAGAAAACGCACATCAGGCTATTTCTCTCTTTTCTTTTAAGCCTATCCCGTTGTATAAGTTATTTTATTTAATTTCAAATTTAAATGAATTTATCTCCTCAAATCATCTTCTTTATTAATTTCTTTTGTAAATTTGGGAATTATTTTTCTCAATAAGATCTCGTCACTCATAAGTAGCCTTTTGTTGGTTACTAATCCTTGATTCCATTTTATCTCTACTTCATCAATCCTTTTAGCATAATTCCAACCACTTTGATCACTCTCCCTGACATTTAGACACACAGACAGACACTCAGACATATACACGGGCCCACAAAACGACACACACAGTTCTCAACACGGAACAACTTCAAACAATTAATAACATGTTAGTAATAACAGCAACACAATCCATCTTTATCTTTTGCCCATAATAAGTCCTTTAATTCAACTAATATCTCTCATAATTATGTATGTGCAGCCCTATAGGGCCAATGCAGCCTCTGCCACAAATGCACACTGCCACTTATACACGCAGCACATTGAGGTGAGCGCTTTTTTGGTTTATCTATCTTTTATTGGGGGTTTTTGTCTTATCGATGCAGTTCTGTCTGATCTAGTTCTCATTCTATGTGGCGTTACCTGATAATGTGGGTGGTGGGGGGTAATTCAGGATGCAGGGGGCAGTTGCAACCCCCCCCCTTTCTTTACCTTCTTCAACAACACTCTCTGTCATCCTCAAATACTATTCCTGTTTATAACCCTTATTGCATTATACGGGATAAAATACCAAATGGTATTTGTAATCCCCAATCACACCATTCACTCACTTTGCATACAGCAAAATGATCATTCCACATCTGGTGTTGTGTGTGCGGGTTTCTTTTTTTTTTTTTTTTTTTTTTTTTTTCTTCAGCTTCTCTGCAAATTCTTCTCTCACTACCCTGAAACCTGATCCTTCAGGCTTGGCCCAGCCAGACCTCTTCTTTTGCTGTTGTCTGTTCTGCTACTTCTCCAAACCCACACACACACACACGCACGCACGCACGCACACACATTCTCACTGACTCAAACTTGTTCCTTTGTTCACACACACACAGCTGCACAGCCCCCAAAACACTTCAAATAAAAACCACCGAAAATAATGCCTTATTATTCCCTGAATTTCAATGTGAAATTGTGAGTAAGACCTTCTCCTGATTGCCACTCTTTTCCATTGTCGACACCGGAGGGAACCTTTTAATTTTCGCGGAAACTTTGTCTCCCTTCTCTAGGCGGATCAATCTCTAAAATTTGCTCAGTTTATGGCCAAATTCGCTACCATCGACGCCGAGGAACAAATCAATTTGTTCACCGTGCTATCCGTGTCTAAAATTTGCTCAGTTTCAACGAGTTATGGTCAATTCGCTACCGATGAGTTATGGCCTAATTCGCTACCGATTATTTTTACATAACTCCTTGGACTAGCACGATGCAGTTTTTGTTACCGTACTGACTAAACGGTCGAGGCCCGGCCTCTGCGCGCGCTGTCTTACCCACATAAATCACCCCTTACGAATTGTGTTAATATTTGAAATTTTAAAATGGTGGCACAAAATAATTTGAAAAACAATACCTGATTTCCTCTGGATCAGCCTTGTCCTATCGGCAACCGGCATCCGGGCGGTGCGCCGTCGCAGGAACTTGGAGGCCTCGCTTTCTCAATGTTGAAGCGCTGACGTCAGATTCGATGGCGTCCAAAAGATCCAACGACGACGCCCGTCCGAGTGCGGCTGCCCGCATTCTCCACCAAATAAATGTCAGGTTTAAAACGGCCCTGACGCCTTTTTTACACCGGGAATTATTTAAATAATGATGGCTGAATGTCCAAAGTCAATCAAGCAAAGTTTTATTTTCCAATTTGCGAGTTGGTGAGAGAGAGAGAGCCGGAGGCCGAACAGGCCTGTTCGGCCTCCCACACTCCCTTCATCTGACCCCCTCCTCTGACTCTCCTCCGGACATAAAGAGACAAAGAGGGGGGCTGTCTTCTGGAATTCTAGCAGACAGGCAGGAAACAACCAATCACAACAGACAGTTTAAAACTTCAGCTCGAAGATTCAGAAACTTGAAACCGAATGTGTGTGTGTGTGTGTGGCTGTGCTCATGTGTGCTAAATGAGTGTCTGTGTGTATACAATTATTAGTGATACAAATAGTGTATGAAACATGATTATGAATACACAAAATTGGTGACATATCCTAACAGAGAGCATTACCAGTTGCCAGGATAGCGGAGCGGTCTAAGGCGTTGCGTTCAGGTCGCAGTCTCCCCAGGAGGCGTGGGTTCGAATCCCACCTCAGAAAGAGCCCATTGAAAGTACCAAGCAATAACAAAGGAAACACGGTCAAGAGAGCATTACCAGTTGCCAGGATGGCGAAGCGGTCTAAGGCGTTGCGTTCAGGTCACAGTCTCCCCAGGAGGCGTGGGTTCGAATCCCACCTCAGACAGAGCCCATTGAAAGTACCAAGCAAGAACAAAGGAAACACAGTAAAGAGAGCATTACCAGTTGCCAGGATGGCGGAGCGGTCTAAGGCGTTGCGTTCAGGTCGCAGTCTCCCCAGGAGGCGTGGGTTCGAATCCCACCTCAGACAGAGCCCATTGAAAGTACCAAGCAAGAACAAAGCAAACACAGTCAAGATAGCATTACCAGTTGCCTGGATGGCGGAGCGGTCTAAGGCGTTGCGTTCAGGTCGCAGTCTTCCCAGGAGGCGTGGGTTCGAATCCCACCTCAGACAGAGCCCATTGAAAGTACCAAGCAAGAACAAAGCAAACACATTCAAGAGAGCATTACCAGGTGCCAGGATGGCGGAGCGGTCTAAGGCGTTGCGTTCAGGTCGCAGTCTCCCCAGGAGGCGTGGGTTCGAATCCCACCTCAGACAGTGCCCATTGAAAGTCCCAAGCAAGAACAAAGCAAACACAGTCAAGAGAGCATTGCCAGCTGCCAGGATGGCAGAGCGGTCTAAGGCGTTGCGTTCAGGTCGCAGTCTCCCCAGGAGGCGTGGGTTCGAATCCCACCTCAGACAGCGCCCATTGAAAGTACCAAGCAAGAACAAAGGAAACACAGTCAAGAGAGCATTACCAGTAGCCAGGATAGCGGAGCGGTCTAAGGCGTTGCGTTCAGCTCGCAGTCTCCCCAGGAGGTGTGGGTTCGAATCCCACCTCAGACAGAGCCCATTGAAAGTACCAAGCAAGAACAAAGCAAACACAGTCAAGAGAGCATTACCAGGTGCCAGGATGGCGGAGCGGTCTAAGGCGTTGCGTTCAGGTCGCAGTCTCCCCAGGAGGCGTGGGTTCGAATCACGCCTCAGACAGAGCCCATTGAAAGTACCAAGCAAGAACAAAGCAAACACAGTCAAGAGAGCATTACCAGTTGCCAGGATGGCAGAGCGGTCTAAGGCGCTGCGTTCAGGTCGCAGTCTCCCCAGGAGGCGTGGGTTCGAATCCCACCTCAGAAAGAGCCCATTGAAAGTACCAAGCAATAACAAAGGAAACACGGTCAAGAGAGCATTACCAGTTGCCAGGATGGCGAAGCGGTCTAAGGCGTTGCGTTCAGGTCACAGTCTCCCCAGGAGGCGTGGGTTCGAATCCCACCTCAGACAGAGCCCATTGAAACTACCAAGCAAGAACAAAGCAAACACAGTCAAGATAGCATTACCAGTTGCCTGGATGGCGGAGCGGTCTAAGGCGTTGCGTTCATGTCGCAGTCTCCCCAGGAGGCGTGGTTTCGAATCAAACCTCAGACAGAGCCCATTGAAAGTACCAAGCAAGAACAAAGCATACACATTCAAGAGAGCATTACCAGGTGCCAGGATGGCGGAGCGGTCTAAGGCGTTGCATTCAGGTCACAGTCTCCCCAGGAGGCGTGGGTTCGAATCCCACCTCAGACAGAGCCCATTGAAAGTACCAAGCAAGAACAAAGGAAACACAGTAAAGAGAGCATTACCAGTTGCCAGGATGGCGAAGCGGTGTAAGGCGTTGCGTTCAGGTCGCAGTCTCCCCAGGAGGCGTGGGTTCGAATCCCGCCTCAGACAGAGCCCATTGAAAGTACCAAGCAAGAACAAAGCAAACACATTCAAGAAAGCATTACCAGGTGCCCGGATGGCGGAGCGGTCTAAGGCGTTGCGTTCAGGTCGCAGTCTCCCCAGGAGGCGTGGGTTCGAATCCCACCTCAGACAGTGCCCATTGAAAGTCCCAAGCAAGAACAAAGCAAACACAGTCAAGAGAGCATTACCAGTTGCCAGGATGGCGGAGCGGTCTAAGGCGTTGCGTTCAGGTCGCAGTCTCCCCAGGAGGCGTGGGTTCGAATCCCACCTCAGACAGAGCCCATTGAAAGTACCAAGCAAGAACAAAGCAAACACAGTCAAGATAGCATTACCAGTTGCCTGGATGGCGGAGCGGTCTAAGGCGTTGCGTTCAGGTCGCAGTCTTCCCAGGAGGCGTGGGTTCGAATCCCACCTCAGACAGAGCCCATTGAAAGTACCAAGCAAGAACAAAGCAAACACATTCAAGAGAGCATTACCAGGTGCCAGGATGGCGGAGCGGTCTAAGGCGTTGCGTTCAGGTCGCAGTCTCCCCAAGAGGCGTGGGTTCGAATCCCACCTCAGACAGTGCCCATTGAAAGTCCCAAGCAAGAACAAAGCAAACACAGTCAAGAGAGCATTACCAGTTGTCAGGATGGCGGAGCGGTCTAAGGCGTTGCGTTCAGGTCGCAGTCTCCCCAGGAGGCGTGGGTTCGAATCCCACCTCAGACAGTGCCCATTGAAACTACCAAGCAAGAACAAAGCAAACACAGTCAAGAGAGTATTACCAGTTGCCAGGATGGCGGAGCGGTCTAAGGCGTTGCGTTCAGGTCGCAGTCTCTCCAGGAGGCGTGGGTTCAAATCCCACCTCAGACAGTGCCCATTGAAACTACCAAGCAAGAACAAAGCAAACACAGTCAAGAGAGCATTACCAGTTGCCAGGATGGCGGAGCGGTCTAAGGCGTTGCGTTCAGGTCGCAGTCTCCCCAGGAGGCGTAGGTTCGAATCCCACCTCAGACAGAGCCCATTGAAAGTACCAAGCAAGAACAAAGCAAACACATTCAAGAGAGCATTACCAGGTGCCAGGATGGCGGAGCGGTCTAAGGCGTTGCGTTCAGGTCGCAGTCTCCCCACGAGGCGTGGGTTCTAATCCCACCTCAGACAGAGCCCATTGAAAGTACCAAGCAAGAACAAAGCAAACACAGTCAAGATAGCATTACCAGTTGCCTGGATGGCGGAGCGGTCTAAGGCGTTGCGTTCAGGTCGCAGTCTTCCCAGGAGGCGTGGGTTCGAATCCCACCTCAGACAGAGCCCATTGAAAGTACCAAGCAAGAACAAAGCAAACACATTCAAGAGAGCATTACCAGGTGCCAGGATGGCGGAGCGGTCTAAGGCGTTGCGTTCAGGTCGCAGTCTCCCCAAGAGGCGTGGGTTCGAATCCCACCTCAGACAGTGCCCATTGAAAGTCCCAAGCAAGAACAAAGCAAACACAGTCAAGAGAGCATTACCAGTTGTCAGGATGGCGGAGCGGTCTAAGGCGTTGCGTTCAGGTCGCAGTCTCCCCAGGAGGCGTGGGTTCGAATCCCACCTCAGACAGTGCCCATTGAAACTACCAAGCAAGAACAAAGCAAACACAGTCAAGAGAGTATTACCAGTTGCCAGGATGGCGGAGCGGTCTAAGGCGTTGCGTTCAGGTCGCAGTCTCTCCAGGAGGCGTGGGTTCAAATCCCACCTCAGACAGTGCCCATTGAAACTACCAAGCAAGAACAAAGCAAACACAGTCAAGAGAGCATTACCAGTTGCCAGGATGGCGGAGCGGTCTAAGGCGTTGCGTTCAGGTCGCAGTCTCCCCAGGAGGCGTAGGTTCGAATCCCACCTCAGACAGAGCCCATTGAAAGTACCAAGCAAGAACAAAGCAAACACATTCAAGAGAGCATTACCAGGTGCCAGGATGGCGGAGCGGTCTAAGGCGTTGCGTTCAGGTCGCAGTCTCCCCACGAGGCGTGGGTTCTAATCCCACCTCAGACAGAGCCCATTGAAAGTACCAAGCAAGAACAAAGCAAACACATTCAAGAGAGCATTACCAGGTGCCAGGATGGCGGAGCGGTCTAAGGCGTTGCGTTCAGGTCGCAGTGTCCCCAGGAGGCGTGGGTTCGAATCCCACCTCAGACAGAGCCCATTGAAAGTACAAAGCAAACACAGTCAAGAGAGCATTACCAGCTGCCAGGATGGCAGAGCGGTCTAAGACGTTGCGTTCAGGTCGCAGTCTCCCCAGGAGGCGTGGGTTCAAATCCCACCTCAGACAGTGCCCATTGAAAGTACCAAGCAAGAACAAAGCAAACACAGTCAAGAGAGCATTACCAGTTGCCAGGATGGCGGAGCGGTCTAAGGCGTTGCGTTCAGGTCGCAGTCTCCCCAGGAGGCGTGGGTTCGAATCCCACCTCAGACAGAGCCCATTGAAAGTACCAAGCAAGAACAAAGCAAACACATTCAAGAGAGCATTACCAGGTGCCAGGATGGCGGAGCGGTCTAAGGCGTTGCGTTCAGGTCGCAGTCTCCCCAGGAGGCGTGGGTTCGAATCCCACCTCAGACAGTGCCCATTGAAAGTCCCAAGCAAGAACAAAGCAAACACAGTCAAGAGAGCATTGCCAGCTGCCAGGATGGCGGAGCGGTCTAAGGCGTTGCGTTCAGGTCGCAGTCTCCCCAGGAGGCGTGGGTTCGAATCCCACCTCAGACAGTGCCCATTGAAAGTCCCAAGCAAGAACAAAGCAAACACAGTCAAGAGAGCATTACCAGTTGCCAGGATGGCGGAGCGGTCTAAGGCGTTGCGTTCAGGTCGCAGTCTCCCCAGGAGGCGTGGGTTCGAATCCCACCTCAGACAGAGCCCATTGAAAGTACCAAGCAAGAACAAAGCAAACACAGTCAAGATAGCATTACCAGTTGCCTGGATGGCGGAGCGGTCTAAGGCGTTGCGTTCAGGTCGCAGTCTTCCCAGGAGGCGTGGGTTCGAATCCCACCTCAGACAGAGCCCATTGAAAGTACCAAGCAAGAACAAAGCAAACACATTCAAGAGAGCATTACCAGGTGCCAGGATGGCGGAGCGGTCTAAGGCGTTGCGTTCAGGTCGCAGTCTCCCCAAGAGGCGTGGGTTCGAATCCCACCTCAGACAGTGCCCATTGAAAGTCCCAAGCAAGAACAAAGCAAACACAGTCAAGAGAGCATTACCAGTTGTCAGGATGGCGGAGCGGTCTAAGGCGTTGCGTTCAGGTCGCAGTCTCCACAGGAGGCGTGGGTTCGAATCCCACCTCAGACAGTGCCCATTGAAACTACCAAGCAAGAACAAAGCAAACACAGTCAAGAGAGTATTACCAGTTGCCAGGATGGCGGAGCGGTATAAGGCGTTGCGTTCAGGTCGCAGTCTCTCCAGGAGGCGTGGGTTCAAATCCCACCTCAGACAGTGCCCATTGAAACTACCAAGCAAGAACAAAGCAAACACAGTCAAGAGAGCATTACCAGTTGCCAGGATGGCGGAGCGGTCTAAGGCGTTGCGTTCAGGTCGCAGTCTCCCCAGGAGGCGTAGGTTCGAATCCCACCTCAGACAGAGCCCATTGAAAGTACCAAGCAAGAACAAAGCAAACACATTCAAGAGAGCATTACCAGGTGCCAGGATGGCGGAGCGGTCTAAGGCGTTGCGTTCAGGTCGCAGTCTCCCCAAGAGGCGTGGGTTCGAATCCCACCTCAGACAGTGCCCATTGAAAGTCCCAAGCAAGAACAAAGCAAACACAGTCAAGAGAGCATTACCAGTTGTCAGGATGGCGGAGCGGTCTAAGGCGTTGCGTTCAGGTCGCAGTCTCCCCAGGAGGCGTGGGTTCGAATCCCACCTCAGACAGTGCCCATTGAAACTACCAAGCAAGAACAAAGCAAACACAGTCAAGAGAGTATTACCAGTTGCCAGGATGGCGGAGCGGTCTAAGGCGTTGCGTTCAGGTCGCAGTCTCTCCAGGAGGCGTGGGTTCAAATCCCACCTCAGACAGTGCCCATTGAAACTACCAAGCAAGAACAAAGCAAACACAGTCAAGAGAGCATTACCAGTTGCCAGGATGGCGGAGCGGTCTAAGGCGTTGCGTTCAGGTCGCAGTCTCCCCAGGAGGCGTAGGTTCGAATCCCACCTCAGACAGAGCCCATTGAAAGTACCAAGCAAGAACAAAGCAAACACATTCAAGAGAGCATTACCAGGTGCCAGGATGGCGGAGCGGTCTAAGGCGTTGCGTTCAGGTCGCAGTGTCCCCAGGAGGCGTGGGTTCGAATCCCACCTCAGACAGAGCCCATTGAAAGTACAAAGCAAACACAGTCAAGAGAGCATTACCAGCTGCCAGGATGGCAGAGCGGTCTAAGACGTTGCGTTCAGGTCGCAGTCTCCCCAGGAGGCGTGGGTTCAAATCCCACCTCAGACAGTGCCCATTGAAAGTACCAAGCAAGAACAAAGCAAACACAGTCAAGAGAGCATTACCAGTTGCCAGGATGGCGGAGCGGTCTAAGGCGTTGCGTTCAGGTCGCAGTCTCCCCAGGAGGCGTGGGTTCGAATCCCACCTCAGACAGAGCCCATTGAAAGTACCAAGCAAGAACAAAGCAAACACATTCAAGAGAGCATTACCAGGTGCCAGGATGGCGGAGCGGTCTAAGGCGTTGCGTTCAGGTCGCAGTCTCCCCAGGAGGCGTGGGTTCGAATCCCACCTCAGACAGTGCCCATTGAAAGTCCCAAGCAAGAACAAAGCAAACACAGTCAAGAGAGCATTGCCAGCTGCCAGGATGGCAGAGCGGTCTAAGGCGTTGCGTTCAGGTCGCAGTCTCCCCAGGAGGCGTGGGTTCGAATCCCACCTCAGACAGCGCCCATTGAAAGTACCAAGCAAGAACAAAGGAAACACAGTCAAGAGAGCATTACCAGTAGCCAGGATAGCGGAGCGGTCTAAGGCGTTGCGTTCAGCTCGCAGTCTCCCCAGGAGGCGTGGGTTCGAATCCCACCTCAGACAGAGCCCATTGAAAGTACCAAGCAAGAACAAAGCAAACACAGTCAAGAGAGCATTACCAGGTGCCAGGATGGCGGAGCGGTCTAAGGCGTTGCGTTCAGGTCGCAGTCTCCCCAGGAGGCGTGGGTTCGAATCACGCCTCAGACAGAGCCCATTGAAAGTACCAAGCAAGAACAAAGCAAACACAGTCAAGAGAGCATTACCAGTTGCCAGGATGGCAGAGCGGTCTAAGGCGCTGCGTTCAGGTCGCAGTCTCCCCAGGAGGCGTGGGTTCGAATCCCACCTCAGAAAGAGCCCATTGAAAGTACCAAGCAATAACAAAGGAAACACGGTCAAGAGAGCATTACCAGTTGCCAGGATGGCGAAGCGGTCTAAGGCGTTGCGTTCAGGTCACAGTCTCCCCAGGAGGCGTGGGTTCGAATCCCACCTCAGACAGAGCCCATTGAAACTACCAAGCAAGAACAAAGCAAACACAGTCAAGATAGCATTACCAGTTGCCTGGATGGCGGAGCGGTCTAAGGCGTTGCGTTCATGTCGCAGTCTCCCCAGGAGGCGTGGTTTCGAATCAAACCTCAGACAGAGCCCATTGAAAGTACCAAGCAAGAACAAAGCATACACATTCAAGAGAGCATTACCAGGTGCCAGGATGGCGGAGCGGTCTAAGGCGTTGCATTCAGGTCACAGTCTCCCCAGGAGGCGTGGGTTCGAATCCCACCTCAGACAGAGCCCATTGAAAGTACCAAGCAAGAACAAAGGAAACACAGTAAAGAGAGCATTACCAGTTGCCAGGATGGCGAAGCGGTGTAAGGCGTTGCGTTCAGGTCGCAGTCTCCCCAGGAGGCGTGGGTTCGAATCCCGCCTCAGACAGAGCCCATTGAAAGTACCAAGCAAGAACAAAGCAAACACATTCAAGAAAGCATTACCAGGTGCCCGGATGGCGGAGCGGTCTAAGGCGTTGCGTTCAGGTCGCAGTCTCCCCAGGAGGCGTGGGTTCGAATCCCACCTCAGACAGTGCCCATTGAAAGTCCCAAGCAAGAACAAAGCAAACACAGTCAAGAGAGCATTACCAGTTGCCAGGATGGCGGAGCGGTCTAAGGCGTTGCGTTCAGGTCGCAGTCTCCCCAGGAGGCGTGGGTTCGAATCCCACCTCAGACAGAGCCCATTGAAAGTACCAAGCAAGAACAAAGCAAACACAGTCAAGATAGCATTACCAGTTGCCTGGATGGCGGAGCGGTCTAAGGCGTTGCGTTCAGGTCGCAGTCTTCCCAGGAGGCGTGGGTTCGAATCCCACCTCAGACAGAGCCCATTGAAAGTACCAAGCAAGAACAAAGCAAACACATTCAAGAGAGCATTACCAGTTGCCAGGATGGCGGAGCGGTCTAAGGCGTTGCGTTCAGGTCGCAGTCTCCCCAGGAGGCGTGGGTTCGAATCCCACCTCAGACAGAGCCCATTGAAAGTACCAAGCAAGAACAAAGCAAACACAGTCAAGATAGCATTACCAGTTGCCTGGATGGCGGAGCGGTCTAAGGCGTTGCGTTCAGGTCGCAGTCTTCCCAGGAGGCGTGGGTTCGAATCCCACCTCAGACAGAGCCCATTGAAAGTACCAAGCAAGAACAAAGCAAACACATTCAAGAGAGCATTACCAGGTGCCAGGATGGCGGAGCGGTCTAAGGCGTTGCGTTCAGGTCGCAGTCTCCCCAAGAGGCGTGGGTTCGAATCCCACCTCAGACAGTGCCCATTGAAAGTCCCAAGCAAGAACAAAGCAAACACAGTCAAGAGAGCATTACCAGTTGTCAGGATGGCGGAGCGGTCTAAGGCGTTGCGTTCAGGTCGCAGTCTCCACAGGAGGCGTGGGTTCGAATCCCACCTCAGACAGTGCCCATTGAAACTACCAAGCAAGAACAAAGCAAACACAGTCAAGAGAGTATTACCAGTTGCCAGGATGGCGGAGCGGTCTAAGGCGTTGCGTTCAGGTCGCAGTCTCTCCAGGAGGCGTGGGTTCAAATCCCACCTCAGACAGTGCCCATTGAAACTACCAAGCAAGAACAAAGCAAACACAGTCAAGAGAGCATTACCAGTTGCCAGGATGGCGGAGCGGTCTAAGGCGTTGCGTTCAGGTCGCAGTCTCCCCAGGAGGCGTAGGTTCGAATCCCACCTCAGACAGAGCCCATTGAAAGTACCAAGCAAGAACAAAGCAAACACATTCAAGAGAGCATTACCAGGTGCCAGGATGGCGGAGCGGTCTAAGGCGTTGCGTTCAGGTCGCAGTCTCCCCACGAGGCGTGGGTTCTAATCCCACCTCAGACAGAGCCCATTGAAAGTACCAAGCAAGAACAAAGCAAACACATTCAAGAGAGCATTACCAGGTGCCAGGATGGCGGAGCGGTCTAAGGCGTTGCGTTCAGGTCGCAGTGTCCCCAGGAGGCGTGGGTTCGAATCCCACCTCAGACAGAGCCCATTGAAAGTACAAAGCAAACACAGTCAAGAGAGCATTACCAGCTGCCAGGATGGCAGAGCGGTCTAAGACGTTGCGTTCAGGTCGCAGTCTCCCCAGGAGGCGTGGGTTCAAATCCCACCTCAGACAGTGCCCATTGAAAGTACCAAGCAAGAACAAAGCAAACACAGTCAAGAGAGCATTACCAGTTGCCAGGATGGCGGAGCGGTCTAAGGCGTTGCGTTCAGGTCGCAGTCTCCCCAGGAGGCGTGGGTTCGAATCCCACCTCAGACAGAGCCCATTGAAAGTACCAAGCAAGAACAAAGCAAACACATTCAAGAGAGCATTACCAGGTGCCAGGATGGCGGAGCGGTCTAAGGCGTTGCGTTCAGGTCGCAGTCTCCCCAGGAGGCGTGGGTTCGAATCCCACCTCAGACAGTGCCCATTGAAAGTCCCAAGCAAGAACAAAGCAAACACAGTCAAGAGAGCATTGCCAGCTGCCAGGATGGCAGAGCGGTCTAAGGCGTTGCGTTCAGGTCGCAGTCTCCCCAGGAGGCGTGGGTTCGAATCCCACCTCAGACAGCGCCCATTGAAAGTACCAAGCAAGAACAAAGGAAACACAGTCAAGAGAGCATTACCAGTAGCCAGGATAGCGGAGCGGTCTAAGGCGTTGCGTTCAGCTCGCAGTCTCCCCAGGAGGCGTGGGTTCGAATCCCACCTCAGACAGAGCCCATTGAAAGTACCAAGCAAGAACAAAGCAAACACAGTCAAGAGAGCATTACCAGGTGCCAGGATGGCGGAGCGGTCTAAGGCGTTGCGTTCAGGTCGCAGTCTCCCCAGGAGGCGTGGGTTCGAATCACGCCTCAGACAGAGCCCATTGAAAGTACCAAGCAAGAACAAAGCAAACACAGTCAAGAGAGCATTACCAGTTGCCAGGATGGCAGAGCGGTCTAA